>NW_026623433.1:972107-1000265 GCF_030028575.1 Malurus melanocephalus
CTCCCCCGCGGGCAGCTGGTTCCCATTGCCGGGGAGGCTGACAAGGTGCGCGGAGCCGCCTGCCAGGGAATCGTGACGAGAGGCAGARGCCGCCCGGGTGTCTGGGAGGGTTTTCCGGGGCTGATATCGGCCCGGCGCGACCCCTCCCGTCTGCGGCCGTGCCCGGGGGCCGCGGGGCTGCGCCGGCTCGGTAATGACGAGATGTCCCCAAACGCCGGCTCCTCTCGCTTCAATCCCGAATTTCACCTGTTTGCAGGAAATACATCCCCGCTGCACCCGGCTTGGATACAATTCCAGCCTTTTATCTGGCGGCAGCAGAAATCACCCAGCTGCGGGCTGGGAGGAATAATCTCCCCAGGCCTTCCTCCACGCCGGCGTTTCTTCTTGTGCCAAGATCCCGATGCCCTGCCCTTCCCCTTGGCACAGAATTCCCACCCGCAGCCAGGGGCGGGAGCTGCCCCGGTTTGGGTGGGATGGGTTTTTTTTTTTTTACTCAACAGGGCATCTATTCATGCAGGAGGTCAGGCAAGGCTTAAGGATTAAATATATTTATTCAATAAAACAAATAAATAGCTGCTCCAACTCCTGGGTGTTCACGGCTTCTCCTCCACCCCCCTGCATGAAAGCAGCTCCAAGACCTCAAACTCGACCAGCACTTCCATGCCCCCAGACAAATTAATCAGCTCCTTCCCAGGCAGACACATTAAACATCATTTTCCAGCTCTGCCCAGGCTCTGCGAGACGTGATGGAAGCCGCGGCGGCTGGAAAACGCCCCGTGCCGCGGGGGAGAAGGAATCACCGCGGGGGCTGGGGCAGCAAACGCGATTTGTCTTGCCTCCTTTCCGARCAGGCTGCGGGGAGCTGCTGCCTCGCTTTAGCCGGGTTTGTGGGATGAGCTCATCCCGCAGGATGGCTCCGGGAAGGGTCAGATTTGGGGATCGAGAGTCAGGAATGGCACCGTCCGCCCCGACCTGGCTCGGCAGGGACCTGCAGCCTCCCTTTGCCTCTCCAGCTGCCATCAGGGCGGTTCAGTCTCCCTAGAAACTCCTTTGGTTTTTCCAAGAGAGGCTCATYCGTTTCAATTGTCCTTCATTAGGCACTAATCAGGTAATTACCTGCCTTAATTCCAGCACAGGCAGCTCCCGGCGCTGTGCGTTCCCATCACCAGCCTCGTTAGCGGGGAGATGCCATCCTTCTGAATGTGCCATCCTTCTCCATCATTCCATCCTTCTCCATCATTCCATCCTTCTCCAGCTGCCATCCTTCCCCGTGTGCCATCCTTCTCCATCATTCCATCCTTCTCCATCATTCCATCCTTCATCATTCTATCCTTCTCCATCATTCCATCCTTCTCCAAGTGCCATCCTTGTCTGGCTGCCGTCTTTCTCCAATTCCACCCTCCTCACTCATTCCATCCTTCTCCAAATGCCATCCCTATTCAAGTGTCATCCTTATTGATCATTCCATCCTTTCCCAAGTGCCATCCAYCCTTCTCCAGCATCTTCCCAGCTCTGGCCATACTGCCGGCACCCTGCTCCCTCTTCCAGCACCTGACCAGCAAAGCTGATGAGGCAGGGGCAGATTTTGGGGTACCCAGTGATGGAGAGGTTAATGCCACAGAAACCCAGAATGACCTGGACTGGAAGGATACTTAAAGCCCATCCAGTGCCACTCCCTGCCCATGGGCAGGGACATCCTCCCAATGTCCCAGGTTGCTCCAAGCCCTGTCCCAGCCTTGAACATTTCCAGTGATAGAGCAGCTGCAGTTTCTCTGGAAAACCTGTGCCAGGCCCTCCTCACCCTGCCCTGCTCCCCCCAGCTTCACAGACTCATCTCCATTTCAATCCCATTTGCATTTTCCCAATAAAACCCACCAGTCCCAGTCCTGTTTAACATCAGCCACACTCCTGACATCTTCCAGGRCCAGGCAACACCTGCATGTCTGGAAGAGGGAGGAGAGCTCCTGTAACAAGCTCCAGGCTCATTTTTGCCAAATTTGCTTCATTTTTCCTGACAATCCTGCCTCAATTTGCATGGATGCCTTCCCRGAAAATAATGCACCAGAGCATCCTCCAGCAGCAGCACAAACTCCTGCTCTGCTGGACCCAAAAGAATCTTCTCTCACCCCAGCACCTTCCTGGAGTCCAGCCCTGAGGAGAACAAGGATTTGGGGGCCAATCATCTTTTTGGGGCARTTTTAAGGAAAACAGCAGATAAAAATCCTGCTGAGCTGGAAAGATCAAGTTCAAGTGCAACACCTGAGTGGGGTCTTTGGCACTGAACCCTCTCTGTGGGGCTGCTGTGCCCCAGAACTGCCCTGGAGCTTTTCAGGCAGGGTTTGTCYAGGTCTGGGTGTGGCTGTGGGGATGGGGTTGGGTTTATCCCGGGGTTTGGTGTCAGTTTAGCAATAAACAGGGAGAGGCAGCCCTGTTAGAATGGGGTGAGCATCTCTATCTCCCCCACACCAGGGCAGAAAAAGGGGTTTGATTGTTTGGGGTCTGGCCAAGGGCAGACARATGGAAARCCYCMGTCCAAGGTAAATTTGTCCTCTGARGTGCTGCCCTCAGCCTGGCCCTGTGTCCTGGGAGACACTGAGGGCATGGGAGCTCCTTCCCACAAAGSAACACTCCCAAAGCCTGGAAATCGCTCTGTCTGGAGCCAAAGGTGCTCTGAGGGTGGGAATGTGTAGGAATCTGCTCTGGAAGGTGCTTTGGCTGTTATCAGCAGCACCAGCCCATGCTCCAGCAGAGGATCAGAGCCAAGTTCAGTGCCCTCTATATTCTGTACATTTTTTTCCCCAAGACACCACTTTTCCCCAAAGCAGGACCACTTCCCCGTGCTCCCTAACCCTTTGCAGTTTCATCATCCCCACAATTCCCTCCTGGATGTGCAGTGTGCTGAGCCCTCACTAATTCCAGGGGGATGGAGGGTATGCAGCGCTCCCAGAACGATGTGGGATTTGGTTTTTAGGGAAAAACCCCACTATTCCATTGGCAGTTTGACTCCAGCAGTTATCTCAGGTTTGAGAAGCACTTTGGGATGAAAGGAGTGATGGAAGTGTCAAATATTATCCTAAAGAGCGCCATGAAAATTCCTGGATGTTTTAGGAGCGCTGCCAGGCAAGGAGCTTAACAAAGYCAAGCTCTTCCAGAGGATTTATTTTTGGARGCTTAACATTGTTTAAAGAGTCAGGTCAGAGCAGCTGATGGGGCTGGGAGCACACGGTCCTGCTTTCCATCCCCTCATACCGGGGGCAGCGCAAAGCTGGGACCCCCAAGAGGCACCAGGAGGAAATCTGGGATCTCTCCAGGATGTTCTGGTGTTACCCAGGGAACACGAGCACAGCAGGTCTGGCACTGCCCAGGACCTGCAGCCCCAAGGCTCTGAGATGCTCCCCAGGGGCTCAGGAGCCCCCAAGCTCCTTGTGGTCCTTTGGGCCACCTCATAAAGAGGACAGGGGAAGGGAATGGGGAATAGTTCCCCATGGATAGAGGGGAGGGAGAGATGGGATAGTGGGAAAGAATTTTTCCCTGTGAGGCGGGGAGGCCCTGGCACAGGGTGCCCAGAGAAGCTGTGGCTGCCCCTGGATCCCTGGAGTGTCCAAGGCCAGGCTGGACATTGGGGCTGGAGCACCCTGGGACAGTGGAAGTTGTCCCTGCCCATGGCTTTAAGGTCCAAGAACTTCAAGGTCCATTCCAAACCGAAACCATTCCAGGATTCTGTGATTCCATGGTCCCCCAAAAAGCGAGGGGCAGAGATGGAGCATGAGGGGCTCAGAGGACACCGCTGAGCCAGGCTGGGGTGGTGCCTGCAGAGCTCCCTCCTGCCCCTGCCTGATCCCAATCAGGACACCACAAACCTGGGATTGCACAGCTCATCAGCAGGATCATGGGGAGAGCAGGAAATGAGCCAAGTTAATCTAATTAGATGAAAGACAAGTCTGAAAATCCCATCTGGGGAACAATTTCATTGGTGCTTTGTACTCCTGCGGAACATTTCTGACGGGGAGCATGGATCCATCCCGGCAGTGCCATGTGGGCACTGCACACCGAGGGAAGGGGGTGAAGGAGAATCTCATTTCCAGCACCACAGTCCTGTTGCTTTGGGCTGCATGAGAAACAATCAAGACATTTCTCACTGTGGTGCTCTCCCTTTGCTGAATGATTTCTCTTCCTTGCAGATCCAGAAGGAGTTTTGGTCTCTCCCATCAGAGCCCTCATGCTGCTTTTGCCCTTTGTTTGTATCCAGCACAATGAGGAGAGGCCAAATCCCTCCTCCCCCCACTCAGGGTCACAGAAACCCAAATGGAACAAGCAGGGCACACCTTCCTGTTGTGTTTCCACACTTGGTTCATTCCTCCTGCACTTCTCTGGATTTCCTCGACAGAAGGAATGAGTATTTCCTTACATTCCTTCAGACATTGACTTCTCCTGCAAGTCCCCACAAAAGCCTGGCCAGAACAGACAGGAGGAATGCAAAGAGCTGTGGATGGATCCCATTAATCCCAGAACTTCCAGACCACCCAACAATACAGAAACCAGATGGGGCTCGATGGTGATTTCACCTTTCCCACTCTATTTGGGATCCTGCTGTCCCACCCAGGATCAATGGTGCTCCCTGAGCTTTGACAGAGCTGGGATCCCATGGAGACATCCCAGAGCTTTGCCATGCAATGTCCAGGGCATGTCTAGGAGCTTCTGGAAGAGCCATCTCAACCCAGCACCTGCTCCTTTGGCATTTGGGACATGAGATGAGATGTTCATCCTGTTGAGGACCAGACGAGACCGGCCAAGGAGGTGAAGCCAGACTGGGATGAGCTGGTCCCAGAAGAAGGTGAGGGTTTAGTGCTAGGCTGGGGTGAGCTGGTCCCACAAGGAGGAGAGGGTTTAAAACAAGACTGGGATGAGCTGGTCCCACAAGGAGGAGAGGGTTTAGAGCTAGGCTGGGATGAGCTGGTGCCACCTCTAAGCAAATTAAAGACAAAAGTCTCGGAATATCGGTGCCTGTGTGTAAACCTAATCGGTTTTCCCATTCCTGTACTGGAGGGAGTCAAAGCCAGGCTAAGAGGGGAGGAGAGTTCCTGGAATGATCCTCTCCATCATTCCCACCTGTGGCTCCATCGGTGCATCCCGGCTCCTCTCTTAAGGTCCAGGAATCCACAGCCTCAGGCCCATTTTTAGGGGTGGTTTGGTGGTTTTAGGGGTGGTCTGGATTTTCTCCTGCTGCATCCTTACCCAGACCCTGTTTCAACCCCTGGTTAAGGCAGAACCTGAGGAACATTCCCTGCTCCAAGGTTCTGTGCAGAATCCAGCCTGACAAACGTTGGAAAGCACCCAGGATTTCCCAAAGCACTTCCCACCTTCCAGCCCCACCAACTCCTCCCCTGCCACCCACCATGAAGCCCCCACCTATTTTTCATCCCCCCGAGCTGCTGGAGCCCCGTTCCCCTCTGGGTGCAAAGCGGGGTGAGAGTTTGACTTGCAAATCTTGTTTCGGTTCCTCGTTGAGAGCTGAGCATCTCAGCAGCACCATTTCACTGATGTTTCTCCATCCTCCATCCCCTTGTGCCCAAAGGGGTGCCACCAGGATCTGAGGATGCAGCAGAGACACCTGGAGCGCAGTGCCATGGACCGATTCACATCAACAGCCTTGATCTCCAAATATCCTGGTCAAAYATCCCCATTCCCCACTGCCAGCACAGCTCAGCCTTGACATATCCCCTTTTCTGAACTTTTTAGGAGCAAAAATCCACTCCCACCCTCAGTACTGAGTAACCTGGATGGGTTTTTCAGAAATTTTTACATGTTGCATCTTTTTGTATAAAAAAATACCCCAAGCTCTGTTAGAAAGTGGCAGTTTTGTCACAACTGAAATCATTCRCAGGAAAGGGCTCTCAGACGAGTTTCCTGTTTCAAAAAGAAAACAAAAAAGCACTCTTTGAATGTCCTGAGATTGTCAAAAACATCCTGTTTTGACATTCAAAGAAAATCTGTCTTTGGGTTAGCAACAGGTTTGTTAAAGAAGAATGATTTTCAGAAACAATGGGGGAAAAAACACCCCATCAACCACCCCACCYCAAAACAAAGTTTGCTTCAAGGATCTGGGTGAGCCAAATTCCAGCCTGGGGGGTTGGATTTATGGGTGTTGAAATGGAGCCTGCTGGCTTTGGGAAACAACCAGGTGTTCGGTGGCTCAAAATTTGAGAAAAAATTCCATCAGGGTTTGGTCACACGTGTGGTCAACCATGGATACTTCAGGGATCCACAGGTTTATGTGGGAAAAATCCAATAACRACATCACCTGCTCTCTGCAGGTGCTGGAGAGTGGTGGAGGCTTGGTTTATCCTCGGAAAGCAATGGAATTCTGCTTGAAGGAAATAGGGAACGGCAGATTTTGAGGGACTGGATTTAGGTCTGGCCAAACTTCCTCCTGGAAGCATCTMTGGGATGCTCCGGCCCCAGGGTGCCTTTGGATCGCTGGGAACCCTCCAGGATATTCCACCCACCTCCAATCTGGGTGCTCACAGCTCCTATCCAAAGCTGGATGTCAGGGATGGGATCCCAAGGCAGCTGAGCCCGAGGGGTTTGCAGCCATCCCTGGAGCTTGGGCCAAGGCACAGGAGTGAAAGCAGCAGCGAGGAGCCAAGGAAAGTTCAGGTCAGGTCAAAGCAAAGGGATTTGGTGCCAAATTAATTCATTTTTGGAAGCAGCAAATGGTTCTTTTGACATTCAAGAGGAGTTTTTTGGGTGAGGAGTAAACCCTCCTTTGCCTGCTATTTTAAACACTAAAATAACTCCAAAATTAAAAAAAACAAAAACCAAAACCCTACACCAAATATTCTTCTGGTCAGTGACAARGAGAATGGCTTGTCTGGACTTTTTTGGCAAATTTGGTCCAAATTTTAGGTTCAATCTGAACTTCWATTGGTGAACGATTTCCTTCCTGCACCTCCTGCCATGTTTTGGCAAATTTGAGCACAGCAAAGCYCCAGATTGAAGGTTATCCCCACAGCACCAGCCTTGAGAGGTTTTAAATGCCTCTATGGTTCTTAAGGTTTCTTGGTGGAAAATGGGATGCAAAGAGTTGCTGGATTTAATGATTTATGAGCCCTGACACTCAGAATTCATTAGGCACCGGTGGACAAACTCAAATCCAGGAGCAGGGAAGGAGAGCACAGCAATGAGTGGATTGTGGATGATGGATWTCCGAGTTCCCACATGATGAAAGAGCCAAGCTATGGAAGGTGTCTGCAGTCACAAACCAAAGTCTATTAAAGCTCCTTGTTCTGCAGAGCATCGAGCGAAGCTCGGGAGAAAAATTGGATGAAATAAATGCTTTTGATTTCTTAATGCGTTTTGAGCGCAGGCCAAGGGCTCAGCTGGTTTTCCTGGGAATTACACACGGCTGTGTGCAGGGAAACAGCTCTTCAGCCTGGAACCATCTCTGGAGCTGCTGAAATGTGTCCCAGCTGGGGGATGTCACCCTGGCCTCAGCACACCCTGCCCTCTCTGCAGATGGAGATGGGATTGGGCTGGGAGTGCTCCATATTCAGCACCAACCCTAAAACTGGGGGTTGGGGCTGCTTAAAGCCAAAAGTCCCCTCTGTGGGAGAGGTGCTGCTACTCCTTGTAAGGGCTAAGCAACGTGGGAGCATCTCCCTGTGTCCTGGGAGTGACAGGACAGGGCCAGGAGATGCTGTGGGACAGCCCTGCAGGGGAAGGGCAAAGCTGCTGCTGGAAAATGGGCCTGAAGCAGCTGGGTTTGGGCACCCTGGGGCGAGTGTTGGTGTCTGTGYCCCTTGCAGTGCCAGCTTGTGCCATGGGCTCGGCAACATGGTGCCTCATGTCTCACCTCTTCCTCATCCCCCTCTGGGAGCTTTCTTCTTCCCTCTCTCTTTTTTTTCCTTTCCTTTTTTTATTCCCCCCCCCTTTTTTCCTTTTTCTCTTTTTTCTTTTTTATTTTTTTTTAAATATTTTTTCTTTTTTTTTTCTTTTCCTTTTTTTTCCTTTTTCTTTTTTTCTTATTTCCCCCCCAACTTTTCCCATTTTGCCAACATTTCCTGCTTGTAAATGAGAGCAAGAAGGAGCTTTTGGGGGGAGCAGGGATCATATGGACATTTCTGGGCTCTGCTAGAGGCTGGAGGTGCTGGCAGCTCTGTCAAAGCCCGGCTGACGGCTTTGTGATGTGGGCTCTGGAATGTTCCATCTGGGAGGGAGCCCAGGCCAAGTTCACCCACTCACATATTTTTCCAGGGATGTGTTCCTGCACATATGTTCAGGGACAGGAGAAACCTGTCAGAGAGATAACCCCAGCACTTCCCAGCTCCATCCTCCTCCTAGGCCTCCTCTGTATCCTTCTGCTGCTACCAGCTCTGGCCACGGGCACAGACCAGCCCTGCCAGGAGAAGGGAAAGCTCTCCCTGGCACCTGGCCCRGGACAACASCRTGGCACAGTCCTGGAGTGCCAGGAYGGCTCCACGCTGGGAGCAGCAGGTTGGGAAGGGCTGGGAGAGCTATCCCAGAGCTGTCTCTGTGCTGGTTCTTGGCTCTCAGGGCTGGATCTTGTCCTCTCATATAGAATTTGCAGTATTGAGCCCCTATCCTCAAGGAAATGCCATCTGGGATGGAGGAGAAGCAGTGAAGGGCTCACAGCAATGCCCCGCTCTGCTTTGCAGGGTGGGAGTGGTCCTTTGATGGGCTCAGGAACACGAGATGAGGCTGAAGGTTATTAATTATCTATTAATAATCTATTAATGATCTATTAATYACCTATTACTTATTTCTCAGCCCAGTGTCTGCCAGGTCTGGACTAAAACCCCCTCACCAGAAATTCGGTGTCAACAGGAATGAGAAGCAACACAATTCCCCCAAAGCCTTGGAAACCCTTCCATTCCGTGAGATCCTCAGCTGAGATRGATAAATCCCAATTCCCAGCAGCCYTTTGCCCCTCCATCCCTCAGTCTGTCAGTGTAGGGAAAGCSTGAGGACAGGAGAACAGCCTGGAATATTTCACCAAGGGGAGGGGAAGAATCAGGGTGTTCTGAGAGCATCTGSTGAGGCTTTGGAGGATCCTCATGGGAGGAGCAGCCCAGGCAGGACTGACACCTCAGATTTTTGTGGCAAAGACCTGCCATGGATATTTCCRTCCTTGCACATGGATATTTTCCCACAGATATTTTTCTCCCTTGATGTGCCTGGGTTTGCCCACTCATCTGCCACCTCTGGGTAACCCATGTGGTCTCTTCTGTTAGAGATTTCATGAGTTTAGGAGCTTTGGGAGTTTTAGGTTCAGAGCTAAAGCCTTCAAGAGACCTAAAATTTAGTTGAGTTGAGTTGGGTTGAATTGAGTTGAGTTGAGTTGAGTTGAGTTGAGTTGGGTTGAGTTGAATTGAGTTGAGTTGAGTTGAGTTGAGTTGAGTTGAGTTGAGTTGAGTTGAGTTGAGTTGAGTTGAGTTGAGTTGAGTTAGGTTGGATTGGGTTGATTTGGGTTGAGTTGGGTTGGGTTGAGTTGAGTTGGGTTGATTTGGGTTAGGTTGAGTGAGTTGAGTTGAGTGGAGTTGAGTTGAGTTGAATTGAGTTGGGTTGAGTGCTCGGCAGGGCAGGGAAGGTTCCAGGAATTCTTCAGCACCTGGATCACACAGGGGGCTCCATCATTCTCCCATGGCAGGTAGTTGAGCTGGTGGCACCTGCCTTGGTCCTACCCCAGAGAAATCTCCCTTTGCTCTCATGCAGGACATGGGAATGCCTTGGAAATGGCCCTTTCATGRTTTTGAGGGGATGCAAGTTCTCCCTACTGGAAGTCCAGATGGAGCTGGGAACAAGGGCTTGGCGAGGGGTTTTATCACCTCTCCTCACCCCAGGACCCCGCTGCCAGACTGCTCTGAAGGCAGGGAATTTGGGATGGATGTTCAAGGGGGATCGTTTCCTTCCCTCACTCTGCTATTATGGAAAAACGTTCCCATTCATTGAATTTCCCACCAGGGACAGCCCGGCTGGCCTGGAGCTGGCAGTGACCTCTCCTCAGAGTGCCACGGCTCCTTTGCACACAGGAGGAACTCGCAGAGCAGCCCTTTCTCCCTCACACCTCAGCACCAGGAGCCTCAAACAAACTCCTGTGGCCATGGGATGCTCAGCCCTGGGCTGTGTGTGGGGTTGGTGCCTCCAAGGGTGGGGATTTTATAACCCCTTTGCTACAACCCCCTTGGGCTTGTCTCTTGCTCTCAGCTGGAATGAAATCAGCCCAAGCTGAGCTTTGCAGGCAGAGGGTCTGGGAAGGGGAAGGTGATGCTACAAGTGGGAGGTTGCTTTGGAATGAGCCTTGGATAATATCCTCAAGACACAGTTCCAAGTCACCATTTAGGGATGTGTTTGCACTCCAGGCCAAGCCTGAAGAGGATAAAGCAGGCACATTCCCAGGCCTGGCTGCTCCCTCCCACTGTGAGCACCCTCAGAGGCCATCTCAGAGTACTTGGCCAAAATGTGCTGGTGGGAATCCAAACAAGAGCCCTTCCAGAGTCACAAACCCCCAGCTTGGCAGTGAGGATGGTGGAGAAGTTTCCAAATGCTCCTGGTTCTCGAGGGTCCCCCCTCCATCCAAGGACACCCAGGAGGGTCAGGCACCAAAGCAGCAGAGCCAGTCCCTTCCCAAAGTTAGTTTGGATCCTGTTTATTGGGAATTGGGTTGGGAAGCAGCAGCCAGGGCATGTTGGCGGTTTGCTCGGAGCACTCCCACCCTGCAGCCTGTCCTGCTGTCCTGAGGGATGATCCAGGGGGGCTGGGGCTCACAAACCTGGCTCAGGAGTGACATGGGGGTCACCACTGACAGGCCACCTCAGGGGATGTTCTTAGGGAACTCATCAATGAGCAGACGAGCAAACCCTCGTGGGCACTGGCAGTGCTGCCAGGGCTCCCAGGCATGTGGCATCCTGGCATTATGTGGCTGGGGTGGGAAACATCTCCCAGTTTTCCTGAAATTGTTACTTTGGTCCTGATGGCTCAGAGGACACAACCAGGCAGGGCAGGAGGGGACATGATGAGGTGCTGAGTGCCATCTTTGCTGCTGTGGGCAAAGCCTCCGTGGAATAAATTTACCCTGGCCCACACAGCGAGTCTGAAAGCTCCTGATTTCCCACATCAGCATCTGACACTTTGCCATTTTTCCACCAGAGCACATCTGAGCTTCTTCCCTTCACACAGCACAGTCCCTGCCCCCTGCACTGACCCTGCTCACAGGGGCTCAGCACCACCATCCATAGTCACATCCCAAATATCTCCTTTGGAAATCCATCAATCCTGACTTCCCAGAGCACCATTGCAAACACCCAGCCTCTGATGAACTGGGAGAGGAGCAAGAGCACCCATTAATGAAATGTTCTTCAGGCTTTTCCAGTGACATCCAGAGGAGTTGGCAGGAATTTTCCACATTTGTGCCACACTGGGCAGGGTTTCCTCGTAGCCAGCAGTGTCCTTGGATGTTCTGGAGCTTTCTGCTGTGCTAATGGAGCATGACAGCAGCTCATTAACATGCAGGGAACAGCTGCAGCTCCGGGATTTGTTCCCTTCACCACCTTTCCATCCTGGGCTCTCCAGGCTGAACCCGGCATTCCCAAGATGTGCAGGGATGTGCTGGGGCAGCCTTTGATGTCTGCAGCGTTCCCCATCATCTGTTTTCTGACCAGCTCATCCTCCCAGCTCAGGGGGGAGGGATTCATGGATTCTCCWGCCTGATCCCAATTTCTGCCGGCTCTGTGCCACATCTGGGAGCTCCCCACGTGCACAGGAGGGCAGGGCGTCGTTAATTGGACAGGGCACGTTGGATTAATTACTGGTGGTTAATAACAACCTCCTGCCCCTGGTATTTATAGAATAATAAAAGCTGTCCAGGACACTGCCCTCACATCTGCTGCAACTGGCAAACACATTTTCCTTTTCCTCTGTTTCCCAAGCGTGCTGATAGCTTTCAGATTTCCAGGGGGACAATGGGAGATCTCCGGCTCGTGGACACATTGCTGGTGGCTCTGGAGAGGAGGGGGAGCTGGGATTTGCACTTCAAACAGGCCCGAACCCCCCAATTCCTCCCCTTGCCCATGGTGCCATCACGGCTCCGGGATGAAAAGCTGGGATTTTGGCGTGTTTTGCTGACTCAGCTGTTTACAAACACTGCAGCTCTGGTTTGGAAACTTCCCCTGTGATGTTGCACAAAACGAAAGCATCCCTGAATCCCTCTAGCCCTGAATCCCTGCGTCCCTGCATCCCTGTACCATCTGTTCCTGTGTCCCTCAGTATTTCCAACACCCATGAGGAAGGATGTTTGCATTGGAAGAGATCTTACAGCTCAGCTCATTCCATCCCTGCCATGGGCAGGGACACCTCCCACTGTCCCAGGCTGCTCCCAGCCCCAATGTCCAGCCTGGCCTTGGACACTCCAGGGATCCAGGGGCAGCCACAGCTTCTCTGGGCACCCTGTGCCAGGGCCTGCCCACCCTCACAGGGAACAATTCCTGCCCAATATCCCATCTAACCCTGCCCTCTGGCAGTGGAAGCCATTCCCTGTGTCCTGTCCCTCCATCCCTTGTCCCCAGTCCCTCTCCAGCTCTCCTGGAGCCCCTTTAGGCCCTGGAAGGGGCTCTGAGCTCTCCCTGGAGCCTTCTCCT
Source organism: Malurus melanocephalus (assembly GCF_030028575.1). Taxonomy (NCBI): domain Eukaryota; kingdom Metazoa; phylum Chordata; class Aves; order Passeriformes; family Maluridae; genus Malurus; species Malurus melanocephalus. Next base: position 984,761 of record NW_026623433.1, read on the forward strand.
CTCCAGGTGAGCACCCCCAGCTCTCCCAGCCTGGCTCCAGGGTAGAGGGATTCCTGTACAAGGTAGAAAATGTTCTTTCCCTCTGAAAGGGTGATTCAGGAGTAGAAGGCGCTGAAAGGCAGTGTTCCATAATTTAGGAGAGGGTTTCTTGCTTATCAGGGACTCTGCMCTAACTTCTGGGTGCTGCAGGAAACGGCAGGGCTGGTGCTGGTCTGGGATCTCCAGGGAGGGCTCAGGTAGGACCTGAAGGATCCTGTTCTGAGAGAGGGTGGGAGCAGGGCCAGGACAGGCTGATGAGCTCAGACATCTCTCCTGCCCCAGCAGAGGGGTTGGGGATGGATCTGTCATGGGGGAACTCAATCTCCCTGCTCCCATTCTGGAAATGAGCTCCTGCAGAGCCAGGTGGGCTCCTGGAGAGGATTCCTGGCTGGAACAACTTGGAAACCTCACCCTRAATCAATGGCCAGGGCAATTTCTGTGTGCCCAGCATGCTGCTTCCCTCCTGGGCTGGGGAGAGGTGYTCCAGGGTGCTGAGGGGGTGTCCTTGCCCTGAGTGAGGAGAGACACTGATGGAAGGTTGGCACAGGGAATAAAATGACTTCAGGTCTAATATTGCAGGGACTCTGGGCTGGTTTTGGCCCGAGGTCGATGTGATCCTGCAGAAATCCCAAGGCAGCTCCTGGGGCAGGGCAGAGTTTTCCATTTTGGTTTGTTCTCCCTGAGCAATCCTGAAGGATCAGAGAGCCTGAGCTGCTGGGCTCCAGGCCCAGGGTACCAAATAAACCCCAAGGCAATGAAACCGGAGAGAGTAGTGCAAACATGGGATCACAGAAACACAGAATATCCTGAGCTAGATCCACAGGGATCATGGAACCCCACCCCTGTCCTTGCCTAGATAATCCCCAGTCCCAACAATCCCACCCTGTCCATCCCTGGCAGTGCTGTCCCAAAGCTCCTGCAGCTCTGGCAGCCTCGGGGCCGGGACCATTCCCTGGGGAGCCTGGGCAGTGCCAGCACCCTCTGGGGACAGAAGAACCTTTCCCAAAATCCAACCTTTTACTCGCCTGTACCTCTGGAGGACTTAGTTGTCCACAGGGTTGCTCTTCTCTAAAGCTTTTGGGATAAACMTGCAGTGGGATTTGGTTTTGTACTTTTAAGGGCAGTGCCGAATAAGTAAAGGATGGAGAATCAATAAAAAGAGAGCAAAACTCATTTCCCAGGAGGTTACCCAAGCTGCTCCTGGGAATGATTGCTGGGGGTTGGTCCTGCTGCTGTCCCCCTCTCCCCTCCCTCACAGAGCCGCTGTTCTCTGGGATGGAGCCCCAGGCTGTGTCTGTGTCAGCCCTGAGGAAGTGATATCACCCCACAGGAATTGCACTGAGGGTGCCCCTCACCACCATCCCTGGYGCCGGTCCAGGGTCCCCTCCAGGCCATCAAAGCCTCTCTGTCTTGCTGCCAGTCAGAGGGGATGATGTCACTGCCCCAYCAAAGCAGGAGCCACGGGAAAGTTGGGCATTTCTATAATTCCCTCGTCTCTCCATGGAAATCCAACCATTCCCTGCAAAACACTTCCCATGGCCGTTCAGGGGGTCTCAGTCCTGGAGGAATGGCCAGGAACAGCCTCCTGTTGGTGCCTGGGAGCCCAAAGGGCACTGAGATGGGGCAATCCCACGCACCAGGGATGGGGATTGGCTCCCGGTGAAGCCCTGGATTTCCCTGGAGTGGCAGGTGCTGGGATCAGTTTTGGGTTAGCACAGAAAAGGAATGGAATTCCTATTCCTCATGAAACAGGTTGGGTCAGAAGGGACCTTTAAAGGCTCCCAGCCAGCAGGATTTTGCTGGAAGCCTTCAGCAATCCCGTGGGAAAAGTGCAGGAAACGTTTCCATTGCAAAGGGAAGTGTCCAAATGCAGTGAAAAAGCCTCTGGAATTGTGACACAGCCCAGCCAGGGGTGCCAGGGGCTGCATGGGGACCCTCCCGTGCCTTGGGCTGATGAGAAATCAATGGCAGGAATCTCCTGAGCTTGAAGCCCACGATGGTGGCAGCGTTGAAGGAGGTGCTCAGATCCTTGACCACATCTCCCAGAGAAGCTGTGGMTGCCCCTGGATCCCTGGAGTGCCCAAGGCCAGGCTGGATGGGGTTGGAGCAGCCTGGGATAGTGGGAGGTGACCCTACTCGTGGCAGGGGGTGGAACTGGATGGGCTTTAAGGTCCTTTCCATCCCAAACCATCCCAGGATCCCATGATGSTCTCTCACATCCGTGTCCCATGCTCCGGTGAGCGCAGGACGAGGTTCATGTGGGGCATCCCAGAGCATTTCCCTCCAACCCCAAAYCTTCAGGGCTTTTCCTGTCTGAATTCTCCTTTGATCTGCTCTCCTCCCTGGGGCATTTCCCCCACACTCACTTGTCACCACCCCTTCCCCCAGCCCCGAGACATCTGCTCTACCCGTGTCCTCCCCAAATGCTCCTCGGGAGAAATGTCACAGTCCTCGCTGCTTTGAAACAATAACTTCTGGAAACATCTGAAACGCACATAATTCTCCTTTTCAAGGGCCCTATCAGAGCAGCTCCCAAATGCTTGGCTCGGGCTTCAAAGTTGGCGTTTAGCTATAAATAAACAGCATTTCATTAAAAAAAAAAAAATAGAGGAGAAATTAGCCAAAAAAACTTTGACAAGCAGGAGCTTAACCAATGCCAGATAATGGGGCAATGTGGACTTTTATTTTTATCCACATGGGCTCGTGTGCTCTTTATCTCCCACTGTAATTTATCCTTATAAATGAGGCTCATGRTATTAAAATAACATTACAGCCTTTACCTACCACAGTGAGAGGCAGCCGAGCCTCATCAGGGGCTGTGAGATGCTCAGATGAAAGGGACAGGGACCTTGACCTATTGCTGATCGTTAAATTCGTGCCAGGGCTTTGCTGAGCAGGAAGAATGAGTTTAAAGATGAGCCTTAATTGGTCCTTARTTGGCAGATTTGTCCCTAATTGGCKGATTTGTACCCATTAGGCTGATGCTGGGGAAGGAGAGACCACAGTTCCCGCTAATGCCTGTCCTGAAGTCGAGTTTATCTTTCCAGGACAACTCCTGGTCTCTTTTTCTCCTCAAAGTGAGGCCCCTTTGCTTCTTCCCATCCCAAGGATGCCTTAGGATTCCTCCAYCTTCTCCTGTATCCTTTAATGGTGCCCATCCAGGATCCTAAATCACCATGGGGTGATAGCAAACCTTAAATCCCTGACAAGCCTAAATGATCACCCAAACTCTGTGGCTGAGATTTGCCCTCCCCACCCACCCAAAGCCAGGACAGCCCTCCTGTGCCTTCCTGCAGGAACTTGAGGGCTTTTAGCAGAAACCTCTCAGAGTGGGGTCAAAAAAAGCACAGGGGTAGCAAATCAACCCCCCAGAGCTATAAATGCCCATGGATCTGACTTTGCCACTGCAATTTTCCTCCCTGTGGCTTTCTGGATGCTGGGGGCTGCGTTTTTCTTGTGTTCAAGGAATTTTTTTACTTGCTATCTGCTTCTCTGTGTGTGRCACCAGCAGCATTTGGGTTTTCTGCTCTGTACACCCTCTGAATGTGCTGCTGCTCTCTCCAAGTCCAGATTTCCTCTAACCTGAACATTCCCCAAGATCCTTGGAGCAAAGGAGTGCTTGTTTGTGACCATTTCCAACACAGACATATCGGTTCAGAATTTTGCCTTCTCAATCCTCTTTCTGATGCCTTTGTCCAAAAYGCACCCCTGAGGATTTAACTTTTGCTCCTCAGCAGCGATAATTCAGACTCAAACCTAAAGCRGATTTTTCATTGATGGATTTAAACTGCTTGACCCTGTTGATCTCAGCAGAGGAGCTGCTCATTTTGCAGGAAATGCACCTTCTCAAGGAGCTGCGTTTTCCATGGCGTGTCCAACCCCAGGAGACCCCACAGTTTCCCCTTTCCATCTCGTTATTGCTGCACAGTGCCCTGTGAGCCTCCTGTTTCCAGCTCAGCTTCTGATCTCTTCCAAACTTTTGGAACCAGTGGGGATTTTAACCCCGTCCAGATGTCCATATGAAACGCATCCACCACTTTCTCCCAGGCTGGCTCCTGAGGAAAGAAATCAGCAGATCCTAATGGCAAACACAGCTTGGGATATTCATACCCAAACCAGGAAGGAGTGAGTGATGCTCTCTGGAAGATGGGCTCTCTGACTAAAATAGGTGCTCTCTTTACCTTTCTTCCCCTGATTCCCCAAATTTTGGAGCATTTTGGTGCAGAAAAAGCTAAGCAGGGACTCTGGTGTGACTGTCAAAGTGCCATCAAATTATGCTTGAGAGAAGAGGAAGAGAAGGCGCCGCCAGACAGGGGATTTCCAGTGACTCATCTGTGTCAGAAACGCTGAAGATGTTGAGGAAAAGGGAGCCCGAGTGTGCAGGGCTGGGTTTCACCTGCAGCCACCTGCCTCTCAGACAKGCCTGCAGCCAGGGTAGAGTTTGTCGGTTTTTCTCTGAAAAAAAAGTGGTTTTTCGTCAAGCTCGCCACAGAAGTGGCTGTGAAAGCCCCGGGTGCTGCACAACGCACCCAGCCAAAAGTGGCTCCTGATGGCCCAGAGCTCCGAGCTTTGCCCCTCTGTAAACCTGYGCATCCTGCACACCCCAAAGGGGAAAAAAACTGGGTCACGATGGGCCAGGAAATAATCTGCATTTCCTGCTTGCACAGCCAGCACTTTTCACCTTCTCTCTGCCCCTCAAGTCTCCCGTTCCACAAAGCAATCSTCTTTTCTTTACCAGGAAAATTGRGTTCTCTTGTTTAATTGAATTTGARCTGCCTTTGACCATGGCCTTCAGATCTGGAAAGGCGTCATGCCGGGCGTGCCCCCAAGCCCAGCGGCTCTCCCGGCTCCTCAGGGACTCGAGGCAGACACAGAGTTAGCAACTGAGAGCGCCTCATGCACCCGGAGCACACCGAGAGAAGAGAGAAACGCGCCTTCATCGGGTGTGCGCTCTGCTGCGGAGCTGAGAGCCGGGGAGTGAGCACAGTCTGCCAGCGCCACCTCTCGGCCCGGGGAGCGTGAGATGTGCTCACCCCTCTGCCATGGACATCTCCATCCCACTGCCATGGACATCTCCATCCCACCGACATCTTCATCCCTCTGCCATGGACATATTCATCCCACAGCCACGGGCATCTCCATCCCACAGCCATGGGCATCTCCATCCCACTGCCACGGGCATCTCCATCCCACTGCCATGGGCATCTCCATCCCTCTGCCATGGACATCTTTATCCCACTGCCATGGGCATCTCCATCCCTCTGCCATGGACATCTTCATCCCACAGCCATGGACATCTTCATCCCACAGCCATGGGCATCTCCATCCCACTGCCATGGGCATCTCCATCCCACACCCATGGACATCTCCATCCCACAACCGTGGACATCTCCATCCCACCGACATCTCCATCCCACACCAAAGGACATCTCTATCCCTCTGCCATGGCCATCTCCATCCCACAGCCATGGACATCTTCATACCACCACCATTACCATCTCCATTCCACAGCCTTGGGAATCCCACAGCCGTGAACATCTCCATTCCACAGCCATGGACATCTCCATCTCACCACTGTGGGCATCCCCATCCTACCACCACAGACATCTCCATCCCTCTGCCATAGACATCTCCAAACCACTGCCTTGGACATCTCCATCCCATGCTCGTGGAAATCCCCATCCCACAGTCATGGACATCTCCGTCCCACCGCCATGGGAATCTCCATCCCACACTCGTGGACATCTCCATCCCACCGATATCTCCATCCCACTGCTTTGGACATCTCCATCCCATGCTCGTGGACATTTCCATCCCACTGCCATGGACATCTCCATACCACCACCACTGCCATCTCCATCCCTCTACCATGGGTATCTCCATCCCAACACCACAAGAATCCCCCTCCCACTCCCTTGGCCATCCCTCTCCTGCCACCTTGGGCATCTCCATGCCTCCACCATGAGCATCCCAGTCCCACCCCCCTGGGCATCCCAGTCCCATCCCCCTGGGCATCCCAGTCCCATCCCCCTGGGCATCCCAGTCCCATCCCCCTGGGCATCCCAGTCCCATTGCTGGGATCATCCCACCACACACAGATCCTTCCCACCTCCCTGCTCCGGGCGGTTTTCCCGGCGGGTTCAGGCTCGGGGTAGGATAACAACACCTGAGGTCTGCAAAGCATTAACAGAGGATCCTGTCAGCCCCATGAGCTCATCGGGGGAGCAGCCAGACACATTTGTTAGCGGGAGRAATCCCTGCTGCCCTGACCCGCTCCAAACCTGCTCTGTCTTTATTGGGATCTCTCAGCACCTTCCGGATTCATTTGGAATCTCTGCCTAAAATCCTCTCCGGGACCACCTTCTCCCCGCATCCTCAGCAGCTGCTGTAGGACCTGGCACGTCAGGGAGAAAGGGAATTTTTCCCCTAAACAGTCTGTTCTCTCTTGCTTCCACGSCATTAGAAAATAACAGTTGTTTCCAAGCATATTTGTTCTCCTTGTCATCTCCATCCCACCCCCACGTGGAGATTTTGGCAAAAAATGAAGATTTATGGGGYTTTTCTTGTTTCTTTGTAGGGAAATACCCAATGAAAGCTGTGGCTGAGCTGCTGTAGGAAACCAGGAAGGTCTTGGCACAGTGGAGTTCTGTCTGGCAGTGTTGGGGTTTGGGCAGAGCTGTTTTCCTGGGGAAACTGAGCAAAAACCCCTCTGCTGCAGAGACCCCAAAAGACACCCAAGTTGGATCTCTTGCTGCCACCAAATCCATGAACTTGTGAGGCTTCTCCTGCCCACCATGGGGATGTTTCCTGTGGATGCCCTATGGACTCCTTGTGGACTTTGGGAGAGGAATAAAAATTGGGATCCCTCCATCTGTTTGAAAATAAAGGAGGTGCTTGAAGATCTTGGGCTGCAGCCATGGCCAGATATGGAAGAAGGATGGAAAAGTCACTGAGTGATGTGAAACTATGGAGACAAATGACAGGAAAGCAAAAATATGGAAAAAGCTGKGATGAAACAGGGAAATTTCTCACTCTATCCCCAAGTGTTATCCCTAAGAAAGCTGCCCAGGTCTGTGGGCCACAGCTGATAGGGAAAAATGCCATTTCCATCCCTGGAGTCCAGGAAACACAGTCAGATAGCAACAGACACCAGCAAGTGCTCAGAAATAGAAGAAATAATGAAAACAGTTTTGGGAATGGATTCRTTCCTCAGGTTTTGAGTCACCCCTGTCTTTTTGGAGATTTCCTTTYTTCCTTACCCTTTTTCCTTCCTCTGTTCCTGCCTTCTGCTTTTCTTCTTTCCCCATTTTAATGAGGATTGGGCAAAAGGAGGGAAGGGGCAGGGGCTGGTGGGGATGCAAAGGTGAATTTTCAAAGGGATTTAGCTGGTGGGAGTGGGAAGGACACCTTAGAGGATCCCTCAATGGCAATTTAATAGCAATTCCAAAAGTCAATTAAAACATTCCAACTCTTTCACTCATGACTCTCTGAAATGCTTTTCTGAACTCAGGGTGCCCAAGTTTGCCTTTCATGGCAGGAAAATATCAAAATTCAGCGAGAGCCTCTGGAAATCCATGATAAAACATCCATTTTGGGGTCAGTCCTTCCAGCCCCTCAACTCCCACTTGGGCTCTTGGCAAAGCAATTAAATGAATAAAATTCACAGGAAATTACAATAAAGGACAAAGGAGAAATTCTCTTTTCTACATTCCCTTCCCTGGGACCTCAAGGATGGGATTCATTCCAGCAGAACTGGAGGTGTTGGTGTGTCCTGGAGGATGCACAAGAAGAGGAAGAAGAAGCTGGCTCATGGCTCTCCAGCTTCTCCAAACTGCCACTAAATCAACCTCCAACCAGACTTYGGGATCTCTCAGAACTTGTGGAGGGATGTGGGGAAAAGGTTTTGGGATCAGGAGCTGAGCTTTTGGCAGTTTCACTCTCACAAGGGAGGTTGTGATCCCTCTGTGTGTGCAAAACTCCAGCTGCTTCATGGCCTGGTTGGCAAAGTCACAGAACTCTCAAAACTGGGACTGGGATGAGTCAATTCCCCAAATACCTGCTGGGTTTGGGGTTTTGAGGGCTTAGGGTTTCCTCTTTGGGCTGGGAAATGAGCCACGAACACCCCCACATGTGTGCACACAGGGAATTTATTAATATCCATTTATATATATATGTGTGTATATATCTATATCACATCTGTGTGTGTAATTCCTTGTTCCTGGAACTGCACCTGAAGAGAGATCCCACTCATCAGCATCCTCAAAAATAGTTCATCCCTTCCCAAATTCAGAAAAGGAGACCTAGGGATGGAAGCAGGAGCCATCTGGCTGCAGCCTGGGATGGTGCTGATGCCTGATGATTTTTGTTTTTCCTTTTTACGCTTCTGTACCCTCTATGCATTCCCCTGCACCCCTTAGCCCACATGCTTGTAATTCCTGTACCCTGATATTCCAGCTTAGTTTAGGGGTTCTGCTGGGCAGAGTGACCAAACATCCTCAGGAAGGGCTCAGTGTGCCCTGTGCTATCTTAAACCTGAGCTCAGCCTTGGGTGAAGCCTTCTGTCCAGAACATCTTGTGTAAACTGAGCTCTGACCTCATCTAGAGAGAGATTCATTAGAATAGGGGGACATTACTGCATTTGTGAAGTTTCTTATTGGGGAATCCTAGATAGATATGCTAATTCCTGAAACCTATAAAACTTGTAWCTTATTGGGGAATCCTAGATAGATATGCTAATTCCTGAAACCTATAAAACTTGTACCCGTGCTGTACACGGGGGTGCATTCTGCCATCAAGTTGTGCACCTGGGATCCCAAATACCAAGGTAAAACCCTTTTTATCCCCTTAACCGTGTCTGTGTCATTATTAAAAACTGGCCTTTCAAGGCAACAGTGCAGCAAGGACATCCCGATGAATTTGGAGCTCCAAGCCACCTCCTGAGATCCTAAACGGGTCCAGTGGGGTGGGAAATCCACCTGAGCAGGGCAATTCCTGCTGAGCAGCCTCACARAGCACCCCGTGTCCTGGTGCTCCCCAGGTTCCTCTGGATTTCAAAGGGAGGTTGTGACTTTACATGCATTGCTTTAATCCACATCTGACCTCCAGATAGGAATCAGCAGCCTCTGCAACACAAAGAATTACAGTTCTCCTGGGATTTGAACTCTTTTTTTCACAGAAAATCCATGCCAAAATGATTCTCTGGCAGAGAGTGAACTCCTGTGCAAAACACATGTTTGGTGTGAAAGGATTTTTGGCCGCTCGGGGTGGATTTGGAAGCCTGTGCTCTCCTTCATTCTTTCCTCATGGAAAGAGGAACAGGTCCAAGCCCGAGCCCTGGAGCAGCTGCCTGAGGAGTCACAGCAGGGAATGGTTTTGACAGGGAGAAGCCATCTGGGTTAAGGAATCCAGAGAGCTGCAGACAGGAATGAAGGGTAAAGGGCTCGGAGTGGGGACCTGGGCTGGTGTAAAATAACACCTGAGGGCAGTGGGAGATCCTGCAGGGCTGAGCTGCATCCCAGGAGAGCTCACAGTCATCCATGAAGAACAGAAAATAATCAGGATGGAGAAAGCTGGGAAGTGAGAGAACATCCCAGCAGGAATAAGGCCCRGGTTGAAAGCAAAAAGCCAGGGTTCATTTGAGGATGCTCCTAAAAGGAACGTGGTGTATTTTGTATTCCCAAACCTGTGGGATTTTGCAAGATGGGATTGAGCAATACCACGTTTTTTGAGGATTTTGTGTTGTCTTGTCCTGGAGCTCGAGTCCTGAGCCCGGGAATGCTCTCTGGCCTGCAGATCCTGGGTGCTGGGATACTCGGGATCTCAGCAGTGCAGCTCCCAAAAATCCTCTCGAATACAGAGGATATAGAGGAAAAAAAAAAAAAAAAAGTGATTAATTGGCAGATAAATGAATGTTCTGCCTAGAACCAGCTGCAGACACAGCCCTGGGTTCCAAAGTCAGCCCTCTCCCCCAGACTTTACTTCAGGCTATTTTTATTTTGTGATGGCACAAATCAACCCTTTTGTTTTTTCCTGGTCAYGGAGACGACGTGTGCGGATGGAGTCAGGGCCAAAAAGTGAGAGAAAGAAACTGTGGAAGGAAAAATCCCCTTGAAGAGGAGAGGAGCTGGGGAGCTGAGCTCAGCACTGACCTGSAGCACGTAGCTCACCCTAATTTAGACCCAGCGTAGGTGGATTGGGGGGAATATTTGGATCCCTAATTAAGAGTAATGATGTGAAAGGAAGTGCAGGCATAGTGAAAATGGATCAGAAAAGAATTAATTCATTAACAGGGGTGTTCAGAGCACAAACTCGGTGCTATTTTAGTTCCTCTTGGGCTGGAGCAAAGCCAGGATCGCTCAATGRGATGTGCTGGGCAGGGAGCAGATGGTCCCAGTGCACTCCAGTGCTGATGTCACTGCGCTGGTCACATTCCCAGGTCATTTTTCCATGTGGATTCAGCTCAACCTCCTGTCCTCAGACCCTCCAGTGAGCACTGGTAGCACAGAATTCAACTTCCTACAGAAAATCCTGGCTCAAAAAGGGGGAAAAGGCCAACCTCAGGACAATTTATCAGCCACATGTTGGGGTGTATTGGCAGGGTTCTGGGGGATCCATGCAGGAATAAATCCTGGAGAATCATTGCTTCTAAAGCAATTCCTGATTAGCTGGCTGCCCCTCTGAGCTGAGCTCAGAGCAGACAATCCTGCAGGGCTCTGGGGGTTCCCAGCCCTTGYGTTTCCGTGTAATCGCCTTTGGCATCTCCGATGGGTTTTTTTTTCCCTTTTGGCTCAGGCAGAGCGGGGTCAGCCCAGCCCTGGAGCACAGGGATGCAGACAGCCCTCGCTTTAACGCGCAGAATTACACCAGCAGCGGCCAGAGGTCACATCCTGCTGTCTTCTGGAGGATGGCTCCAGCCGCTCTCCTTTTCCCTGGCTCTCACAAACCTGGCTCKCCCTGCTCCCCGCAGCGCCGGGCTGCACCGAGCAACATCTTGGATTGGTTACGAGCCCTTCGGATGAGCTCCAGCTCGTATTTCATCWGCTCCCCCAGCCCGGAGAGCCCAGCCTGCCCCACTCGCTGCAGCCCCCACATGTTTTATTCATCATCTGTCCGTCCTCTGCTCCTCACCGAGGATTTGGGCTCATCCCGCACCGGCAGCGCTTCCTCAGCCCCGACACTTTCTTCGTGCCGTGGGTGATGGAGCCGCATCTCATCCCTGCGCTTCCAGCCGGGAGCATCGCCCGGAGATCGGCACCCTGGAAAGACCAGGGCTCCCAAAAACTCGGGAGTGAGGTGGGGAGAAAGGGATTGAGGAGATTGCACAGCCCCGATCRCTGTGAGCTGGGGGATGGGGGTTATTTCAGCCTTAGAGGATCCAGAGGGAAACCGAACCCTTCTTTCCATGGGAATGGAGCTTTCCCTCAGCCTTGCACAGGGACTCTCCAAACTGTTGGGAGCACACAGACTGTCTGTCTTCTTGATTTGACCAGGAGCTGATACTGGAGCAGAGGTTCAAAGCTCTTTGCCCTCTGCTGCCTCATTCTTACCCTCTTCCTGGCTCTCCTCTCCTGGTCCATGAATATTTATTAGATGCAGAACAGAAAAGCTTCACCAGGAGAGACAGGGAAGTTGTTTTCCCTGCACAGCTCAGCCMCTCAGCCTTGAAATCCTGGAGGAACAAGTCCCTCTTTGCTCTGAATCAGGCCCAGCTGAGCTTGAAGTGTCACTTGCTAACCTTAAATAATTGAGAAAATTATTTGGGAATGATATCCAGTGCCAGGACATCTTGGGAAGAGCGGGATCCTTGGACCACAAGTTCCTAAAGCAGCCCATGAGAACCACACTCAGTTTTTTGGCCTTTTTTTCCCTCCAGCATCTCACTTGGACCCCACACCTGTCCCACCACCCTTCCCTGGGGCCTGAATTGCTGCCAGCAATTCCCAAACCCTCCCAAGCCTCGGGGTTTTATTCCTTTCCATGTTCACATTTAACTCTGAGCTGCTCCTTTCTCGCCAGCCCTGCTCCCCAGGAGCCCTCCTGACACTGTTTTCCCTTTCATTATCCCCACGCAGGCACATCTTTTCTCCAAGACTTTCATCACTTGCCTTCCACCTCTTCCTGAGATTCCCACCACGTGCCACGAAAATGCCGGATAAATATTCATGAGGAAAGGCTGAGCYGGGATCACGGAGATGTCTCGCAATGTAATTAAAAGATAGCGCCAAGAATGTTGTGAGGAGCTCTCCAAAAGGGACCTGAGAGATGCAAAATCTGATTTCCAAAGCTCTTTCCAATTCAGGTGACAGCAGTTCCTTGTTAAACAGCACAAAAAGGTGGCCCTGGGAGAGGAGAGTCGGTGGCAAAGCAGAGCCTGGGATTTATTCAGTGCTAACACAGAAGTGAGCTTGGAAATATTAAAATGTCACTTTTTGCAGAGGTAAAAGCTGAGTTAATCCCAAGAATTACAATGTTCCACAGGCAAAGGCGGGAAAATTGGCAATAGGACTGAGGGATACAGGAGCTTCTGTCCCCAGCTCAGGATCTTTAATGGATTTTCATTTCCTCTTCCATTTTCAGCCCTCTGTGGTGACTTCTACAAGGCGTTGCTGCTCCTTGCTAGGGGGAGGTTATGGATGGAAGGGGAGAAAAATCTGGGATAAAACCTTTGGATAGCAGTCCCACCAATTATTCAGCATCGGGGCACAACCAGCTCTGGAGAGCAGCTGACACAAAATCCCCTTTCCTGAGCCCTTTCCAGGCAGGAATGGGTCATTCCAGGGGGAAAAAAAAGCTCCAATTTGGTGTCGTTCAAAAGTGCTTGCATGTCTTTCCTAAGGCTGCCAGGAAAAATGGATGGTGATCTGTTGGCTGAGGAAAGTGGGGCAAGGATTTCCCTATGGTAGGGATTTATCCATGGCAGCAATTTATCCATGGCAGGGATTTGTCCATTTTATCCATGGCAGGGATTTGTCCATGGTAAGAATTTATCCATGGCAAGAGTTTATCCATGGCAGGAATTTAACCATGGCAGGGATTTGTCCATTTTATCCATGGCAGGGATTTGTCCATGGTAAGAATTTATCCATGGCAAGAGTTTATCCATGGCAGGAATTTAACCATGGCAGAAATTTAACTATGGCAGGGATTTAACCATGGCAGGAATTTGTCCATTTTGTCCATGGCAAGGATTTCTCCATGGCAAGGATTTAACCATGGTAAGGATTCATCCATTTTATGCCTGGCAGGGATTTCTCCATGGCAAGGGTTTAACCATGGCAGGGATTTGTCCATTTTATCCATGGCAAGGATTTATCCATGGCAGGGATTTGTTGATGCTCTGGCACAGAGGGATGGATGATGAAAAGCCCTAAGTTTTTCTCTCCATTTTGGACAACCACCATCCCACATTCCAAATTAACGGGCACGGGAAGCACTGATCCAATCCCTTTTCCATTTAGGATGGCCCAGAGCAGGTTTTGGTGGGATTTGGGTGGATTTTCAAGGAGGACMGGAATGGGAAGAGCCTTCCTTTCACTCCTCCCCTGCCTCCCTGGCTGAACGTGCCCACACACAGCGTTCCCATTGCACAGCTCCAGTGGGGTTCTCCATCCTCAGGGGGATCCTAATCCTGACCCCATTCCCTTTGAATCCCCGCTCCTCCAGGCCCTTCCCACCCCATCCCTGGCGCTGTTTCCCAGCCCTTTCCTGCCATTGTCCCGCTGGCCCCGAGCCCACGGAATCACAGCCCAAAAGGGCCCTTTCCCCTCCCGGTCCCCATTGTTCTCCAGCGGGCAGGATGGGATCAGCTCCCCGCCCCCATTGGGATCTCGGGGCTGGAGAGGGAATTCCTGCATGGACCCCGGGATTGGGGACACTGCAGGATTTGCTTTTCAAATTCAATGCCAGGGTTGTGAGGGACCTTCTTTCTTTAGGTTTTTTCTTTCTGTCTTCCTTCATTTTTGTCTTTCTTTTATTCCATTTTTCCCTTTATTCTTTCTATTTTTACCAATTTTTCTTTTTGTTTTCTCTATTTTTCCTTTCTATTTTTTCAAATTTTTGTAATTTTTCCTTTCTATTTTTCTACTATTTTTTATTTTCTATTTTTATTCATTTTCCTTTTATTTTTATTTTTTCTTCCAATTTTCTTTCCACTTCTTTATTTATTTTTCTATTTTCCTTTTACTTTTATTTTTCTTTCCATTGCCTTTCCACTTTTTTCTTATTTCTTTTTCTATTTTTCCTGTTCTTTTCTATTCTTTCTATTTTTAAAAAATACTTTCTATTCTTTCCTTTTTTCCCAATATTTTTTTTTCTATTTTGAGTTATGTTATTTCTTTCTGTTTTTCCATTCTACTTGTCCCTTTCTACTTCTTCCTTCTTTTCCCACCTTTTTCTTTTCCTGTAATGTTTTCTTTCTCTTTTCTTTTCATTCATTACTTCCAATATTTTCATTTCTATCTATTTTTTCTTTTTGTTTTCTTTTCCCCTTCCTTTTTCCCCATGTTATTTTTCCTTTTTTTTCCCTCTTTTTTTTAACCCCCCTGGGTTTTTTCCTCTCCTACTTTCCTCCCCCTATTTTTCCCCTATAAAAAATGATCCCACCCTTCACAGGCCCCATGGGAACCCTTGGCCCTGCAGAGCCCTTTGATGGGGACGATGCTGCAGGTTTATGGTGACTTGGAAAGGGGATTTTACATCCATTAGGATTTCCCTCTGGAAAACACCCCCCAAAAGGGCTGAGAACTCACTGTGGGTTGATATCAGTGGATGGGGAAACAGAGTTTTGTTTTCCAGGGCTTTGGGATCACACAGGCAGAGGGATGAGGATGAACTTTATTTGTATGGTTGTTTCCCACTGCATTGGATGGGTTGATGGAATGGCATTTCCAGAGATACAGAATTTTTTTAAAAAGTCGGTTCTCACCCTAAAAAGAGGAGGCAGGTAAAGGTTTAGGTTAAACCCTAAAACTATCTGAACATCAATCCAAGCCCCACCCAACCCTGCCGTGTGTGCAGCATGTGTTGAGCAGGGTATGGAGAGMATTTTCCTTAAGAAACTCCAAATTCTCCTCACCTTTCCTCCCAAAAATGGAGAAATTTTGCCTTCTCCAGTACCTGTCCAAACCCTGGGAATTTTACAGCCAGGGAAATTCCCTTCCTCACAAGACAAATCATCCCAGCTCCCCCTCTGGCTGCCACATTAACCCCAATTCCCAATGAACCCATCTCTCCCCCAGCCCGCGGGTAAATCCCAACATCCAGCGCTCCCTGGAGCACTTCCAGGGCTGGACAGGTTAATTTTTCTGAGGGGTAAGCTGATATTCCTGCAGAAAACGCACATCTGCAAGGAAAATGCCACGGAGTGTGGGTGAGTTATGGTCCCGCAGCTCCCATCACTTGAGCCTTAATGCTACAAGCACCTTCGGGTTTTCCTGACTGAAGTTCCTGCTAATTGCTTCCATATGAT
>NW_026623433.1:1002487-1012863 GCF_030028575.1 Malurus melanocephalus
GAGGCAGGACGGCAGAGCAGAGCCTTGAAATAAAGCAGGAGRTGCTGGGTGAGGCATCTCGGATTTCCAGCCGGGGCTTTTTACAGCCAGGGCTCGGGGSTTTGCAGCAGAGCCCCAGAGCAGCCAAATTAATCAGGCTAATGAAGAATCCCGGGCTGCTGGAGGCCTTGGTGTGYGTTAGCCCTTAATTAAGGGTGAAATCCCCGATTCTGGCCATGCTGAGGTGCAGCTCCTCGTCTGGAGCACGATTAAACCCAACAGTGGTGTGGGAGAGAGCAAAGCCAGCCCTGGGGATGGGATGGGATGGGATGGGATGGGATGGGATGGGATGGGATGGGATGGGATGGGATGGGATGGGATGGATGGGATGGGATGAGGGGCTCTGGCTGATGCTGGGCACGGAGGAGATGCCCAGGGATGGTGGGATCACCAACACCCACTGCTGAGGACTGGGTTAATGGCAGAAGGGGGAGATCGATCCCAAACCAGGTAAAATCAGGATGAATCAATTAATTCTGAGCCCTTGTCGTGTCCAAGCGCTTTCCCCTGGGCTGCGAGGGTGCTGCAGAGCACACGGAAATGCTGATTTGGAGGGCAAAGTCAGGATGGGAATGGCAAAAGGCCTTTGGGAACTGAGGCAGGAAATTTGTCATGGTTTGATAGAAACAAATCCAAACACAAACCAAACCAAACCAAAACCATTCCACCATGGAGCGTGTTTGGCCACCAGGGTTGGATTGTCACCCACCCGTGCCACTCTGAGCTGCAGCTCTGTCCCAGAGGGTGCCTCAGGGGGGGATATCCCTCTATGGAAATGTGCCTGAGATCACATTTATATATATTTATAYATATAAATATATATTCTTATATATTTATATATAAACTTATAGAAATTTATATATTCTTTTATATATCTCGATATATCCACATATACTTACATACATTATAGGTATATTTGTATAGACTTTTATATTTACATATATTTTTGTATATGTTTATATATTATATATATTTATGTATTTATATATATTCTATATATTTATATATTTAAATATTTTTWTATATTAATATATATTTGTGTCCTCAACACCAAGCAAAATACTCCCATTTTAAGGCAGGAAGGACACAGGTAAAGAGTGAATCCTTTTCCCTGCAGGGATCTTGATTTGACCCAAGGGAAGGAGTTACGTGAACCCAAAATGCTCTTCAGTGTCAGACCCACAAGTGGGTTGGGACCAGCAGCACCATCRAGCTCCTTCTCACCCTGATGGAGGCTCAGCAGAGCTGCCCTTGCTTTAGACCAGGCTCATCTGCTGGTCTAACCATGGAAAGCTGCATTGCAGGAATTAATTGGACTTTGTTAATTAGCCAGGAGGAAGTTTACCCTGGCCAGTCAACCTCAGCAGAGAGGGAATTCATTAAACAGCCCTGATTTGCCAAGCACAAGGCTGAATTAGCGAGTCAAAGAAGATTTTCATTTTTAATTGTGTTTTCTTTAGTGGTTTTGCCAGGAAAAATGTCCATGTGTGTCCTTTCCAGCAGAGGCAGGCGCTCGGCCTGCCCAGATTTTGCTTCTTGGCTTTAAATCCAAGAGGTTTATCAATTCCCATGTGACACAGTGACATCCAAAGCAGGAATGGGGAATTGGGGACGATCGTGAGCCTTGCTGCCCAGTGGGGTTTGCAGGGAAAGGCAGAACGCTCTGCTTCAAAGCAGAGAGCAGCAAGTGGGATTTTTTTTTGGCTTTCTCCTTGTTCCTCATGTGCGTTCCAGGTCGCTTTCCAAGGAAAACATGGCACAGGTGACTGGGACCAGGAGTCCCAGTTCCATTTCCCAGCACAAGTCAGAGGTGTCCTGTTCTGGGCGCTGCTTGTTCACCTGCCTCATCCCAAACCTTCTCCCAGGAACTGCTTTATCCCAAATCATCTCTCAGGATCTGCTTTATCCCAAACCTTCTCCCAGGATCTGCCTCATCCCAAACCATCTCCCAGGAACTGTTTATCCTAAATCATCTCCCAGGATCTGCCTCATCCCAAACCATCTCCCAGGAACTGCCTCATCCCAAACCTTGTCCCAGGAACTGATTTATCCCAAATTTTCTCCCAGGAACTGCTTTATCCCAAACCATCTCCCAGGATCTGCTTTATCCCAAACCTTGTCCCAGGAACTGCTTTATCCCAAACCATCTCTCAGGATCTGCTTTATCCCAGTCCATCTCCCAGGAGCTGCCCCACCCTGAGGAAGATGTGTGTTAATTTAGAGATTTAATATTTGTGTTGGGTTGGATGGCAAGTGCTCCTCTTCCCTCATTCTGAGAGAGCCAGCACAGGTCTCAGCATGTGCATCCCACAGGCTTCTCGATCCCGGGCTTTTGGGAATGTTCTCCTGGCAGAAAACACCTCCCACCTGCTCAGGGGAGTACTGGAAAGTCTCTGTTTTCTGATCCAGAAATCAAATAAATCAGCAAATGTTGTAATGGAAAATATCCAGGCTGACCCACCTTGCTCTGGGACAGGGGTGAGATGGAATTCCTGCCTTGGAATATCTTCATTGGAATACCCACCTTGGAATACTGACCTTGGAATTCCTGCCTTGAAATATCTTCATTGGAGTATCTTCATTGGAATTCCTGCCTTGGAGTTCCTGCCTTGGAATACTTTTCTTGGAATCTGTTCATTGGAATACCTGCCTTGGAATTCCTGCCTTGAAATCTGTTCATTGGAATATCTACCTTGGAATTCCTGCCTTGGAATCTGTTCATTGGAATATCTGCCTTGGAATTCCTGCCTTGGAATATCTTCATTGGAATAGCTGTCGTTATTGATGGGACTGAATTGTGTCTGCTCAGACAGGGATGCACACACGTGATGTGGGAATGAGGGAAAGCCTTGGGTGGTTTCATTCCCTGCGCTTCCAAGGTTGTCAAAGGTGGATGAGCCTTTAAAACCTGGGAAAATTCCCCTGTGTCACAGGGCAATGAAAAAAGACCTGAAATTCATTAAAGATCTTCAAATAAACAAACAAAAATGCGGCTAAATCCGTGCCCAGGATAAAAAAATTATCATATGAAATCATTTGCTGAGCGTGGCTGTGTTGTACCAGATCCCAAATGTGGTTTTGGCATTCAGGGTTTCCCACGGGAATTTGGATGGATATCTTATTCCCTTTGCAGTGAAACACTCAGTTGGGATGGCTTTGTTTAAATGTTAAAAGGGGTTTTAGGAGCTTGGAGCAGCTCATCCCCTCTGGATTCAGCTCATCCTCAAACCCCAYATTTTAAAACCCCACAATTTCCATTTCCAAAGTCACAGGGGATGGGAAAAAGAGGAGAAAAACAAGGTTTTGGCTCTTGGGGCTCACTTCTGCTGTGTCCAAGGAGAGGGATTTGGGATGAAGARGGATTTGGGATGATGTTCTCCATTTGAAGGGCTGCACTGCCATCTCCAGGTCTGTCTGCACAGCCGAGGCTGCAGCTCCAGCCTCATTCCCTTCACTGGAATAACCCACCTGTGCCAGCTGGATTTCAATGCTGGGAAAACCATGAAAATATTTCTGTTGAATAATATTTTTACTAAAATCCCTCTTATCTTCTTTTACCTGTAAGGATTTAGCACYGGGAAAATCTCCAGCCTGGGAATTTTGCTCCAGTGCATTTGTGGGTGCTCACAGACATGGTGGGATGCAGGGGTGCTCCAGCAGACTGCTCCCAGACCTTTCTGCATCCCCCAAATCTTAGAGAAAAATAACCATTTTTAGGAAAAATTCTTTTTTTCCCTGATTTTTCTTTCATTCTGCAGGCAGAAGGTCCTGGGAGGAACGGGGAGGGACTGTGTATTCCTTCCCCTCTGATGCCACCACCTTCAAATCCCGGTGTACCCCAGTGTCACCCGTCCTGCTCCGCTCCAGATGGCCTCCTCTGCCCCAAAACACTCGGATGTGACCCCAAAAGCTTTGGAGCACCCAGGGCTGCAGCGCCCCGGGATACCCATGAGATGGCACTGGAGCCGCAGCCTTGRAGCCGGGAGAAAATCGGTTTCAGGGATTCGGTCCCAAAAATKTCCTCGGCTCGGGTATCTGACACAGGGCTGGGGTTTCTGTTCTTCCMGGGGACGGAGTGAGGTGTGGATCAGCTCCTAAAGGGGCAGGATGTCAGAAATCCCGGGAACTGAGGCGCTGGGAATGCAGCAGGTCAGATCCACCGGGGAGCTCTGGTTTGTTCCCATCCTGTGGCCACGGGGTGCTGCAGGAACTGCCAGGCTGAGCCAGAAAGCCCCAAACCGCCCTAAAAAGGGGCTGAGTGCACAGGGCAGGGGCTGGCAGGGGTTGGGCTGGTTTAAGCTCAAGAGAGTGCCTAAATTAGTGCCTCTCATCCCATTCCAGGGCCTCTCCCTTCCCAGCAGGTGCCCAAACATTTATTCCTGCCCTGTTCCCCTCCCCGACCTCACACAGAGCATTCCCTGCTGTGCACACAGCTGGGACCCCATGGATGTCCCAAAATGATGCCCAACCCCGCTGGCACCCTGGAATCTCCTGAGCTTTTTGTCTTCATTACTGAGATGAAGCTGTGACCCTTCAGGTTGTGGGGTGAACATCCCATCCCTTGGGGTGGCTTTGGGGCTTCACCTGCAACACTCAGGCCCTGCTCTGAGGGAAATCTTGGAGATGGAGAGGCTGGATCATCTCACCTGGTGCCAGGTGAGCACAGGCCATGGAGAGATGGGAAGGTCAGCACAGACACCTGGGAGGGGGATTTGTAAATCCAGRACTGGCAGATTCCTACAAATACCCCATAACCTTCCCCAGGGTTCATTTAAYTCCCTCCTGTCCTTTAACCCGGCTGGTGCCAAGGCCATGGGGAGGTGACACGGGTGTCCCAATGTCCCAGTGTGGTCCCTTTGCCTGTGCTCCAGGGGTGCATTGGTTTTTCCCATGGCATCAAATCCCCAGAATTGCGTTGGAAAGGATCTTAAAGCTCTTCCTGTTCCACCCCATAACAGGGACACCTTCCACTGTCCCAGGCTGCTCCAAGCCCCATCCAGCCTGGCCTTGGACACTGCCAGGATGGGGCACCCCCAGCTTCTCTGGGTAAATTATGCCAGGGCCTCCCCACCCTAAATCCATGGGATTATTTCCCTCAAAACTCACCACAGGGATTTTTGGGAAGAGATTCAGTATCCTGTGATAATCCATTTCTCAAGGTCTGAGTCCCACCCCAGCTCCCCTTTCCATGTTCTTCTGTCAGCTCCCCATCTCTAATCCAAATGTCACTGCTCACAGGAATCTGGCTGTTGGGGTCAAGGAGAGGCTGTCCCGGGTGATCAGGAGCTCCAAGCACAGGGAACCCCATGGAAAACCCTCCCTCCAAAGCCAGGGATCCCCCTGTCCCCACATTTCCTGCTCTGCATTCCACAGACACTCAGACACCGGAGCAGGAATGGGATTAATGGGCATTTTCCACTGGAACTAAACAAATAACAGAAAAAAACCCGATATTGGCACTGAACCACTGCTATTGATGTCAAATTCCCTGGAAAACTCCAGCAGGGAATAGCCTGGCAGGGAATGGCAAGCAGGGAATAATCCAGTAGGGAATATCATAACAGGGAATATCCTGATAATGAATAGCCCAGCAGGGAATAGCCTGACAGGGAATAGCCCAGCAGGGAATATCCCGACAGGGAATATCCTGACAGGGAATAGCCCAGCAGGGAATATCCTGACAGGGAATATCCCAACAGGGAATAGCCCGGCAAGGAATATCCCAATAGGGAATAGTCCAGGAGGAAATATCCTGACAGGGCATATCACAACAGGGAACACCTCGACAGGGAATAACCTGACAGGGAATGGCCCAACATGCAATAGCCTGGTAGGGAATAGCCTGGTAGGGAATATCCTGACAGGAAATATCCCGATAGGGAATAGTCCAGCAGGGAATAGCCCAACAGGGAATATCACAACAGGGAATAACACGACAGAGAATATCCCAACAGGGAATATCCTGATAGGGAATAGTCCAGCAGGGAGTATCATGACAGGGAATAGCCTGGCAGGGAATAGCCCGGCAGAGAATAGCCTGACAGGGCATATCCCAACAGGGAACATCTCGACAGGGAATAACCTGACAGGGAATAGCCCAGTAGGGAATGGCCCWGCAGGGAATATCACGACAGGGAATATCCCGATAGGGAATAGCCCCGCAGAGAATATCCCAGCAGGGAATAGCCCGGCAGAGAATAGTCCAGCAGGGAATATCCCAACAGGGAATATCACAACAGGGAATATCCCGGCAGGAGCTCCCTGCCAAGGACAGGCCCCAGGAGACTCTGCCTGTGTGGAGCTCTGCTCTCCACTCAGCAGCTCCAAGGGTTCCCACTTGGATTCCCGAGGGAAAACTCACGGAATTCTGTCCATGCCCTCCCTCTGCACCCTGTCTGCATCTCAGTGCAAGGGACCTGAAACAAAAACATGGAATACAGGAGGACTGTTTCTCCCCAAAACTCTTCTTTCATCCCTGGGTTTGGATCCGGGAATTTTTCTGGGCTGCCTGTTCCACCTGGGGCATAAATACACAGAATAAATAGACAGAATAAATACATAATAACGCATAGAATAAATACATATAAAAATAAACTGAATACAGATAGCAAATGCATATAGTAAATACCTAATAACACATACTATAAATGCACATAATAAGTAAATCTAGTACAGATAGTAGATGCTCATAATATATAAAATAAATACCTGTAAAAACACATATAAAAACTACATCTAATCAATACCTACAATGCAGATAGTAAATGCATGTAATATATAAAATGAATGCATATAATAAATACATACAATAAATACAARYAAAAAATACATAAWAWWRRAAAWWAAWKSCYWWWAAAATATAATAAATAYAAGCAATAAATACATARCAATACATGTAATAAATGYATGCAATAAACACATATAATACATATAATACACACATATAATAAATACATATAATAAATCTAATACAGATAGTAAATGCAGACAATATATAAAATAAATGCATGCAATAAATACAAATAGTAAATACATATAACGAAATTTAATACAGATAGCACATGCATATAGCAAATATATAGTAACACATATAAATGCATATCATAGATATAATGAAGATGGTAAATGCATATAAAATGTTAAATAGATAGATATAATAAAAGCATATAATAGATACAATAAAATCCTATAATAAATACATAAAAATATATAATAAATGGATATTGTAAACACATAATATATACTAAATACATATAATACATCCAAAATGCATATAATAAATACATAAAATGAGCATATATAATAAATACATAATAATAGATATAATAAATATATCAAGGAGATATTTGGGGCATAAATACACCCCAATTTTCACTATATATATACACACTATATATATTTTATATATATATATTATATATAGAGGGATACATCCAGGCTGCTCCACAAGTAGAAACTCATCAAGCTCTATCTCACAGATAATGATTTCTATTCGGATTTTTCTTTATCAAGCTCAGGGAAAACAATTAAAACTTCTCCCTAATAATAATGATAAAAAAAATAAAAAAAAAAAACCCAAACAACAAACCCTGCAAGAAATCTGAGCCCACATTTAATCTGCAGTCTTCAAAAGTTTCTTGGAAAGCTTAATTAAATGGGAATTCATCTGTGCATTGGCTCTGCCTTGTAAAGCCTGATAATGCCGGAGTCTTAATTAAAAAAACGAATGCAGCTTTTGGTTTTTATTCTGCCACTTCAAGGGGAAAAAGCGCCAGGCAGGGCTGTCAATAGAGCTGAGAGGCGCCTCAGCCCCACATTGATTTTTTTGGGTTTAAACTCCCACTGTCAGCTCTGGGGATCATATTGAAATTATTCCTGATTTATTTATTTCRTGGCTCTCAGCGGGGAAAGGAAGCGGCACCGGAGGGGTTTGAGTGCCTGGAAAGGTTTCATCCCAAATATTTCATCCCAAAGCTGCGACCCCGGGGTAAGCACCTCCTGTGGTGAAGGATATTGGATCCTGCACCTCCTGCCTCCATCTGGAGTTTCCCAATAACCTTCAAAAACAACTCCAGGCCAGGGATGGGCTCCTTCCCCTTCAAATCTGGGTTATTTTTTTTGAAAATTGGAGATTAACATTCTCCTGACTCACTGGAGGTGTTCTTGTTGGGTTCCTTTCCAAATCAGGGWTATTTTTATGGAAAATTTGAGATGAACATTCTCCTGATGCACTGAGGATGTTCTTGCTGGGTTCAGAGGGGCTTTTTCCTCTCCTTCCCATCAGCAGCATTTCCCATCCCTCATCCCCAAATTTCACCTGGAAACTCCCCCAGCACTTCCTGCCCTGTTCCTCTCCAACACCTCAGCTGGGTCCTTTCCCTGAAACATTTTAGGGGAAAACCAGGAATATTTTTATTCCCGGAAAACCAGGAATAAAAGCCCACCCCAAGCCCGAGAAGCTCCTTCCAGATGAGCTCTTGGGAAAGAAGTYCTTGGGATGATGCTCTGCTGCCCAAAATTGCCAGAAAAAGGCCGATCTTCCTAAAGATCCTCCTTTGCTCCAGCCCCTGGGGAAGTTCTGGAGAGTCTTAAGTGGATTTGGTGGGTTTAGATAACATCGAGATAACAACGCCAGGGCTCTGGCGGCTTTAAAGCTTCCAGGGAAGAAAAACGTTGACAGGGAGAAAATCAACCTTCTCCCGGAGATATTTTCATGTTTTCCCATCTCCRTCTCCACTGGGATGCTGCACTGCTGCATTACTGCTGGGAGATGTAGGGTTTTTTGGGAAAAAAAAACCCATCCGGATGTTTTCCTTCTGCCCTTGTGCCGCATTCCAGTGGGGAATACGGAAAAGTTGCACTGACTTTGCTGCTGGATTGGGGCTCCTTCCAGCTCCAGACAGTGATATAAGGATCTCTTTAATGCTAATTAATGCAACGACACAAGGAATTAATTCTGTATTAGGCAAAGCTGTTAATTATCCCCAAATAAAACAAAGGAAAAAAGGGAATCGATGCAGGGAAGAATGACAACTTGAAGATCCTTGGCTTCCCTCTCTGCATCCTTCCCAACACTCTGTTCTGGGAAAAGCAGCCTTGGGAACACCTTCCTGGCAGCCCTGAGGCCTTCAGGTTCCATTTGGAAGGAGAAGGAATTATTTTCTGCCCTTGATGGAGCTTGGCCCAGGGTGAGTGGCATTGTCCTCCTTTTCCCCAGGGAAAATGGCGGCTGGGTTTTCCCAGAGAGATTTGTCTGCTCCCAAGGAGGGGGTGGGATTCAGGCTGGGAGCACAAAGCCATGATGGGGGTCTAGCCTTGAAATTCCCATTGCTTGGATTTCCCATTGCTTTGATATTCCCATGGCTCTGAGATTCCCATTCATTTGAAATTCCCATTCATTTGAGATCCCCGCTTGGAATTCTCATTGCTTTGATATTCCCATTGCTTTGGAATTTCCACTCCTTTGAGATTCCCATTACTCTGAGATTCCCATTCCTTTGAGATTCCCATTACTCTGAGATTCCCTTTTTTTTGAGATTCCCATTTCTTGAAATTCCCATTGCTTTGAGATTCCCATGGCTCTGAGATTCCCATTCCTTTGAGATTCCCATTACTCTGAGGTTCCATTTCTTTTGAGATTCCCATTTCTTAGAATTCCCATTGCTTTGAGATTCCCACAGCTCTAAGATTCCCATTCCTTTGAGATTCCCATTACCCTGAGATTCCCATTCCTTTGAGATTCCCATGGCTCTGAGATTTCCATTCAGGACTGATTTCCACTCAGTCTCCCTTCTCCGTGCCTCAGTTTCCCCACAGGATGCAGTGCCATCAGATTCCTAAGACTCCTCTTTAGCTTCCCAAATATTGATTAAAATAACATCAAAGGCATGGTTGTGTCTGGAATGCCCCTGACAGGAGAGTGGTCCATAGGACACAGAATTTGCTTTAGAAAGGAGAAGCAACTCACGTTTTTTTTAACTGTTCCCCCTTTATCCCCTGATATTGATTCAGGAATAATGAGACAATGGAGACTTAAAGTTGAATTTTCCTCCGTTTTTTACTAAACTGAACAGGGGTTGAATACATGAATTTTTCYGGGTGTTTGGGACTCCATGACTGCTGGGATCTGGGGACGTGCCCACCCTCATGGCATGTCCAGCCGCGTTATCCCAAAATTTGGCAGTGACCAAGCCGTTGAAGCTCTACCCCAGGGTTTATCTCCAATGGGGATTTGACACTTTGCAGCTTTCCCTCTTTATGGATTAACCTCATCCAGGTTTTTTCACCTTTCTCGTGCCAGGGAAAAGAGCAAAGTGAGCATTTTCCTGCTGGAACAC
>NW_026623433.1:1013083-1037625 GCF_030028575.1 Malurus melanocephalus
GAGGAGAGGCAGCATTCCTCTGCCAGCCTGTCTGTGCCCAGCACATCCCTTTTTCCTTCCTGGAGCTGCCTCCAAACTCTTGATGAGCAAAGCCCAGGTTGAGCAGAGAGCTCTTGGTCACTCTGAAACATTCAAGCTTGCAAAGAACTGCAAAAATTTGGGGCTCTGGCACACCCTTGGATATTTTTCCTGCTTTTCCGCTTGCCAAAGGGTGGGAAAGGATGTTCTGCACCTTCAGTTGCTCCATCAGGGTGGGGCTTAAGCAAAATATGGTCTAATCCTACCTGGATCTGCCTGGAAGGTGTGGAGCAGCTCTGGGCTCATTCTGCCACCCTGCAGTCCTGAATATTGTGTCCAGAATGAGTTTTTAGGGTTTTATTGATAGACAAGGAGCAGGTGGATTCCCTTCCCATGCCCATCCAGGACCCTAGCAGAAGACAGGGAGCACCACCAGCCAAAAGCAGAGGAATCAGTAGGAATGGGGTGRTTCAGGCTGTCCTAAACCCCTCCATCCCAAAACCCTGTAAAAACAGGGATGTAACCAGATCATAGGAGGTCAGCTCAGCCCGATGCTTCTCCAGGCTGCTTTTCCCTCCTCTCCCCTTCTCCCAGCGTGTCTCTGCAGGGATTAGAGCCATTTGACAATGTCCTCCCCTGTCTCTTTGCTGCAGGAGCCAGATGAGCCTTGCTCTCCCTTTTCCCTTTTCAGTCCCGTTCAGAACATCCCTCAATGGCTTTTCTACCACAAAAGGGGCTTTGGGAAAAACCATCTCATGGCTTATTGCTCTGAACTTGTTTGTGCTTTCCCTCTGTCTGTGAGGGCAGTGGGGAAATGAAATCCTGCTCTGCTTCCAAGGAGGAAAATCTGGGGGGTTTGGGAAGCTTCGAGCTGGAGTCGGCGGCTCTGAGGTTGGGAGGATTTGGGGTGGAGCAAAAAGGGGTTCTGAGCTCTCCATTGGGATAAGCAGCTTTGGGGAGCCTTAGAGGRGGGAAAATGAACCAGGCCCAAGCTCCAGGATTCAGAATTAGAGAGGGATGGAGACAAGGAGAGAATTACGCTCCTGATTCTGGCTAGGTGGGGATAAGGGCATTAATAATCCTCCTTTTAGTCAAAAAATGCAGTGAAATTGTGGATAATCCATAAGAAAGGGCTGAGCAGGACAAGCAGTCCCCTCCTGTCCCTACAGCCCTTCAACATCCCCTAAAAAGCAGCAGCCTTGCAAGGGTTAAAGAGCAGCATTGCCAAATTGGCATTAAACTGTGTTAATGTGGGCTAAGTGAGTGTTCGGGGGAACAGAGAGGAGAAAAATGATGTGCCTTGTATTTATAAATAATAAAGGGTAATTTATTAATAATCTGGAATTGAACAAAGAGTCTATGAAGCTTAATTAATTATGACTTGTAAAGTGCTCTGGAGATGATTGGATAAAAGCTGTGACAGACGGGGAAGGTGTTGGGAGGGAAACGATAAAAATCCTGCAGGGAAAGCCCTGGCACCACATCCCGGAGAGCTGGAGGGATGGGCTGCCAGCCCAGGGGGTGTTGRGATCCCCAGGGATGGAGGGTTTGCTGTGGGACTGGAATTGTTCCTTCTCAGCATCTGTTTCACCCCATCCCTTTGGAAGGGTGGCTGGTGGGGACGGATGGACCCTCTGGCACAGGAATGGGGTGAAATCCAGGGCTGATCCTGCTGGGAATGGATGAGGATGAGCATCATGAACCAGCAGGAYGAGGGCTGGGTTGATGCTTCAACTTGGAGCCCAGACGAAACAGAAACTGTTACTAAAAGGAATCATTTTTTGAGGGAAATGAGGCAAAATTGGAAAATGAGCTGTTCCGAGCCTCCTGCTCCCCATTTCTGCTGCTAAAAAGAAGGAGAGGGAGAAAACCTTCTTGACTGTTCAAGGCCTACAGAGGAAGGGAGCAAATAATTCCCACAATTTCTTCCAGCAGCACACTTAGCACTGGTCTCTGTCTGGAGTTGATTTCTGGGGAAAAGGATTTTTGACAGCCCAAAAATCTTGCCCTGCTCCAATTAGTTCCCTCTCAAGGCTCTAATTTGATTTCTACCCGGAAGAAAACAYGATCCCAGACAATTAAAAACACATTAAATCCATTTCATCTGGCCCTGAGTGAGTTCATCTGGTGACACAGCCCTCACAAAGACCGTCATGGGTGAGACTGAGGCGACCTTCCCCTCTCTTGGGAGCTTGGAGTCATTCCTCACCCACCAACAGCCTCTGGATGTGCCACCCTRGGATGGAGAGGGGCTTTTGAGGTGCTCCAGGGACACTTCATCCCCCCCTTCTAAACCCCATAATTGCATCTTGCAGTCAGGTTTGAAAATGAGTTTTATTTAACCCTGTGTACTTTAAGCCTGGCCTAGTTGCTGGCTGGGACAAAGTTTATTGGCCCCTGCCTGAAAATTGGTGGGAAAACTGAGTGAGGGAATTAAAAACCCCAGAATTATCCCAAAGTGACCCTGTGGGTCATCCCTATATAAGGGGAAAGCACAAATGAATGGAGTCAGAAATTAAACCTCTTCAAGCCCCACATGGAAGCACTTTTAGCACTGGAGGAGAGCAGGTCAGCCCCAGCTTTTTAAACCTTTTAGGGGGTGTCAGGATTCATTTTGGACTGCCCCAAATTTCTCCTCCAGCATCCCATAAAAATCCAGAAGTTTAGGGGCTGAATGTGGTTTTTGTTCCAATTTCTGTCCATTCCTTCCAAAAAAAACCCCAAAGGTTCCATTCTCTGGCTCTGTCCTGACCCTCCATCACCCCTGTGCTCTTCAGGACCCTTATTTTGCATCCTTTTGTTTCTGTTTTTATTAAAACTTTGAAGGGTTGTTCATTTCTCTCTCTCCAGCAGCCTCCTCCTGGAGAACCCTCCGGAGAAGTGAACAGAGCTGTCGTTGGATGGGACACAAACAGCAATCATTATCGATGTCACAGCTTTGGAAGCACCCAGAGCTCAACAGGGAAAGTYTGGTGGGGCTGGGAGAGAGCAGAGAAGCTTTGATTTATGGCAGAGAAGGTTTCTTGAAGTTCCCAGCAAGAGGGGATGCTCTGAAACCTCCTAAAACTCCAGCTCCTTTGTCTACACGAGCTCCTAGGTCATAATCATTGACAAAAACCTTGGGGTTTTACACCAAAAAAACCCAGTGGAAGCTGCATCAGGCATGCAGGGCTGGTTGGCCATCACAGCTCTGATTTCTGCTATTTTTGTGCTTTCACTGTTTGCTGGAGAAGAAGCTGTGGATGGGATCTGCCTTCCCCCTAACCTTGATTTCTGGAGGAAAATGAGTCTGGGCTTCACAACAATCAGAGTCTGAAAAGCAGCAAAATCTGTGCAAGTTAATGAAGGCCTCGCAATCAGCTGCTGGCAGAAATCCCATTTTTGCACCGAGACGCTGACAAACGAGACCCAAAAGTGTTGAAAGGAGGAAAACAAACACAGTGACCCCTCCTCCCCATATTCCTGGGAGAAAAYCCCAATTTGGCAAAGGCATCACGTTTCCATCTCCCACCACTCCCGATATCCCAGATTAAAACAAAAAAGTCACTGTTGGAAAAGAGGAGTTTGCAAGTGATTTAATGTCAGCATCCATTTGAAAGTGAAATATCCATGTTGGGATTTATCTGTTGTTTAAACTCCTGGATTTTCTCCATGTTTCCACATTTTCCCCAMGCACATCAATGGCTCTGTGACTTCTCCAAGCCTGAACCATCCTGGAGAACTGAGAAACACCCCGGTCTTGGGCTCCTTCATTTTTTTTCCCCCTTTTAAATGCTTTTTTAAGAGCCACTGTGTTCTTTCAGAGTCAGATTAACCACGCAATAAATTTGCATAATGTGGATCCATAATGTTTAATCAAAGCCTCTCTGGAAAGCTGTTATTGTCCAGGAGCTCCCATAAATCCTCCCGATCACCTCCAAGTTAAAGACTAAAGCTGCCCGGGGTGTATTGGGCACTAATCACCTGCAACATTGAGCTGAAAGGAAATTATCCTTTTCCTTTCCCTTCCAATTCCAGATGGAAACCRAAACCTCTTCAAGCCCCACATGGAGGTGTTTTTAGCACTGGAGGGGAGTGGTTGACCCCCAGCTGTTTCAACCTTTTTGGGGGGGGTCAGGATTCAGTTTGGACTGCCCCAAATTTCCCCTCCAGCATGCCAAGGTTGKGTTATTCATCCCCACCAGGATGAGAAGCAGAGAAGGAGCGTTCTGGCATGCCAGGAAGAGATGGAGAGCTGTGTGTCAAAATCGTTCACACTTGGAAAATCCTAAGACTCAATTAAGTCCTGAGGGGTTTTTTGCTTTTTTTTTTTTTTTTTTTTTTTTTTTTTTTTTTTTTTTTTTTTTTTTTTTAATTTCCTTTAAATGAGTCGGGAAAAAAGGCATGGGAGGGAGGCTGGAGAGTCAGGATGAGCCTGGAGAGCTGATCCAAATCCTTCCCAAAGGGATGTGGCCAGTAAAATCCCTCCCGGGGGCTGCAGGACTGGGGAAATGCAGGGATTCCCTTTTAGGGAAACACAGGGATGAGCGGAGCAGGGAATTGCCCCACTGATTCCACCTGCATGGTGTCCTTGTCCTGATGGTCCTGATGGCCATGGAAGGTCTTTCCCAACTGGAATTCTCTTGTCTACTCTACTCTCCCCATTGTTTGTCTACAAATGCTGTTATCAGACATTGGGATTGTCCACCAGCCCCACGTTGGGGCCTCCCTGGAGATCCCATGGGGAGCATCCTCCAGCTGGAACAAAATCCAGAGGGTGCCTTGGCTGCTGACACAGTGGGGAAAGGAATCCAAGAAGGGAAAGCAGATTAAATTGGGAAATTTAATTCCAAGGGTGGAATGGGAGTGAAATGGAGATGAAAAGCATGGGTGGTTCTGGAGCAGAAGGGTTTTCCTGCCTTCCCAAGATTTGAATAAAAAGCATTCATGAAAACCCAACCCATGGGGTTTCCCAATTCCTGTAGGATACCCGATGATGGGACAATCTGGTCCTTGAGAGCATGTTCACCATTCCGGGACGGAGAAAAATAATGGCAACTTCTGGGAGGTGACATCCCCAAGCCTCTTAGGAGCCTAATTCTGTAACAACATTAATTCAACATAAAGCCCTCATGAATAGGGATCGGGCTAATGCCGGGTTTGGATGTTAGGCAGCTTAGTCTTGCCCATCTTCATTTAAGTGAGTGCCTACTCCTGAAAGGCAGCACAGTTCCACCTTAAATCAGGAATTTCCATGGGAAAGAAWAACATTTTTTTGGGTTTCTCCCCTTTTGCTGCTGGGATTAATTGTCCAGCTTAAACCAACTGAAGTTTTAATTTTATTTGGCTTTAGGCTCCAAACCCAGATTGATCATTCAATAAAATGTGGAGAAGGAAATATTCCTTGTTGCCYCCAGCTGCAATCCAAGAAGGATTTGAGCTGGAAGAGCAGTAGATCAACAGCAAAAGCAGAGGGTTTGGAGTTGCTGAAGCTCCAGAGATCAAATCCAGCTCGTTTGGGATCGTGACTTGGCAAAACCATCTCTCTGCTCTTTTATTTTAGGGGATGGGGTGTGATTGTCCCATCGTTTTCCTTTGGAGCTTCCAAGGCTTGGAATACACCATGGAGCACATGAACATCTTCCAATATTGGGAGTTCAGGAGAACATGAACATCTTCCAATTCCAGGAGAACACAAATATCTTCCTGTAGCAGGGGATCAGACATCAGGATCCATTCGGGGCCATCCCAGACCTTACAGCGAAGTCGTGCTCTCCACAGGTTTCCATTCCCCATTCCCAGCAGGGAGGCAGATGGATCCCTATGCTTGGGAATCCTCCTCAACTGAAGAGCCACCAGCAGGCAGGAAAGGGTCAAAAGACCTCAAAAATGGGATTCAATAACAAACCCCATCTAAAAGTGGTTTTCCCCTTATTATTACCTTCAGTATCTTGGTTGATTTGGGAAAAAAATCCAGGTCAAATCAATAGGCTGAGGATGACGATCCTCAAAATATTCCTGTGCCTGYTTTGCTTTTATTTTTTAGAGATTGGCAGCATTTCCCCTTTTCCTGAACTTCCATGGGAGGCACATCCAGATTGAGCATTCCTGAGGCTGCTGCAGTAGCACCAACTTGGCAGAGCAAGGAAAAGAATGAAAAGCACCTGTCCCATGCTGGAAACACCTGTCCTGCCTCTCTCCGATCCAGAGGGTTGGTTTGGCTCAGCCCCTTCCCTTTCTTCCTTTCTTTTGCTTTTCTATTATTTGTGCTTGAATTCCCTTTGGGTCCGTGGGTCTCCAGCCCTGCCTGTGGACACCACCATGTCCAGCATGGGGGGACATTTGGGGTGCAACACTCGGGGACATTCACATTTCTCTGGTTTATAAAGGGTTGGTCACCTCCCAGCCCAGGTGGGGCAGAATTCCAGCCAACCTGAGGTCAGGATGAGCATCCATCCAGCARGTTGCTGCTCTGCCCATCTGGGGAATCTTCAAAGGTGCTCTCTCCCACCAAAGGAAGGAACTGCCACTTCTCATCTTTGGTTTTCTCCCTTTTTTGCATCAAAATCGGGGTAATATTGAAAACTGGTTGTTTTTCTTCTGCAATAAACTTCCAGAAGTTCTCCTTATGCACAGAATTCCTGCAGGAGATAAAATCCCAGAAATGTTTGGGTCGGAAGGGACCTCAAAACTCATCCAGTGCCACTCTGTGCTATGGGGAGGGACACCTCCCACTGTCCCAGGGTGCTCCAAGCCCCAATATCCAGCCTGGCCTTGGACACTCCAGGTATCCAGGGGCAGCCACAGCTTCTCTGGGCACCCTGTGCCAGGGCCTCCCCACCCTCACAGGGAAAAATTCCTATAATTCCTTCCTAGTCTAAACCTAATTTCTGTCCCTGTGAAGCCATTCTCTGTGTCCTGTCCCTCCATCCCTTGTCCCTAGTCCCTCTCCAGCTCTCCTGGAGCCCCTTTAGGCCCTGGAAGGGGCTCTCAAGTCTCCCTGGATCTTCCTCTTCTCCAGTTGAGCACCCCCAGCTCCCCCAGCCTGGCCCCACAGGATCATTTGCACCCCAAAGTCAGGTCCCTGCATGAAGACTGGGATGCACCAACCCCTTGGATCAGATTCCGGTGCCATCCAAGCCAAGAGCAGCAGCTGGGGGAATTTCAAGGTTGCCTCAATGTAAGCAGGAGCAGATTTCAGCACAGAGTTTCCAAGCGATGCTTTTTCCGATGCTGCCTTAATTACAGAAGCAGGGAAATAATTCCGAGTCGGGAGGCAGGAGCGGGAGAAGATGAACAAGCAGTGATAAGGCTCTACCTCAAACACAGATAACCACAAAGATTATCCCAGCAGCCCGGCCGGTCTCAGCGCCCAACTGAAGTCAAATAGATGGCTTAACACTGGCCCCGAATTAAAAAAAAAAAAAGGTATGTAAGGATTTAAATCTTGAAAGAGCTCATTTCCCAGCCGGCCTCCTAATGGAATTCCTGTTAGTTTGGGGAGCGGATCCCACGCTCAGCACAGCACATCCATCACTGCAGCATTAATGCAGAGCTCTGTAATGCATCCAGAGCCTCTGGATAATGGGCCTGCGATGGAATCATCAGGAGTGCGGCCAATTTCTTTCTATAAACAGAAGCTTTTTAGAAGATCGAAAGCAAAGGTCTTCCCTGCCACCCTCTTGACCCTTGGGGCTTTTTTTCTTRTTCCTGTGCTTCCAGGATTGCTGCTCCAGACCCTGATTCACAATCCCAGGGGCTGCATCTATCCCTCTGGAAAACGCTGTTTTCTTTTCTTTAAAACACCATTTTGGGGTGGGTTTTTGGTGACTCTTCTCCTTAAAGCTTGGGATCTGTCTTCCCTCCTCTCACATGGCTATTCCAGGTAAGAGCCAGTAGGGTTTAGAGCACCGGGAAGCCCTTGGAAAACTTCATCTTGTGAAAGAAAAATGCTTTTTTTTTCCCCTAGACTGGCTTTAAAAATGACGCCTCATGGAAGCCCGATTTGCAACCCCATCCAAAATTCACCATCTGACCATCCACGGTGCCTCTGGCCCCCGTCTGATTAGGAGGCAATGATTCAATTTAATAATGCCTAATTCCTAGTGCAATATCAATAAGGAAAACTGCCAATCAGCGGAGCAATTGCGAGAGGCGAGCGCGTCCTCCCGCTTGGAACGGAAGCGGCCCTAAAGCCCGGTGAGGGGAGAGAGATTGGGAGCTGACAGCATTGGCTCTGACACTGGGTGAGAGTAGAGCCCTCGGCCACAGGGTGGGGGGCTCAGCTGGGCACATCCTAAAGGTTCCTGGGGTGTAATTTAGGGGTATTGAAGCAAATTGGCCCCAAAACGTCCTGACCATGGGGGGAAACTCAACCTGTGCTCCTGAGCTGCCATCCAAAATGAGCACATTTGATAAACCCATCTGTTTTTCAGCAAAGACTGAGTTCCTGTCCTGCYTTCTCCTTGATCCTCCTCAGCATCRSCCYCYAAACCTGAGCTGGAGAGCKTGGGCAAGATCAGGGAAGAGGATTTAGGGCACATTTTTGGGAGGCACCACCTCTCTTATTGACCTTTCTCTTCTTCCTCTTGACTTGCARCAAGAGAGGGGTGGAGCTCCACAAGCTCGACCTCAGTTTCCTCCACACCTGACCCAGCATCCCAAGAGATTTAAAGGATTTAAAGGCACCTGAGTTATGACAGATGAATGGACTTGGATAAAGAGACCCTCTTCATCTCAAGCAGAAGAAATCCGATATTCCCAGAGGCAAAAGGCTTGCTGAGTTTGATGGATCTAGTTGGATCTGGTGGAGCAAATCCCAGGAGCCTAAAGGTTTAAATGCCTTACAAGTTTAAATATTAAAAAGCACAGATTTATTACACAGAGTGACCTTTAAAACTTGTCTCATTAAACTACATCTCCTGGCCCTTCTGGGCCTCGGTGCCTGCGAAGACAAGGCTGGGAAGTTCAAAGCAATGAGCAAAAATGGTTAAAAATGTCACCATTTCGTGGACTATTCTGTAAAACTTAACTTGAAAAGGGAAAAAAAAAAACCCAGAGTGTCTAAGTGTCCCCATGGGCTTCTCCAGCGCCTGGAATATTTTCTGTCTCTGTTACTGTTCTTTTCTTTGAGGAGCACCCACAATAAAACCAGGCAAAAAACATGGRCAATTTCATTCTGCCCCCATTCCTGCAGAAACCCACCCCAGGGTTTTTTTTGGAGCACCCAAAGCCAGTCCAAATCCCAGGCTCATATGTCCATCAGAAAAAAAAACCCCTAAACACATTAAAATGCTTAAATTGCTCCTCTCCAGCTGTGGAGAGGAACACGGACATGATGGAGGCCGGATCCCTCTCCAGGCACTCCGTGTGCATCCCTAACGCGAATTGAAGGGCGCCATCCAATTAGGGACACGCCGGGAGAYGGGATGGAATCAGCCACACGGAGGGATGGGATTGCTGCTGCCCCTTCCCATCCCTCGCTCCCCAAATCCCCCTGAATTATGCACGCTGTCTGCTCGGATTAGCCCGACGTGGCGGACCCTCCGCCGGGAGGAGAGCGGCCGAGTGATGCGGGGTGGCAGGGAAGAGCTGCAGGAAAACCCCCGGGACGCCAAAACCTCAGCAAGAGTTTTTAGGAGGAGTTTGGCGGCGTGTTCGTCTTCCCCCGCTGACCTCCCAAACTTCTCAACTTTGCAAGAGGCTTTCAGAGCACAGAGGGTTTGTCTGAGATCCCAGCCACAGGGTGTTCCCAACACATCAGGATTCTGAGAAATCCAGAAGCCAGAATGGACTGCCCCAATRTATTTCAACCTCTTTTCCCAGCTCTTATGGGACCAAGGTCTCTGTCCTAACCATAGGGCTGGAACCCAGGATTCCAAGAAATCCAACATTTAAAATAGGCTGCCACAACTTATTTCAGCYTCTTTTSCCAGCTTTTTATGGGATATTTTCTCTGGGACCGAGGTCTCTGTCTGGATCATGGGGCTGGAACCCACAGAGCTTGCACTGGGGTTGTGCCAAGTGGGCTCAAGCGCTCTGTAAGAGGAATTTGTTTCTCTAAGAGGAGTTTGACATAAATTTGCAGTGATGGGGCCATTTGGGCACTTCACGAGTGAAAAATCGCTTCCAATATCTTCTTCTGCTCTGATAACATCAAAAAAAGAGGGAATTTTAGCAATCTTCAAATATTCCATTAAGTGAGAGACTGAGTTATGCTGTTTGATATTAATCCACATTTTTAACACTCCGTGTCATGTCAGTGCCTGTTTCTAAATTGGAGTTTTTTTGAGTTTCACCAACCTCCAATTTCATTCCTTTTCAGCCTGATTTGGAGCTAAAGCACAGATTCAAGAGGTTGGAATTTCAGATGCTCTTGTTTACAGCTGATTTTAAGGAATAGTTTGCAATGCAGATGGAACAGGGGTTGGGAGGGGGAGGATGTTTACTTGCTCTTCTCCTCAGGCCCAGGTAAGTCTGTCACTCTCACTAATTAATCTACAATTAAAAAAAGAGTTCGCACCRAATTTGCCGAGTACATCTTCATTTTTTATTTCCTCACCTGCACCCAAAAAAAAAAAAAATAATCAGGACCGTAATAAAATAATGTGATAACTTCCTCCAATGCAATTTGCTGCTCTTCCCTGGAAAATCAATCTAATTATAGAGCTGGGATTAAATGAATGTCACAATCACTGCCGAGGCATCTGAGACGCTGTRGTTTTGAGCACGGAGGGATCGTTTTTGCAGCAGGAAAGGGAGCAGTCTCATCCTGCTTTTGTGATTTACAATTTGTTTTCCTGAAGTCCTGGAAAAACAGGATTTAAGCCCTGACAGAGACGGGGTATCCAGAGCACATCAAGAGGAATTTGCAGTGGGAATTTTGAGCAATAACTCAATGGTTTGGAAGTTTTGGTCCTTTTTATGGCTGGGCTTGCAAGTGAAAAGCAGAATTTGATGAGGTCATAGAATCAAGGAATGTCCTGAGKTGGAAGGGACCCACAAAGGTCATCCAGTCCAACTCCTGGACACCTCAACAATCCCCCCCTGTCCATCCCTGGCAGYGCTGTCCCAACGCTCCTGGAGCTCTGGCARCCTYGGGGGACCATTCCCTGGGGAGCCTGGGCAGTGCTTGACCAYCCCCTGGGGGAAGAACCTTTTCCTGTGCTCCYCTGGCACAGCTCCAGCCATTCCCTCAGGTCAAATTCCCTTGAGTTTGGAAGAAAAATGGAGAAGAGGGATTAAACCAAACCCAAATCACTCACCAAGGAGGCTGAAATTGTCAAACCATTGAAGAAAGAAAATTCTGCCCTCCAGATGCCCTTAATCCAAAGAGCCACAAAATTCCCTTTGGCATCGCTCCATGGGTATTGGAAATCCTCCACGAGGATCAAACCCGATATTCCAAATGCCTTCCATTAATATCATGGATCACATGGACAGCAATATTCCATTTACCCCAGGCCATGGCATCCCGGTTAATCGGAGCTGAGTGAGCAGTGAACCCTGATATGGGATATTCCCAGGAATTTGGGATGCTTGGCAGGTACCAACAACAAATCCCAGGTGATTCCCACCCCCGGAGAGAAGACACAGCTCAAACAGCTCCATGCTCACCTTTGCCTGCTCCTGGGGTTTCCTGAGGGCATGGGAACGGAAAATTTGGATATTTTTCTCCTCTGGCATCTGTCAGAGGGGTTTTTGGGGTGTTATTTCTGCAGAGGGAGGTTTKCAGGATAGGGAAGGGGGCACAGGACAGGGGACATGCAACCAGTTATGGAGGGGAAAAAGCCATAAATCATTCTCCAGCCCAACACAAACATTTGTAGGCACAAAGAAAATTTCAGCTCCAGGATGTTCTTGGAGAGTGGAGGGGAGAGTTGGGATTAATGCAGCTGTCCTCAAAATCTTCACCAGACCCCAAAATCTGAATTTTCCACCACAGCCAATGATGTACCTTGAGCTGGGATCTTGTGGGGTCGCATCACAGCTGAGTGTTGATTTCCCAGTGTCTGATAAGTGTGGAGATCACATTAAAGGCAGATTAAATCCCATTTTTCCCTGAAATAAGTAGGACCTTTTTGACCAAACCTGGAGAAAAGTGCGTTCAGCTCTGAGGCTGCATGGAAACACTCTGGAAATGTGTTTTTTTTCAGGAAACACCCACTCTCCACACATCAGCAGTTGCTGAAACCTCTGGCTTGCGCTGAAACTGAAGCAGGTGCTCTGCTCAATCTGGATTTTTTTTTTTCTGTTTCCTGAAGGTCTGGGACCTGGATTCGGGGGGGCTTGGAGGGAGATTTGCAACCTGGTGTTGATTTTCAGGAGAGATTCATTCCTCCACCTACACAGAATATTTCACTGCATTTCTCCAGAGGGGGCAGCCAGAGCCTACAGACACCTGTAGGAATTATTTGGGGTCTCAGCCAGTTCTCTGCTGAGGCAGGGAAGCAAGAGC
Source organism: Malurus melanocephalus (assembly GCF_030028575.1). NCBI lineage: Eukaryota > Metazoa > Chordata > Aves > Passeriformes > Maluridae > Malurus > Malurus melanocephalus. Next base: position 1,025,538 of record NW_026623433.1, read on the forward strand.
CGCCTGGCTGAACCCCACACCAACATTTTGGGGTGGAGTTTTTGAGTTTTGTTCACTCCACACTGATGTGTCAAACCCTTTTTAAAGCCATTTAACCTTTGTGGGGGCATTTCCTGCAGAGCATCTTGCTCTGCTGCAGGCACAGCCTGTGGGGTTTAAGCTCTTGAATTAAATTAATTCAGGTGCTTTTTGTGGCCCTGTTTGAGGGAAGGGCTGCCCAGCCTGGATTTTATCTGAGCTCCTCCAGCTTTCCCAAGCAATGAATTCCAGCAGCACGGAGAGAGGAGAGGGAAGTTAATCAGGCAGCAAGGACACGAGGGTCTGCTCTGAGGAAGACCTTGACCCCTGAAATGAGTGATTTATGACTTCTCCAAAACCCTCCCTGTGTGTGATAAACCCCACACAGCCCCAGCTTGGACTGGTTTGTATTTCAGCCCCTTGAGCAATGTTCAGCACCCAATTCYCTGGGTAGGAATTCCAGGAGCTTGTCCTTCTCATTTTCCTCTTTTTTAGGTAAAGAGAAGTTGGTAAGGACTTATTTTTCCAGGCTGCTCCTAAAAAGTCGGTTTGTGGAGGTTGTGTCCCAAGAGCTGCAGCCTGAATTTTATCCATCCCCTTAGAGCACCTTACACCCAACTGCTGAGGGATTCCTGGGAGCTGACAGATGCTCCTGATGGAGACATCCAACAGGAGGAAAAGATCAGGAACAAGAAACTTACCTGCAGGTTCTGAACCCACCCCTCTTCCCTCCTGTACCCATCTCCTCCTCCAGCTCCGTGTCCCCCTGTCATGACAGGACACAGGTGATGATTTTCTCCCTTTCCCCCCTTTCCTTCCCTAAACCAGCGGGTGATGGATTCCCTGCTTTCCATTTGTAGCCATGGAAACCATTGATTGCYGCTAATGAAGCCTCCCCACCCTCCCCGACTGGTTTGCAATGTGAGGGCTCTGTGTTGGAGGCACTGRRATGTTTCCCAGCAGGATCCTGCMCTGGGATATTTCCCAATGGGATATTTCCTAGCAGGATCCTACACTGGGATATTTACCAAGAGAATCCAGCACTGGGTTGTTTCCCAGCAGGATCCTGCACTGGGATGTTTCCGGGCAGGATCTCACACTGGGATATTTCCCAGAAGAATTCCATATTGGCATATTTCCCAGCAGGATCCAGCACTGGGGTATTTCCCAGCAGGATATTTCCCAGTGGGATCCAGCACTGGGATATTTCCCAATGGCATATTACCCAGCAAGATCCCATATTGGGATATTTCCCAGCAGAATCCTGCACTGGGATATTTCCCAATGGGATATTCTCCTGCAGGATCCCACACTGTGATGTTTCCCAGTAGGATCCAACACTGGGATGTTTCCCAATGGGATATTTCCCAGCAGGATCTAGCACTGGGATATTTCCCAATGGGATATTTCCCAGTAGAATCCAGCCCTAGGATATCCCCCAGTAGGATCCCACACTGGGATGGTTTTCCAGTGAGGGCTCTGGTGCAGGTTCAGCCCCTCTGGTCCATGCCCAGCCCCCAGATCTGGGTGCCCAGGGCTCTCCAACATCCTCCCAGGTTCCAAGGYGTTTGCTGAGATTTTGGGATGATTTCCACCAAACCCTTCCAGCTTTTGGCTTCAGGTTGCTTCCTGCAAGGACTGGGGCAAATCCTGCCTGSTTTGGGGCTCTCCCAGCCTGAAAAATGGGTGCAACTCAACAAATACCCACTTAGGGATCARTTAATCCCCAGGAAGAGCCTGTCCTGCCTAGAAGGGGATTCTGGGCCCAGATTCTGGACACCTCTATCCCAGCTCCCTTGGGATATTTCCACCTCTGTGGTTTTCCACAAAAGCTCCCTCCAAGCCTCAGCTCCCACCTCCCATCTCTCCCCAGCCTTGCCTCCACCAGCCCCTCCAATCTGCAGCTGCTCGCTGGATTTTTAGCGATTCTTCTTTATATTTAAAGCAATTTTGAAAAAAAGAAAAAAAATTAAAAATAAAAAGAAGAAGCAAAAAGTTTATGGCAATTTGCTCTGCTTTGTAATTAGAGCCAGTGATTAGAAAATCTTTCGCTTCGTGATGGAGTTTTCCTTTAAAGAGAAAAAAAAAARGGAAAAAAAAMCCCAAAAAGGGAATAGAAAAAGGCCGCCAAAAGAGCTCAAAGACTGGAATTAACCAGATTATATCTCATTACTTCCAAATGGAAAGGAAAGTTACAGCCTATTAGAGCAGTTGCATCTGCAGCTGGGCAGGAAGGGAAGCAAATTCCCTCCACGGAACCAGGCTCGGGCACGGCGCTGGGTTGCAATTGGCTTGGGGGGCTGATATTTTTTCCAGATTTTCTCCTCTTGGAAGGCAATCAACGACTTTTTATCCATTTATCTCTCTTTTGTTCTCCCAGGGAAAGGCCACCATGGCTCCAGCCCCTTTAAAGGCCACCGCTAATTAAACACCTCAGGCATCAACCTGAACATCTCCCCTCCACAGGGTCGGTTCTGGGTGCTGTTCCTGCATCCTGAGGAGGAAAAGGAGGAATTTTGGCATCTAAAAGGAGGGGTTAACCTGCACTAAGGTGTGTTTTGGTGCCAGAGAGATCCAGGAAAGGGGTTTTCGTGCACTTCTGTGGATCCAGGGCTGGCTGGATCCTGCCCTCGCTGCCATCCCTGATCCGTGACATCAGGAGCGCATCCCAACCTTCTCAGCAGCTCATCCCAGTACTGAGGGAGGGCTCCAGCTGTTATTTGTCCCTGGGAGAAGTTGTGAAAGCACAAAAAAATGAGCTCAGCAAAACAGGGAGGGTTTTGTTCCTCCCTCTGGGGCTGCTGGAGCAGCACTTGGGTACACAAAGGCTTGGAGGGCTTTCATTCCCCAATTGCATCTCAGGGAAGGTTTCCCATTACTTGGGAAGGCTCCCAGGGGATTTATCCTGATGGAAAAGGGTTTTGGTTGAGGGAAGGGGCAGCAGAGCTCCTTGGAGGGGGGGGCTGTGCAGCAGAGATCTGACACAATCATTACACTTGGGGAGATTGGATGGGGCTTGGGACATCCTGGGATAGAGGGAGGTGTCCCTGSRKGTGGAATGGGATAAGATTTGAGGTCCCTTCCAATCCRGACTATYCTGGGATTCTGGAACTCTATGAATTCACATTGTGGCATTTCAGCCATACAATCACACGCTGTTCACCAGGACTTCCTTATCTCTGGGTTTTGGGGACTTYTTCAGCAGGAAATTTTCTTTTGGGTTGAAACCTGAGCTTTTGCACTCAGTTTTGTTTCTCCCAGAAGCCTCAGGAGGGAACTGGGCAGGCACATGGGGTTCTCTCCTCCCCAAACCAAAGCCTGGTACCTCAGCACCCTCTGGCTCTCTGCAGTCCTTGGAGAGAGGACAACGCTGAACTCTTGGAATGATGCACAACTCCCACCCTGCTCTGACCTTGCCAGAGTAATTCCGAGCTGGAGACAAATCCAGGCAGACAGGGAAACTCATTTAATTGGAGCTCAGTGTCTTTATCGGCGCCGTCTTCTCCTCCTTTTCCCTCCTCCTAAGGAATTCTTTCATTAGCAAACAACAAAAAATTATTTGGGTGCCTGACATCTCCCGAGTGGTGCTGGATTTGCAGCCAGCATTAGCTGGGAAGTTTATCCCAGCCCTTAATAGGCTGGAAGAGGGATGGATGCATTTTGCCTAAACCAGGGGAGCTGATTGGGACCGAAAAATCTGATCCATCTTCAGAGCAGACACCCGTCAGGGGCTGGGAGAGAGCAGTTCCAGCCAAGGTCATGCCAGGGAGCTGTGCAGGAGAGCTGCAGGCTGGGAAAGCGGAGGATCCAGCGGCTTGGGACGCACAGGGATGCTCAGAGATGGAGAGCTGGGCTGGATGGGGATTTTGGCTCCTCCACGTGGGTGGATGTGGCTGATCTCCTGTCAGAAATGCTCCAGGCCACAGAATCCCAGAATCCCAGAATCCCAGAACCACCAGGGTTGGAAGAGACCTCCACGATCTTCCAGTCCAACCCATGCCCTGACACCTCAACCAAACCACAGCACCCAGCACCACATCCAATCTCTCTTTAAACACATCCAGGGATGGTGACTGCACCCCCTCCCCGGGCAGACCATCCCAGTGCTTTATCACTCTCTCTGTAAAGAACTTTTTCCTGATATCCAGCCTACATTTCCCCTGGTGCAGCTCAAGGCTGTGTCCTCTGGTTCTGCCTGGAGAAAGAGCCCGACCCCCCCTGCCCACAGCCCCTTCAGGCAGTTGTAGAGAGCACTGAGGTCACTCTGAGTCTCCTTTTCTCCAGGCTGAACACCCCCAGCTCCCTCAGCCGTTCCTCACAGAGTTTGTGTTCCTTTCACCAGCCTTGTAGCCTCCTTTGGACACATCAATGACTCTGTTGCAACAAATTCAGTTAATTTTAGTGCTGGGAGGAGAGGCTGGAAGCCTGGAATAATGTTCGGGAAGGGAAGGAGTTACTTGGGGCTGCCTTGGAAACGCTGGAACGAGAGGAGAAGCAAAAGTTCCGCTTTTAAAGGTGTGACAGATGGGAGAGGAAATGGAGTTGCTGAGGGTCCCAATGGGTCATGGCAGAAAGGCTTTTCCATGATTTTTGGTGTCACAGGGGTTCCATGGAGCCTCCTGCCCGCCCGGATATCTCAGCCCATTGAACTCCATGGGACCGAGGGGGAAACTCTGGCTGCTCTCTGATTTCCCCCATAAAGGGGAAACAACCCCAGTCAGGATTCAAAGTCCCTAAACCCCAGCACCGACTTTACCACAGGATTTTCTCCTTCCCTGAGCATGCTGCAATGAGACAGGAGAAGAAAACCCCATGTCCAGAGCCCAGCTTTGGGGAGGAGGACAGAACAAACCCCAGTCCATCCCCCCATCCCTGGGGGACCCCGAGTCCATCCCCCTGTCCCCAATCCCACTCTCCAGAGGACAATYTTGCCAGCACTAAGTGTGAGCTGCCACTGTGACAGCCTCCTGTGGCTCCTGCCACCTCCTGATTGAAGCTTCCATTAACTTACATTTCCTTTTTTTTTTTATTTTATTTTCCTGCTTTTCTTACACATTTTTTTTTTCCTTGAAGCTTTGCTTGTCTTAATTTGAGGATTCTTTTTCCTTAAGCTCTGTCCCTATTGCTCAGGTTTGAAAGTAGTTGATGGATCCTGGGGAGTTGCTGCAGCCTCTGCAATCCCAGCCAGGCTAAAAGAGGATGCCCTTTAAAAATAATAATAATAATAATAATAATAATAATAATAATAATAATAATAATAATAATAATAATAGTCCTGGGAATTCTCTGCAATAACTCCCCCCGATGTGCATTTCCAGGATATTTTGCACATGGCTGGTGATGGGCTCTGAAGATGATTCATTTCCCAGGTGGATTTGGGAATGATTTCAGATGGAAACATGCTTGGCAGAGCTGGAGGGCTGGCTCTAAATTCTTTCACCTGCAAGAGTTGTCTGGGAACAGCAACACAAAATATTGGAGAAAATGAAACCCTTTTTCTTGTTTTTAAGAGGATTTTTTTTGGTCAAGCCCTTGTGTTTTCCAAAATGGGAACAAGTGGCCTTCAATCTTTTCTTGATCTTTTTTCTGTGCTTGTTTCTCTTTGATTTCTTGCTGGGGTCACTCTGCCAATCACAGAACTCTGCTCATCACTCTGTGGTGGGAATATGGCTCTGGAACTGCAATGGCCAGAGACAGCTGATGGAAGGGGTGGAAAAAACCTTGGAAAAAAACAAACCGGGCTTGCTGCTGGAACCTGGGTGGGAAAATCACAGCTGTAATCCAACAGATCCCATGGTGCAGATCCCTCAAGCATGGACAAACTTCAGATTTGGAAAAGGGGCCAAATCCATCCTGTTTTCATATGGAATGGATGGAACTGAATGAAAGCTGAGTTTCTGATTTGTTATTCACAATAACTTTCACAATGAAAGTTCTGATTTGTTATTCACAATAACTTCAATAGCTTTGCAAAGGTTTTGAGGGGGACATTAGGTTCTGTGTGAAATTGGAGTGGTTCATTTTCCCCAACACTTCCCCCTGGAAGTGTCCATTCCAAAGAGAATGAAACTCCATCAGTTCACCAGGATTTCCATTTTAATTCACTCTGGAAGGGCACTGACGCCTCCTCCTGCTCATTCAGACCCTGCTCTGCCTGCTCAGAGCAGCAGAAAACGGACCTGAGAGTTCAACAGAGGATAAAAATAATGCACAGATCACAGGTCATTCTCAAGGGCTCTTTCTGGGAATGCAGAGTGGGGTTTTCCTGGAGTTCTGGTTTCCCCCATGAGCAGGATTCTCCAGCCAGGCTTTGGAGACATTGGGTGGGAAGGGAGCAGAGCAATTAATGGGATTTGATAAGGTTTTGGAGGAATGAGGAGCTGGAGGCAGCCACTGGCAGGGATGGACTCTCCTCTACCTGTGGGAATTCACTGGGGAGATAGAGCTGGCTGAAAAGCAGGAATTAACCTGGAGTGACTTCATGGGAGTCTGCATTGCTCATCCATGTGCTAAGAGCAAAACTCATCACCCCACTGGGCTCCATCATCCAGCCMCACCTCCTCAACCATCACCATTCCGTGCTTCCTGCCTTCCCTGCTCCAAAAAACACCTCAGTATCTCAGTAAGGACCCAAACCCTTCATGGATGGCTGGAAGCTCAGCTGAAGCTGCAGATGGRTCTGTTCTTCCATCTTCAACACCTCCTTCTTTCCTCTGCCGAAGGCAATGGAGGGGTTTTTCTTCCTAAAAGGGTTTGTTATTTGGTGTTTTCATTTTGGGGTGATTTGGAGCTGTTTGATCTCCCTGGAGATGAAACCTCGTGGTTTAAAGCTCTCAATAGGAAGAGTGGGATTAGGGTTATGGTTCTCCTGTCCAGATGAGGGTCATTTTAGTMATTTTTAATAAAGATTTATTCTAAGAGAAATAGCACTTATGAAACTTAAATGAATCCACAGAGCTGCTGGGAAAAGGGACAGGTTCTTTGCCAATTATTTTTCTTCAAAAACACTTCAAAGATTAAAAGGGGGGGAAAAAAAAAAGAAAGAGAAAGAAGAAGGATCAACCCACTCCATTCATTTATTTATGAATTAATAAAAGCGAGAGAGAAAGAAGCAGTTAACGTGCATAGATTTGGAAATCCAGGGGGATTTGGGGATAATGGAGCCTGACCTTCTGCCTCTGAGTGCTGGGTTCCAGGGAGGAACTCTCCACCAGAGCTGAGGAGCTCTGGGGCTGCAGCTGAACCATTCTCCAAAGGGCTTCTCCACACACATGAGCCTGGAAACCCTCCTGTGGACACTTCTCAACTCCAAAATCCTTCTTTTGCAGTTTTTTTATCCCTTTATTTCAATTTTTTTTAATTTTACCTAACCCAGAGCTGAGGAGAATGGCAARCTTTTTGTTTTTCCCTACAAAAACMCTCCTGCAATTTGRTYTAGAAAAGCTTTTGTKCTTTAAATTCTCTAAYGTTCATTAAACCTCCATGTTCAGACAATGAAAACTCCCGGCACGCCGAGTTCCAAGGCAGCAAGGGAAGGTTTTCCCTGTGCCTGGAGCATCTCCTGCAGCAGATGYCTCCTTTTCCCAGCGGGATTCTCCAAGGAAATTGATTTTATCCATGTWGGGAGCAGGACATGAGGGCTTGGCCCTGCACTAAGGGCTTGTTCTGGGCTTTGSAGCTCGAAGATAATTCATAACCCTCTCTTAAGATTATTTTACAGTGCTGTGGTTCACCCTGAAACATCAGAAAATACTGCAAATAGGCAGAGTTTGCACTTAATTTATCTCATAAATTAAATTTGATCTGGGCTTTGCTGAGACAAACAAGAAAAAAATCAGGAATATTCAATTTATTTTAAACAATAAAAAAAATTGAAAATCAGAGAGATTTAAAGGATCAAATCCATATTCTGCAGGTTTTAATGCTGGAGACTCTGGATTTCTGCCATGTCATATTTCCGTTCCATGAGCTGATGGAGCTGTTTGTGTTTGAACTGAGGCACAGGTGGATGCTCTTTGCATGGGATGCTTTCCTGGTCCTTTATGTGCACCCTGACCCACACAAAGGCACTGAGGACACCTGGCACTTCACCAGATTATGCCAGGAAATCTCATGAGAAGTTCTAAGAATGCAGCCAGCTTGGAGCCCACATCAACAAATCCTTTCTGTGGAGTTAATTCCAGACAAACTCCACTGAGATATCAGGCCCCACACAAGCTCAAAGGTATTCAGCACCTTGGGCAGCTCGTTTGCTTTTAATTTTAAAGCAGAGGAAGAAATTTTAATGAAAGAGAGTGAGGGGAAGCAGCCTGTGGTACCTGGGCCTTACCTTTTATATCTCCAACAGATTTCACCCCCAGTAAATTCCCACTCCCTCTTCTCGACAGCTTTCTTCTCTTCCACCGTGGATAACTGATTCCCACCAAACCCCTCTTTATCCTCCAAGCAGGACTYATTTCCCACTGCCTTTCTTAGACCAGACCAGACGGGCAAGGGAAAATAATAAGCACTCAGCACACTGTGTTCAAGTCAAGGACCACGATTATCCTTTCGGAGCACCMGAGTCAGTATTTTCACAACACTGGAGGTTTATTTTAAGTGCAYCTCTTTGGAGGGCAGAAATAGGTGTTTACTTGGAGGAGGAGGAGAAGAGCAGCCAGGGCTGCTCAAACTCCCTGGAAAAATGYTGGTCTGTGGCCTTGTGTGGGCATCCAATTTAAAGCCATTGAGTCCTTGCCATGGGAGCGTCRCTCCTAAAGCTGGGTTTAAAGAAGGGCTCAGGCTTAGTCAAATAACGGTCAAAATTATTTCATAATACCTGATTATTTCATAARGCCTGATTTAGTTTGTCAAATTGGGCAAGGCAAATCCACTCTGGCTCCAGCACCAGCTTGTGGATGCAAAATTGTAGGGGAAAAAAAGCGCCAGTAAGGAGGATATTTCTAAATAAATAACTTGGCTTCTCAAAGTAACTTTGAAGGACGGATGGAGATCACGGGATTCTTRCTCTAAATCAGATTTGCGTCTGGGCATTGAGCAGGGCACCAGAAATGGGTGCTGAGGGGCAGATGCAGCTGGCTCAGGGCTCAAAAACAAGTTGTTCATGTTCACAGGTCGCTTATGGATCTCACCTCCTTGAGGACCTTTTTGTGCATCTTCATCCTCTGCGTCTCTGCGGGGCAAAGAGCAGAACCTCTCGAATCGGCAGYGGCTCCTTCCCCCGTGCTCGCCATTAAAATGTCAATATTTGCAGCCCTGCCTGATGACACCCAGAGGTCCCAATGCCACCCAGGCTGGACCAACACCTGCCAATCCCACCCCGCCGGGGCGGGAGGAGGGCGGCAACCTGGCCAGGCTGCACAAAGGCGCCACGATGAGAACAAATTGCCTTGTCAAAGAGGAGGGCAGCTCTGCTCTTAATGGAAATAATGGTAGATTACACGGGCTTTTGTCACACAATATAATCAAAGACAGGATCAAAGGGAGGGAATACAGCAAATGGTTAGCAGGCAAGACATGCTAATGAGATAAAAACGCTCGCCTTGCCACCTCTCCGAGCTTCAATCGAAGGATAATTGATACTAAATAATGTAATTTTGAGCTGGTGGTGAAATGCACTTAAAACCAGCAGACAAGGCTGTGAAAATGTTTTAGTTTTTCTGTTACTCTGCTGTCATTTCTAGCACTTTTTTTTTCCCTGGCCGTGTGGCTGCTAATGGTGTGTGTGGGAGCTGTTGAAAAGAGAGAATAAGTGGAAAAAAGCCAAYTTTGGTGAAATATTGGTGCATTTAYATCACTTTAACYSRGCCCCTGGGCATGGGGYAGGARCAGGTTATCCCTGTTGCACTGGGCTTGGGTTTGGGCAGTGGGGACAGCCCCGTGGTGGCAGTGGGGACAGCCCCATAGTGGCAGTGCCACCTCCATCAGCACCACGAGGCTCTCAGGCAGCAGCAAATTTTGGCTGGTGTTCCCACCTGCCACTGGAAATGGAACTGGAAAGTGCTGTGATTTAAATGGGAACCAATGCGGTTTAAAGGATTCCCCAGCAGTAACGCAGTGAAGTGCAAAGGCTCAGAATGGGGTGGTGTCTGAGGGATACGATTTTATCCCCTGAAGCCACATTGGCTTCAGCTCCACTGCATCTCAGGCTGCTCCATGCAGCCCCAGGAATTCCTGATCATCTCAAACACTTCTTCCCCTGGAAAACTTCTGCACCGCCTGCTGTGTGGGAAAGTGAAAACGCCAGACTGGACTGAGCTGAAATATTTCTAAATGCCTTCCCATGGCCCTTCCCAAGGGTTTTAGGGCAAACCTAACCCTTGGCACTGCTGGATTTCAGAACATGCCATCCATGCTGGGTTTAGCATCTCAGGGCAGACACAGAATTCCCTCCTTCCTTTGCAGGACTCTGCCATGTTTTGTTTCCCAGCTGACTGTGGGGCATGAAAGATTCACGGGGTTCATTGAAGTTCCAGCTCCAAGGACCCTTCAATCACCACACAACGCACCCAGCTGGCAGCACTGGCTCTCCCGAGAGCATCCGGAGGCTGCAGCAGATGGGAAGATGTTGTAAAGTAATTCCCTGAGATCCAAAGACAATGAGCAGGGCAGGAAGCCGGGGACAGCACAGGAAGCCCTACCTGGGACACAGCTGATCCAAGGAACCATTTACATCCAGCCTGGAAGATCCCACGTGTGGAAAATGGAAAAACTCACTCAGGAATCTCAGAATGCAGGGAATGACTTTTTGCCCCAAAGTATGAGCATTACAAGAGGGAAAAGGTGTAAATTAAAAAATAGGGAGCTGTCAGCCTGTGAGGAATATCTCTGGAAATGCAGGGGAAGCCTTAATCTCTGCCCCCAGTTAACAACCACCACACCCCATCTGGCTTTCCTGGGGAGACCTCTGGAGTTCATCCCTATTTTTAGCACATCCCAATTGCAGCAAAGATCTGGAATGAGGAAGATCCACAAGTTCTTTGATGAGTGTAGGCGGAGGAGAGATTTTCTGGGGTCCAACAACAGCTGATCCATGCAAGAGCATTCCTTGCTCTTCCCAAGGCAGAAAGAGCTCTGCGACAAATGCAAAGAATGACAACTTAAAAATTAAAATTACTTTGGTGGTTGCAGATTTGATTTTTTTTTCCTACTTAAAAGTTCCTTGTGGCAAAATTAATCAAATCAGAACGTTCCCCAGAAACTTTTGTTGTAGTTTATTTATTGCACGAGTTTGGCTGAGCAGCTTCCCTGCAGAAAAAAAACTGTTCTGAGTCAAGGAAAATAAATAATGAAAAATAAAGGATCTCTCCTCCTGCATTTCCAACCCCCTCTTTGCTGACGGATGCCGCAGGCAATTACTGAGGATAAATTAAGACTAATTATGCCAGATCTCTTCTGAAGAACCTTGGAAGCACTTCTTCACATCAGGATGCCCTGCAGGGTTCAAGAGCACAGGAGAGCACATGAGATCCAGGTTCATGAAAGGTATGGCTGGGTACCAGCTCAATGAGACGTAGGATTGGGAAGATGAGGGAGGGATAATCCCTGGATCCTGCTCAGCCGGACTCTCAGAAGCACAAGCAAAGCCTCASTCTCAGTGCACTCTCATAAACAGCCACCAGTCCTGTGTCATTTGAAGATTTCTGACCCCAACGTGCCAAGTTCCTCCCCCAGGAAGCATTAAAATACCCATTTTTCCTCTTTYCCAGCTCCTTGGTGACCACTGCCATGCCCTCCTCTCCTTGCCTCCCTCTCCCTTGGTTTGTGTAACCCAATCATTGCCTTCTACGGCCTCTTTTCCCTCTGGTCCAAGGTTTAGGCTACAGCTCATGTCCCATGAGCCAGAAAASCTTTGGCCCATCCCCCTGCAGCTAATGGCAGAGCTTGGCACAGGCTGTGAAGTCAACTGCAGCTGATGGAGTGCATCTGTTAAAAAGTGCCACTCACATCCAGTCCAGAAGATCCCACGTGAAGAAAAGCTCACCCATGAATATCAGAGATGGGCCCTAAACAACCTTCTGCAGCTCCTCAACCTCTCCTCTTGAGTTTTGGGGGGAAGGTCAATGAACAG
>NW_026623433.1:1037744-1066252 GCF_030028575.1 Malurus melanocephalus
GGGATGGGATGGGATGGGATGGGATGGGATGGGATGAATTCAGCACCTTCTTAAAATCTGGCCTGGTTTTGAGAGTTCATGAGTCAGGTGAGAATCTTTTCACATTAGAGCCATATTTCATAAAATCCTGGAACTGGAGAAAGKTTTGSGYTAGAAGGGWYRTTAAAACACATCCAGTCCCATCMCCAGTCACCTTCCACTRTCCCRGGYTGCTCCAAGCCCCATTCATCCTGGCCTTGGACAYKCCAGRGRTCCAGGGACAGCCACAGCTTCTCTGRGCACCCTGTGCCAGGGCCTSCCCACCCTCCCAGGAAACGATTGCCTCCTGACATCTGACAGCATTCCAATGGTTTGTGCACCTCCAAAGTCACTGGGATGTAAAGGAAACAGAGAAAAGTGGGATTTAAGATGGGATGAACTCTTGTTCTTGGCCTGAGCACTGTCAGCTTTAGGCAGTCAGTGCTGGAATTCCTCTTTCCTGGATAACAGTTTTTATAGCTGCCTTCATCCTCTCCAGGAAAATACAAGAAGAACAAAACACAGGAAAATCCAGTGAGGTCCTTGTACCATGCCTGGACAAATTCAAAGTGTTGGTGCAAATCTGCTCGGGGASGGGATGAACATTCTGTCACTTGAGATGCTTTGGCCAAGGCTTTGCAGCCGCTGAAGCGTCCGTACTTCCCAGAACAGAAGGATTCRTTCCCTGGACATCTGATTGCACGGCCGTGGTTGTTATGGGGATGCTGAAGTGATTTCTGACAGCATCAGARAGGATCCAAGTGGTTTATTCCATTTATAGCCTCATGCACGAGRATAGTGGGAGCAGTTAAGAAAACTCAAGTGGGATCCTCCACCATCCACGTGCTGAACTTCTCAGCTGTTCTGCTTGCTGAAAGGACCTGAGCAGATCCAACATTTTTCCCTCTCTTACCAAGGTTTAAAGAGCCACAGAACCTGGGGCTTCCTCTTCTGGAGGAAGAAAAAAGACATGGAAAAATGGTTCAACTCAGGCCAGAACAAAAAAGAAATTGTCACCTCCTGAATTCCCAGTAAATTGAGAATTAATTTTTATAAATTCTTCYTCTTCTCCCATTTCTATCCATTCTGAAGTGAGGTGATAGCACTGCAAACCAAGAAGGCAGAAGACACATTTTAATGGTGTAAAAATGTCCTTTTGAAGGGGTTGATGTCTTCCTTGCACTGTTTTTGCCCGTAAGGCTGTGGTGGAATTCAGGATGAGTCAGGGTTTGGGATGCCCAAGAGGGCATTTTGGAGTAAATCCACTTCTGTCTGGAAAGAAAAAAACGTCCAGGTCTCATTCTCAATGTTTTTATTTGCTTTTATGAGTTGAGCTGAGASCTGGAGGACAACAGAGGCTGGCCTGTCTCTGCTGAGCTGAGGGAGAGAAGCCGAGGTGAGAATTTTATATAACTCGCCCGTGGTCAGAGCTGAGCCGCTGCCAGACACTGGCTGGGCAAGGTATATTTAGAAATGAGTTAAATAGAGCGTTCAGCCACTTGGGATGGGAGCAGTGGCTCCGAGTGCTGCTGGAATCACGCACGTGGGCCCTCCATGGCCATCATTGCCCGTGGCTCCCTGAGTGGGGAAGGGGTGGAGGCACCCGAGGTGTCCCTGCTCCGTGGCTGCTCTCCAGACTCCTCCCAACGCCTCATCCSAGGCAAAGTGACGCCTGAACCTCCTCCAGTTTTGACATTGAGGAACTTCCTTTGCAGCRTGAAGAGTCCTGGAGGAAATGTTTTTGACCTGTGGGAGTGGAAGAAGAGATTGAACATAAAAGAAAGATAAAGCGCAGCCTCTCAGAGCAGCGGTACCTGCGCTTGGCCAGTGCCTAATGAAGGGATTTGTGTGGAGTCTCCCCGGAGAGGGGCTGAGCATCGCTGCTCTTCCAGCCCAACCCTGGAGCCTGCAGCTTTGAATARCAGCTTTATTCCCTGGGAAAAAGGAGCCAAGAGGTTGATGCTGTGAAGTGGGGATGGCTGGGAAAGATGCTGGAGTCAGGGATGATTCAACGCTGCTGAAAAATTCCCCTTTTTTCCCTTGGTTGGAATGGGATGGTCCATAAGCTACATTTGTGTGTTGCTCTCCAGGGCACTTTTTCCTGCTTTTTGCCCTTTTTTGCACACATTTGAAGCTTTGTGGAGGAGCCTGTGTGTTTTATTGATCGGGCTGCTCTCAGTTCCCTTCTCCAGCCCTTCATTAAAGCTGGGCTCACACTTTCTGAAGGTCTCCCTCAAGGTTCCTTGCTCTGGGAAGCCGAATGATCACAGGTGAGGCTGGTGGACTTGAGGCCACACTTTAAACCAGAAATATTTTGGTTTATTTAGGGCAGAACTGCTCTATTTACCTGAAACTTTCTTTTCATACTTATTTTCCCCTGGCCTGTAGAGTGRGGAGGAAAAAGAAGGCTCCTGAATAACCTTTGCTGCCTTCATGGACCAGTGCCTTTTAGGGTTTATTTAATTTCTTTACAAACARATGGAAGAGAGGTGGAATTTTCTGGGTTCTCCCTTTAAAATGAAAAAAGGTCATATTAATTAACCATCCTCGTTCTGACAAGCAGTGCTAAGGACTGAGTGATGAATTTCTCCTGTTCCTGCCTGCGTGTGGGAGTTTGGATGATAAGGCTACTCCACAGCACATAATCCCATCATTGTAATGTCTTTGGACTGTCATGTAAACTCAATAATGTGTCATTCTCTTCCTTTTTCCGCTATTAAATTAAATGAACTGGAGTTTGAAAAGGGAAGGGGGGAATTAACTCCTCAAATCCTAAATTCCAATGAGAGATGTTCAGAAAAAAGGGTCCATGGAAGTTTCCCCTGCCCTCTAAAACAAAGTGACACCTAAAACAAATCTCCATCAGCTGGAAAAGCCACAGCTTCCTTTGTGTTTTTAAACCCTTTTTGTTCTGCTCATTTGGGAAAAGTGTTTCATTTGAGAAACACCTGCCCTCATTCAGAAAGGAATGAATTGGGATAATAAATCCCACTCCCTTGTCATTCATTGAACTGGGAGCTCTTGGAGGTTTTTTTTTTCTCCTTCCAACTGTTATAAAATAGACCAAAAGAGGGCTATTTTAGATCAATAATCTTTTTTCCCCCTYTCCCTTGATATTCCAGGTCAGCTGGCAAATGGAGAACTGTTCTTTGCAGAGTTCTAAAGCGCTCCCCTTATCACCCATCGGARACGGCCACTTGCCCCAGATAAGGGAGCCCTGTCTGAGCCAACGGGCAATAAAGGGAATTGCCTTTGGAATGAGCAGCTGTCASCTCTGCCCTTGACAGTGCCTTCTTCCCTGCTGCATCCTGGTGCTGCCTTTGGATGCCCTGGCACAGGGATGAGCAGCCCTCTGTCCCTCCCATTCCCTTCATTCCCGTTCCTTCCACTCATTTCCAGCCCGAGCCCTTCCTGCCGCACTGCTCCGTGTCAGAAATCTATTAAGGAACTTTGCATTTTGATGGGAGCCGTGGAAGTGCCATCTGCTCCCCATCGGCTGTGCTTCCTTCGCTGCCCAAATCTCGCCGAATTCCGCCGATGTCACCAGGAGCGCCCGAGCCGCTGCTCACATTCCCATTATTAGAAAATTAAGAGACACTTCCCGCTGTTGATTTCCTCATCTAAAGGCTGTGCTGGGATAAAAATCCCCCTATTGCTGGGCCACGATGTAATTTAGCTGTAGCACCGTCTCACCGGGTTGAGACGGGTGTTATTCCACAGCTGGTGTTTGTTCTCCCCAGCTCTGTTCCTATGCTGGAAAAGGTATTTCTTTATCAAACAGCTTCATTTAAGTCTAATTAGAGAGAGGCCCACGGGTGACTCTGGAATATCCTCCCCTCCAGCAGCACTCCGCAGAGCACCCCAGGACATGTGCTTGAGGAAGTCTGACTGTAGGGAAAGTATTCGGCTTCAGCAGGGAAAGAGCTGCTTTGTTTGGGCATTAAATGCAGCCAGGCAGCGATTTCCATGATGGTGGAGAGTGCTGGATACCATGAGGAACAGCACTGGAGTCAGGATGGGCTTCCTGTGGAGAGGGTATGGCTCAGGGTAACGACACCAGCATCTGCCTCCTCGGAAAGATCCCAGATCCCATCAGTGTCACAATGTGGGGAAGGGAATTCGGAGCAGGGGTTTGATGGTGTGGGCAGGGGTTTGAAGGTGTGGGCAGGGGTTTGATGATGTGGGCAATGATCTGATTGTTTAGGCAAGGGTTTGATGGTGTGGGTAGGGGTTTGATGGTTTAGGCAAGGGTTTGATGATGTGGGCAATGATTTGATGGTTTAGGCAAGGGTTTGAAGGTGTGGGCAGGGGTTTGATGATGTGGGCAATGATTTGATGGCGTGGGCAGGGTTTGGATGGTGTGGGTAAGGTTTGATGGTGTGGGCAGGGGTTGATGGCATGGGCAGGGGTTTGATGTCGTGGTCAGGGGTTTGATGACATGGGCAGGGGTTTGATGGCATGGGCAGGGGTTTGGTGGCGTGGGCAGGGATTTGATGGTTTAGGCAAGGGTTTGGTGGTGTGGGCAGGGGTTTGATGGTGTGGGCAGGGGTTGGATGGCATGGGCAGGGGTTTGGTAGCATGGGCAGGGGTTTGATGGCATGGGCAGGGGTTTGATGGCATGGGCAGGGTTTGATGGTTTAGGCAATGGTTTGGTGGTGTGGGCAGGGGTTTGATGGCATGGGCAGGGGTTTGATGTCGTGGTCAGGGGTTTGATGACATGGGTAGGTGTTTGGTAGCATGGGCAGGGGTTTGGTAGCATGGGCAGAGGTTTGATGGCCTCCTGCTGCTTTCTCAAGGTACAAGGAGTTGGTGTGGTGCAAAGGGGGAATTTCTGGGGAGTGGGATTTCAAGGACTATGAGCACCAGAGCAGGTTTCCCAGGAAGTGTTGGAGTCCCATCCCTGGAAGGATCCAAAGATGTATAATGTGACACTTGGAGCCATGGTTTAGTGGTGGCCTTGGCATTTGGATGGGATGATCTCTGAGAGCTTTTCCAATCTAAATGATTCCATGACTCTGTGATCCTCTTTTGCCATGCTGATGTTCCTCAAAGTGACTTTCAGGCAGAGAAAGCAATGCCCCTAAGAGGCTCACCTTGGGCTCTGGAAATCAATTAAATGAACACTTTAAAATCACRGAATTGTGGAATCTCCTGAGCTGGGAAGGACCCACAGGGATYATCRAAGTCCAGCTCCTGTCTCTGCCCAGGATAACCCCAAAAATCCCATCCTTTGCCAAACATTGGGCTTAGACAGCCTTCTTTTAGACATCTCAGGATGGCAAAGATGGAGGAAGGACTCCATGGAGTTGGACACCAGCTCCCACCCCTTTTCTGCTTTTCTGGAATCTGATCATCTTTCCCAGCTACATCCCTGTCCAGACGCCAGTGCTTTCCTGCCCCAGGGTATTGCTGCAGACAGGTTGCAAAGGGTTTGGAAGGCAGAAGGARCTGCAGTCACTTATTTGTATTCTTTCCTCCCCAAAATGGGCTCAACAATGACCTCTGTGAATGCCATGACCAGCGGGAACAAAGCTCTCCAGTACCAGTTGGGAATGCCACCCACACTGGTGGCTTTAGAGCAAGAGGAGAGTTTATCTCCCTCAAATCCCATCTGGAACTGCCAGGATTTCAATCAGATGGCTCCTTGGAGTCTCTGATTTCATCTGCTGGAGATTCCCAGGATGTTTCCCTGACAGATCCCAGCGCATTCTGGGCACTGGAGGGACGCGCTGCTCGGTCCCTATCCATGAGCAGATCTTGGCAGGGACTGTCATTGTCCAATCAATGTGATTGGAGAAGGCAGAGAAAAGAAGGGGTCTGTTATGAGAAATGACCAGGAATGAGAGCCAGGTTTCCCGAAAACCTGTGACTCCTGTTTCCAATGCTGTCACAAAGCCAGGACTCGGAGGCTCTGCACGAACCACTCACAGCTTCATCTCAGAGTCTCATTTTCTCGTATTGACCCAGAGGGGTTTGGGAGCTCGGTGAAATCAGTGCTTTTCTGTCAATTGATTCAGCCTCAAGGAAGCTGCCACTTCCAGCATTGCCCAGCGCACACAAGAATCCTAAATATTGCAGTTGCAAGGGCTTGGGGGTTTGAAATCCTGCTGGATTATTTAGCAGACACAAAAGGCTGCCCTGAGTGTGAAGGGACCAGGCATAGATCACAGAGCCCAGCACAGCCAGGGACAGGATTTGTCCCTGGAGTCATAGCTGAGGTCAAGGCAACCTTGGCCCCTCCAGAACTCAATTAGCAAAAACAAGGATGAAATAAAAAGCAGGAGAATAAACTCTGACCCTACTGCCAGYAGCAGACTGAGGGTTATCAACGGCAAAACTGGGCACAGGGCCAGCCCAGTACATCCCAGTGCATGTCTGTCAGAACCCAGCCTGCTCTGCCTCCAAGGATTCCTGTCCACTTCGTTATTACTGGGGTTTTTAACCCAGGCAATGCTCACAAACCTCCCTTGGGGCCCTCACTGAGCTGTGAATCTGTTGGACACCCACAGCTATTCCCAGCGCTGGCACCCTGCAGCAGCGAGGGATGAGTTTGACTCCAAAACACCCTGGGCAGGGASCCAGGAAATTCCATCCAAATTCCCTCCATCCCTGGCACCCCTCAGCCCAGGAAATGCCATGGGGTAAGTGCAGCAAGAGGAACCCCATCCCTGCTGACCCCCGCCAGGTCCCTGTGGGATGCTCAACTCCGATTGCTCACAGGGGTTTCAAATCCCTGAGCTCTCCACAGGAAAATGTCTCTCTAAAGCTCTTCAAAACCCCAAGTGTTGCTTCAGCCCTGTCCTTGCAGGCAGAACCTTCCTTTGGCACAGCTCTCTCCCATCCACGCTCCCCTCGCTCCCGCTGCTCCCGGCCACCAATCCCCCGCTCCTCCGGAGATAACTTCCCAAGGTCGGCAGATCAAGCAAAGCAATTTGGAATAAATCGTGGTCACTTCAGACTTTTGCATTAAACTCTGAACTTTGGGGGCTTCTCTGCACTGGAGCTGTCGGCCACGGGCATCCCGAGGGGGTTTGTGTTTATTTATATCCAAAGCGTTTCCTTCTGGAGCAACCTGCAGGGGCTGAGGAGATCAGCGGGGAGGAGGGAGAGAGGGGGAAGCAAGGGATGTGTCTTTGGCCTTTCTTTCCTCTCTTAAAACCCAAAGGCATCTCSGAGCTTAATGACCTCGGTTTGTGCAAGAGGCCAGGGGAAGGTCACTGCAGGGTCAAATTCAGCAAAAACCATCCTTAAAGGGGATTTTCTGCCTCCAAAACTCCTTCCTGARGTTTGGGCCGTGTGTTACAGCAGAAAGGCAGGACCTTCACTCTCCTTGTAGGGTTGGAAGCATGGGGAGAACCCCCAAAGACCCCCCAAAACCAGGAGGTAAAGATGAAAGCACAATAAACTCCAACCATCACCTGCTTTCAGCAGCTTTTGTTATTGGGAGTGGAGGGGAGGAGGCTGAAAGTTGTTATTCAGAGATATTTCATTTTAGTGTCTTCTGAAATTTTGAACCCTGGGTTAAAATTCACATTGTTTGAGAAAAARGCTGAAAAATCATGGGATCRTAGAAAGSTTGGGTTGGAAGGGACCTTAAAGATMTTTTAGATCCAACCCSCTGCMAYGGACAGGGATTAAAAATCCCACTTTAGTGCCCCTTTCTTCCCCAATTTACAATCCCTTGGATCAGCCCTCARTGACTCTCCCTCAGTTCTGGGAAACTTTAAATATTGATGGAAGAAGGAGTTTATTTTTGACACCTCTGGCCCCAGTGGCTCCTGGAGCTGCAGCATGCCCTCCATCCCAGGGCGTGTCTGGACTGAAGGGATGATGGAATTAGAGTCCAGCTCCATGACAAGCCCATCTGCTGGCGCTGGGCTGACCTACATGAGGTGGAATGAGATGTGCTGGGCTCCTTCCAACTCCTGGAGTGGGCACGGAGCCCCACTGCCAGCAGAAAGGAGCATTGTCCAGCTGGAGGGATGGAAAATCCCATCAGGACAGGCACAAGAAGCTCCTTTCGGGTCCCTGTATCCAAATTCAACCCCATTTTGCACATATGAGTTTTAAAACTCACACAAAATGGAAATAAAATATAGATGTGAGATTTATTTACATTCACCTGAGTCCAGGTGCTGTTTTATTTCAGGAAAATTCCAAATATGGTGCATTTGGTGGTGCCTGATCCATGGCGTACACCGTTAGTAAAATTTGAAGACCTACAGATGCATTTTTCCTTCCTCGTATTCCCAACCCATGCCTATTAGAGCAGATGGAAAGTTTACCCTTCCCAATCTCGTGCCATCTCTGCATGCAAATGAAGAAATTTGAGCTTAAAACCTGTCAAGCCAACACCTTCCCCCAGGATTYGATTGACTTTGAAATCATTCACTTCAAAAAAAAAAATACCCAAACAAACAGGGAAAGATCCCAAAAGGAAGAGAATTAATAACGGCAATGTTTTCTAATATGCACACGAAACAAATCCTTCAATCTAAATGAAATCTATATTGCAGGCGTCTGCTGGTTTTGAGCTGAGCCCAGGCTGCTCGGGCTCCACATCCATCCCAATTTCATGCTTCCCTTTGAACCCAGCTTATCAGAAACSGTGCCTTTCTTTTTGCCCTGCCTTCCGGAGGGTTTGCAGAACTCAAGTCAGAGCAGGAAGGATATTTTTCCCTACATGGAAAGGAAGAAATTAATTGTCCCGTGTCCTTGTCCTTCCCATGTGTGTATTGGGAAGGACCCACCCTGCCAAAATCCCACTCTGTTCCTCARTCCAGGGGGAGGAATCCTGTTTTTGTGTGTTTTGAAGATCACTATCAGACAAATCTCATCTTGTGCTTCCGTGACTGCTGGGGATTTGTTCCTGTACCTGTGAAATTTGCATCTGTGACAACAGGTTTCTGCCAATTTGGGGCGTTTCATCTCTCTCCACAAGGAACTCGATCACGCATTCCCCGGGGATAAGRTGCCCACAGCACTTGTTTTCTAATGGATGTGTGTTTTTACTTCCTTCAGTGTAAAAAATACAGGTGGTTCYGACTCAAAATTATTTTTGTTACCTCCATAGGAAATACAGGAGATCCACAAACACCAACCACTCTTCACACCACCCCAGTTTAGTTCTTTCAGGGGCACCTTTCCCCCAGCCACCTCTTTGCTGTGTTGAGCAAACCAGAGCTGGGATGTTTTCCTGATGGATTTGTTTCCCTTCAGTTTTCTGCCATGAAATGTATCACTTTGGATCAAGGATTTGGAGMAGWGGCTCCAAAGAGCACCAAAATTTCTCTGTTTTCTGATCCCTKGTGGTGTTTGGAACAGGATGCCCAGAGRAGCTGWGGCTRCCCCATCCCTGGMAGTGTCCAAGGTTAGGCTGGACAGGGCTTGGAGCAYCCTGGGAYRGTGGAAGGTGTCCCTGCCCATGGCAGGAGGTGACACTGGATGGGCTTTAATGTCCAGTGCCACACAGACCCTTCCATGATTCTGTGATTGATGTGAGGGTGGGATCCCCATGGCAGCATCACGGGAAAGGAAACTGCCACAATCCATGAAGGACACCCAGCCCATCCCCAGATTTTGTCTGAAATTGCCCACGTGGGCTCCCAAACCCAGTGGGAAGCCAGCAAGGAGATGCAAAGGACTCCAAACCTGGGGGAAGCCCTAAAAAATCCCTGCTGGAGCAGAGCAGGAAACCACAGAGATGAGAATTTTTATTTCCATTATCCATGGCTGGTGAGTTACGACCATCACCTGTGTCCTGCAGACACACCCAGGAATTCCAGCCAGAGCAGAGGAGCAGATGGCAGCAGTTGTTCTGCTGGCTGCCTACACCTGCCAAATGAGCTCCCTTCCCTTCCCTTCCCTTCCCTTCCCTTCCCTTCCCTTCCCTTCCCTTCCCTTCCCTTCCCTTCCCACAGCACTTTTCCAGCCTCCTCCCCTTTGCACCAAGGAGAATTTGGTGGGTCTGGGACTGTTTATCCTCCCACGGACAAAGTTTGCTCATCCCGGAGGTCTTGGCTTCCCCACTCTATAAAAAAATCCAGATCCCAAACAGTCACTGGTTATTCCTGCAGATATTTCCACGCACACCCTGGCCCTGCTGAAGCCGGGTTTGTTATCAGCTTAATAGGGCCAAGACTTCAATTCATCCTGGCAATAAACGACAGAAATATTGGTGCTCCTGCCTTTTCTAATCTAATAATTTTCTTTTCCTTCCAGAGGAGGCCATTCCCTAGCCCTGAGATAGTCTCCCAGCCCAGCATGTGGAATTACAGATACTGCCAGCGCCTATTAACTGCACAAATCTTTGCATTGATAAGTGAAGGAGAGAGATTTATGTCTTGAAATGAGAAATTCTATCCCCAACAACAAAATTGAGCCGGTGGATCAATCCAGATCAGAGTCCGTCGAGGAAGTGACGGCGGCAATCAGCAATCGGCATTAATTGCTGTCTCCGGCATCTCAGCAGCCTGCCAGGAATGCTGGGCTGGAGGGATGGAGCTTCTCCCTGGCCCCTGAGGGACTTCTGGCCACGGCAGAGCCGTTCTGGCAAATTATCATGGAATATTTACGGAGTTTCCTCCATTTCTGGCACCTTGAAGGAGATGAATCAAAAATCTCCTCCCAGGGCTAAATGGGCTTTAAGAGCAGCTTTCCCTTGCATACCAATTGCCTAATAAGCCCCAAACTGGATTTGCTCAGATTAATTCCCATACACTTCATTTATTTGCTGCTTCTTATCCAGCAGCTTTCAACCCCCAGGCAGGATTCCTGTAAATATGACCCCTCCCGGGGTCACTGTCCTGCCACCATCCCAAAATCAAAACCCTGAGGGCTTAAAACCTGWCAGAATTCTCCATCTGAACGTCCACCATGTGATTTTAAAGGAGTTTTGCTGCTTTTATTTGCATTTTTTATSCCAGAGCCCAGTTCTTGAGATGCCCCTGGATAACCTGTTCAAGCTGGCAGGGGCTGGGGATGTCTTGTAGTCTGAGCTCTTGTCCCCAAGCCATCAAATCCACCCAAACCATTCCTGACAGCTGCTTGTCCAAACTCCTGCATGGAGCCAGCGGCCTCCCCAGGTACCTGTTCCCACATCAAAGCAGGTCCTTTCTTCCTAATGTGCC
Organism: Malurus melanocephalus; assembly: GCF_030028575.1. Classification (NCBI taxonomy): domain Eukaryota; kingdom Metazoa; phylum Chordata; class Aves; order Passeriformes; family Maluridae; genus Malurus; species Malurus melanocephalus. The sequence goes on from NW_026623433.1 coordinate 1,048,892, forward strand.
CTGGAGGAAATTCTGACACATCACTGAAACTTTGTAGGTGTTTAATCTTTATTAGGGAGCAGTCCCGAGCTGTGGCTGGGTAAAGGATGGGTCTCCAGATCCAGCTCTGCCCCTCCCAGGAGGTTTGGGATGTTCTGCAAAGCTCTGGCACCCCCAGGCACCGTCTAGGGCGAAAACCTAGGTCTCATTAAGAAGCAAATCCATTTTTAGGTCTAAAAGTTGTACCAAAAAAAGTTCTGGAAATGTCTACCTTGTTCCTAAATGCTCAGAAAGCAAATTAACCCGATCCTGCGATGCTCTGTTCAGTGTTTGTGTCACCCAGCACRGGGCATTTCCCAAGGACCCCAACCAAGCATCCCTTGGCAATTCAGAAGGGCAACCCAGACAAATCAGAAACTCCTTGAAATTCCCTTTATTATTCCCAGTGTCCCAACAGGATGCAGAGAATCCTCTGGAGCAAGCAAGAGGGATTTGCCCTCTCCTTCAGCTCTCGCTGGCAGCTTTGCTCCATTTTGCAAAACCAAAGCTTCTTTGCCACAAAATGAAAGGGAATTGTCCCTCTGGAGGCTGGAAGGGCTCCAGAGCAGAGCTGTGCCACGGGAAAAGCTCTGTGAGCTGCCTCACGTGGGGTGAGGTGAAGGGAAGGGAGCAGGGACAGCCCCGAGCTGCAGATTGCTCATTCCTGCTCCRGGCTCTGGCTATAAATAAATACCAGGATCTAAGAAAAACAAAAAGGGAAGAATGACTGGGTTTGTTCTAACTCATCAATGACAGGACAGCTTTAAAGAGACACAAGAACAATACMGAAAAAAACAAGCTTGGTTTCCTAGAAATGAAAGCTGAGCTAAAAAAAAAACCCAGGGCTTGCCCAAATTTTCTCTTTTCTGCCCATTTCCAAGGAGAATACTGAGCTCGGGTGTGATTTACAAAGAAAGAGAAGGCTGCAAGGAGGGAAGGAGCAGTATCAGGGAGGTTGTGSCCTCTCAGGGCYRTTGCCAGGATTTCCCCTCCCTGGAAGTGTCCAAAGCCAGGTTGAACAGGGCTTGGAGATAGTGGAAGGTGTCCCTGCCCATGGCAGGAGGTGACACTGGATGGGCTTTAATGTCCAGTGCCACCCAGACCCTTCCATGATTCTGTGATTGATGTGAGGGTGGGATCCCCATGGCAGCATCACAGGCAGGGAAACTGCCATGATCCATGAAGGACACCCAGCCCATCCCCAGATTTTGTCTGAAATTGCCCACATGGGCTCCCAAATCCAGTGGGAAGCCAGCAGGGAGCCCCCAAAATCAGCTGAGCTAGGCCAGAAAGCATTGGAGTCTCAAATGGCCCCTCCAGCAGCTGGGATGAGCCCAGGGCTGAGATCCTGCTGCTGTCCATCCATTAATCACAGGGAATGGGAAGATATTGAGAATGAGTGGGTTTTGTGCCTTTTTTTTTTGATCCCAGGAGCTGACTGCTGACACGGAGCTTCCACTCCTCCCAGAATGGCCTGGGAAAGGTCTGATGCCTGTCATGGGGAAGAGAGCTGTTATTAGACCCCATGTGTTTTATAGGGATTTCTGAGGAAGGGTCTGAGGGTTTAATTTTAAAGGGATTTCCCAGAAAAGGTCACGGTGCAGCCCCAGGGATGGGGTGACTCTGGGACTCTGAGAAGGGACATTCACCCTTCCTGTCATGCAAAGCCTTTGTCCCTTTTGTCCCCTTTGTCCATTCCCCTGCACCCATGGGTGGTCCCCATTCTTTCCTCCTGTCACAGCCCCATGGAATGAGGTGGAAAAGCCCTTTAAGGTCATCGAGTCCAACCATTCCCCCAGCACTGCCRAGSCCACCCCTGCCCCACGTCCCCAAGTGCCACATCCACATGGTTTTGAGTCTCTCCAGAGATTGCCCCATTACCCTGTGATGCTGCTGCACATTTGGCAGCTTCCAGAGCCCTTGTCCCCGTGCTGCAGGTGTCACCCAGCCTGGCAGGGATCGCTGCCCCCCTTCAGCAACCTTGAAAACCCTTTGGTGGCCGCAGCATCTGTCACTGCAGATGCCAGCAGGGAGGCTCCTGGCACAGCGCTGGGGACCTGAGGGGTGGCAGGAGCATCACAGGAGGCCCCATCTGCCTCCAGAACCATCCCTGAAGGTCACACACAGGGAGGGGACCAGGTGTCACCTGGCTCTGGTCAYCAAGGAGGGCGCAGCAAACAGACATCACTGCTTTCTGAATGAGGAAAGAAAAAGCAACATAATTCTCCTTTTCCTTATCCCAAGGAGCTGATCTTTGAGCCTTTCCATCAAAAACAAGCCATCAGAACCCCAGCAAGTGCTGCTCTCCTCATTCAGGGAGCTGCTGCTGCAGTTTTGGGGATCTTTGAATGTGTTCCTTGTAAATTTTTGTACCTTTTCTGGGAAAAGGTGCATCATCCTCTCTTACCACAAGTTGAAGGGGTTTTTCTTGCATAATAGAAGATGAAGGATTCACATATTTTTTTGCATTAACCAGGCTGTAGGGAGAGAAAGGACATTTAATGTTCCAGGTAGATGTCCAAGAAAAATCAAAAGAATCCAATAAAAGAAAATTCGACCAGCTCAGCTCGTCTCTCCCTGCTGTAAAGAGATGAGGTTCAGCAAAGGTGAAGCAACTTATTTTGTTGCTGGTTTTAGAAAGAACTGGCGCCACCCAAGCAAATCAGGCACAAGAATTCTTAATTGTTTGGTGCTGTCACTAATGAACCCAGCCCCATTTCACGGGTCATTGCCTGTGYAGAGGGAAAAAAATAGGGGGGATTGCACCTTCACCTGCTTTCTGRAATAATTGTACCTGGTTTGGTTAATTATTGGGTTCATTTAGAGCTGCTGCTGAGCCAGTGCTGGCTCTGMGAGGGGTGTGAGCACAAGCAGCTCGTGACAAGCCTTGTCACCAGCCAAAAATAGGGACACAAGTGGGAATAAAAGCACTGGAGCTTCAGTGATGGGGCTGTGGGCAGGMGGTGGGGTGTGGAGAAGGGTGCCAGCCCAGCCTGAGGAGGCATCACCCCTGTGCAGACACCCAGAGTGGGACAGATGGGTCCCACCCATGGCCCCGGGCCTGGCTGGCACCTCCTCAGCTCACCCTAAAGAGGAGGCTGTCACCCTGCCTGCTGCCTGGAGGTGACACTGCCTGCTTGTTCCAGCAGGGAATCCTCCCCCAGCTTCTTTCTCACTCTTGGTGTGTGGTTCGATGTTTTCCCCCATCCCCCCAGGGATTTGAGATAACAAGCAGATGTGAGCAGGAAATCAGTGCAGAGATTCCTTCTGGATGCATTTCCAGGCATAGCTCTCAAGGCTCAGGCACTAAAAACACTCAGGGCACCTGTTAGAGGTTCCTTCACCTGCAGCATTAAAAAGTCCCTTTGCCCACAGCTCTCTCCAAATTAGGTGTCCCATAACTTGTGGTGGATGTGGCTCTGATCCACTTGAAGATCTTTCCACCCCAAGCTATGCCTGAATTTCACAACATCCTTCAAGGCCAAGTTCTGCACCACAGTATGCACGTCTCAAGTTCACAGGTTTGTGTAAGATTTCCATCTTGCTGAATTCCTCACTTTAAAATGAAAAAAACCACCCTGGATGTGACAAATGCCACTCCAGTAGTGGCCAAGGGACAGACACTGTCCTGCCTCCCCAGGCATTTCTCCTCAGCTGCCCACAGCCCCTCTCCTCCCATGTACATTTATAAAGTGAGATGAAAACAGTTTTAATGTATCAGACCCCATGAATAATGTACTGGAAAAGGCTCAGTGCAGCCAAGCGTGTCCCATCCCATCAATATGATAAATGCAGGGACAGTTGTTTTAATTGTCGGGATTGTGTTGGAGTGCAAACACATCTGTGCTTTGCCTGGGGAGACGTTAACATTGTCCTGATCCTGACAAACCCCTTCACTCACACACCACCATCCCACAGCCTGGGGCTGGAGAGCTGGGAACAGCCAGGATGGGTTGGGAACAGCCAGGATGGGTTGGGAACAGCCAGGGTGGGCTGGGAACAGCCAGGGTGGGCTGGGAACAGCCAGGATGGGTTGGGAACAGCCAGGATGGGCTGGGAACAGCCAGGGTGGGCTGGGAACAGCCAAGATGGGTTGGGTCCAGCAAAGGGTGAAGGCATGGACAGCTCCCTGCTGTTCCAGGGAAACTGGGAGCTGGACATCTTCTTGTGCCCCAACCCATCTGTACATTTATTGGCGATCCCAAAGCCCAGGAGAGGCTCACAGCTGGTGTGAAGTAGCCCAGAGTGTGGGGTTTGTCCAGGAATGTGGTTTGAGGGGTGTCTATTGTGTCTCTCACATCATCTCAAAGATCTCATCTTGGCATTTCCCATTCCTGCTGGAGTGGGACAGGGAGGGTCCTTTCCATCTCTGCCCCATCCTGGCTGAGGTGGGAAGGTGCTTGGAGCAACCTGGACTATGGAAGGGGTAGAAAGAGATTGGCTTTAAAGTCCTTTCCATCCCAAACCATTCTGGAATTCTGGGATTCTGTGATATGATGACATCAGGGCCTTGGACCAAACCCAAAACAGTTGTRTAGGGCTGAGAGCCACCCTGGGACACAGCAGCTCCACTCCCAGTCTGGAATGTGACAGCTCCATTTACACTCTGGATACAGGAGCCCTGTTCCCACTCTGGAATGTCCCAGCCCCGTTCCCACTCTGGAATTCCTCAGCCCCGTTCCCACTCTGGAATATCTCAGCCCCGTTCCCACTCTGGAATGTCTCAGCCCCGTTCCCACTCTGGAATGTCTCAGCCCCGTTCTCACGCCGCTGTGTTTTGCCGTTCCGCGGCCGCCGCGGGGCTCGGGCCAGAGGCAGCGGTAAAATATCTCCGTAATAAACGGAACCATTTGGCTCTCAGAGCCGGTGCCAGCTTTTATAACAATTTCCATCTTAAGCTGGCTCAATCCATATTTAATGAAATCTTCTATAAACCCTTTAACAGCCCTCAATTCATTTCGAGTGGTAAATGAGTCAGCACTTTGAAATGATGAGCAGGATTCAGACTCTGCTGCCGTTACTTAAGGAGAAGAAGTGATTCTTTTTTAATGCTTTTTCTCCTAAATAACGTTTCCTTCTCATTTTTCTCTCTCTCTCTTTTTTTTTTTTTTTTTTTTTTTTTTTTTTTTTTTTTTTTTTTTTTTTTGCTGCTGTGATGCTGCTCAGTAGAGGCGAGGGCAGGCACAGGGGCACGAATGCCCAGCTCTGGCACCATCCCTCTGCTCCCTGCGCACAGACCTGGCCAGCCCAGACTGATTTATCCGACTGTCTCTCATCCAGTCTCTTGGCTGGGTCAACTCCAAACAGGATTAATCTCTCCCTGCCTCAGTTTCCCATTTACTTTGTGCTCCAACCTCTTGCCAGACATTTCAGAGAGCTCTGGAGGGCCATCCCAGCTCTCTGTGCAGCCTGAATTCCTCCRGCATGGAATGTGGAAGCATCCAGGAGGGAGATATCACATCCACCAAGCACAGCCCACCTGAGGAGCAATCATCTGCCCTGTTATTCCCATTTTCCCTCAGATTCAGACAGCAAAATCCCCTAAAGAGCCAGAGTCTGAGGGAAAGGCCGATACCAGCTGTGTAATCATCACTCTGCGGTACCTGCTCATTTGAATAATGAAATGGCATCTTTGTTAAAGGCAAGGAGACTTCCAAGCTGTCTTGTTCTGCAGCTCACCTATAAAAGCCAAGCAAGCTTTGCAAAACATTTCAATTCTCCTGATCACTGTAATTACTGGCCAGGATCCAGCTCTGCTCTCTGCTCGGCTTTGCCAGCGGGTTACACACGAGGGCTGTGGGCACAGGCTCGAAAATGAAGTGAATCATGGCTCGGTTTAGTTTTGAAAATGCCTTTATTTTGCATCATATTGATTTTTTTGCCTCTCATTCTGCACCACGCAAAGCAAGCCCTGCCTGCGTGGGGAGGTGTCAGGGCATTTCTGATTGGGGTGAGCTGAGGCTGAAGATGTGTGTCACAGACTGCGGCACAAAATCGAGTCAGGGATCTCCACAGTGCCTTTAAATATTGCTTTAAGTGGAGCTGAGGGGGGAATGGTGGCATTAAGGCTGTCCTTAACCCATAGTGGGATATGAGGCTGAGTCAGGTCACCTCAAGCATTTCCATGGCAGGTTTTCCAGCACCCCTTGGCTCCAGCCATTGAGCATTTCCAATTAACTCTACATTTAAACGGCCCAAATCCTGCTGAAATGCAGAGGCACAGCCACCCCTTCTCCTCGATTCCAGCACCAGTGGGAACCAGCAGCCCCAGGAGCTTTCTGGGCAGTATGTGCAGGGTCTGTGCTTCGGTAGGTTGTGGAAAAAAGGAGGCTCAGGGGTGACCTCATCACTTTGTACAATTGCATGAAGGGTGGGTGTGATCAGGGGGCTCAGTCCCTTCTCCCAGGCAACAATTGATAGAAGGGGAGGACACAGCCTTAAGCTGCACCAGGGGAAGTTTAGTTTGGATATYAGAAAAAAATTCTTCACTGAGAGGGTGATCACACACGGGAATTGTCTGCCCAGGGCGATGGTGGAGTCACTGTCCTTGGAGGTGTTTAAAAAGAGCCTGGATGTGACACTCAGTGCCATGGTTTGGTTGATATGGAGGTGTTGGGCATGGGTTGGACTTGATGATCTTGAAGGTCTCTTCAAGCCCAGTTCATTCTGTGTGATTCTGTGTGATTCTGTGTGATTCTGTGGGCTGGGAGGTGAAGTGGGCACCTTAGGCCTGGCTTGCAGAAGCTGGAATGAGTGGGACAGTTGGGCCCTGGGATCTGCTGGTCCCAATTACTCGGTGGAGCTGCCTGGAGGCCAGCATGCTCTGGGACAGCTGAAATCATGGGATCATTGAATCCTTTAGGAAAAGCCCTTGAGATCATTGAGCTGAAATTGTCAAGTCCACCATTAACACATCCCCAAGGTGCCATATCCACACGGCTTTTAAGTCCCTCTAGGGATTTTGTGCTCTTTGCCAGCACTGGACAGTTCTTCCCATGAAGAAATTGTCATTAATATCTCACTAAACCTCCCCAGGCCCAGCCTGAGGCCGTTCCCTCTCCTCCTGTCCCTGTTCCCTGGAGCAGAGCCCGACCCCCCCCGCTGCCCCTCCTGTCAGGGAGTTGTGCAGAGCCACAAGGTCCCCCCTGAGCCCTCTTTTTTTCTAGGCTGAGCTTCCAGTAACTCCTGGTTCTCCAGACCCTTCTCCAGCTCACTTTCCTTCCCTGGACGCTCTCCAGCCCCTCAATGTCCTTCTTGCAGTGTGGMATTGCTGGAAAAGAAAATAAAATCCACCTATTACCCTCAAGTGCTTGCAGCATTTTCTTCCAGGCGCATCTGGAAGGAGCSATTTCCAGTTGGGATGAAGAGGGATTCCTGCTGCTGTGCCAGCCCCAGGTGAGATTGTCTGTGACACCCAAGGACACTTTTAATATCTACTGCTGGAAAAGGCTGAAGTGGCCCTGGAACAGCCGCTCCAGAGAGCAACCTCACTGTCCTTGGAAAGGGAGAGGGAAGGAGCTGAGCTGGACTCCAGCCTTCCCAGGGAAAGGACGAGAGGGGACCTGGCTGCTCTCTGTAAATATATCAGGGAAGAGGAACAAAGGGAGGAAATAAAGGCTGGAGTTATAGGTGATGATTGAACAGCAGCTAAATTTAGGCCTGGAGACAAAGGAAAGGGCCTAAGTYTGGTTCAGAACCAGCTGAACTCCTTCAAAGAGTTCAAGGACTAAACTTGATCATTTGGAGAATGGGATGAGGCCGTACCCATCCTGGTGGTTCCTCACACAGCTCTTGGTCAACACCAAGCCCTGGGGGATGACCAAGGGCCATCASAGAACCCACAGCACACTGCAAAGCACCCCAAGATGCAAACCAGGAGAACACCCCAAATCCAGCAGGAAATCTTTCAATCCGTGTTATTCCAAGGTAATTTTTCTTCAGCTGTTCCAGGAGTGTGTGCTGCTGATGAGAAAGGGAGATGTCAACACAAGGGCTGGGTTTAAATTGTTAATCCCGCCCCAAATCCATCAGCRAGGAGCACAGCTGCCAAAACCAGTTGACTCCCAGCTGATCCCATGTATCTTTCATGTGGCTCCAGTGGAGGCCACCGTGCTGGGATGGGACCTGTCACTCGTTGGGAGCCCGTGGGAGCTTTGTTAAACAAAAGCCATCGCAAGCTGTTGCCTTCTACACACATCACCCAGCCTAAATGGCACTTAATGGAATAATGAACCAYGGGGAGACACAGACAAGGAAACGTCATTAAATCTGCTTAAAAATGGATCAAATGCTGAATCAATTCCCATTAGCGAGCACACGGATATTTCACATATCCTTAGGAGTTTTATTAGGCGTTCATGCAGAATCTGAGGTAATGACGGCGATTTCCCCCCAAACTCCTTTCTTCCTAATAAAAACCACTAGGACCAAGGAGCCAGGACTTGATTCTCTCATGCCTCTTTTTTTTTTAAAGCATTTTATGAAATATTTAAGCCATGTCTTTTGCTTCTCATGGTCATGCCCTTATTGTGTCAAGTCAAATTAGTTAAGTATACAAATGAGAGTAAACAAAGGTGACAGATAAATGAAACACATAGTTCCYGAAGTGTCAGAGGTCCCCTCTGTGTGGTCAATCCAGAGGTTCCTCTTGATGCACAGCCCTGTGAGAAGTTGAGAGGAAGAGGCTCCAAGCTTCTAACCAAGTTCCTCAAAGCACCAGATGCRTTCCTTCCCTTCCTCCCCTTTCTCTTCCTCTCCCCCTCTCATCCCYACTCTCCAATGTCATTTAAACACTGAGTGCACACTGAGCAGAGCCAAGGAAAACAGTGGAACACAAATTTCCTTGAATATTCATATTTAATAATATTTGGACACTGGCAGCATGTGGAAGTTGCTGCAAGATCCAGGCTCCCTGAGAGGAGCTGAAAGRGCACGGTGCAGGCAGGATCTGAGCTTGGAGAGTGGGCAGTGCTTCCCAGAAAGGTGCAAAGGCTGGAGGAGATAAAGCAGCAGGGACACGGGACAGTTGGGTCTGGAAATCCATGGCTGTAAGGACCAGATATCCCAGTTTGTGCCATGCCCAGCACTTTCCCCCTGTGGGATYAGCAAATATCTCTAATTCCTTAAACCCAAAGTCTACATGAAGTTTTAATGCATTTTTCCCCCCAATATGTGGTCCCAGCGTGGGACATGCCAATACCCTGTGAGAGATTGAATGAGCTCGTGACAAAAGGTGCCTGAGACAGAAAAAAAAAACAACAAAAAAGTGGGGATGTGCAGACAGATGGAAGAGCATGGAGTTGCATGGAGGCAATATTGGTCAGCGTGTTCACCAGGAGCTGAGGATGACAGCCAGGGAGCCTCCAGCTGCTGGGCTGGTGTCAGGAGTTTAATAATAACACCAGACCTGTTTTGCATAAGCTGGCTGTGTGCATAATTCATGGCTGTAATGAGCTGATCATTAGGAGCAGTCTCAGCTCACCTCCGAGCCGCGTGTGGTCGGAGCAGGATCCGGCAGAGCAGAGCCATTAAGGAGGCACCTGAAAGAGGATAATTTATTCTAATTCCAAAGACAGCTGCAGCTTGACCCTTTTGTGCTCACTCACCTTGAACAGAGCCAGCCGAGCTCCACCACAGTGAATTCTCCCAGGAAAAAGAAAAACTATTCCTTCAGGTTTTTCCAGCCAGAGATGCTTCAAAACCTCTCCTTGACACCAAAATTCCCAGTTTGTGGTAGGCAAGTTGGGTTTTATTTCCAGAGGTGCTGGGCTATGGCTTGGAAATGCTTTTTTTCATTAATCTTGGCTTTCCAAATGGGTTAAAAGTATCCTGGTTTTGCGATGGAGCCAAAGGGGAAGATTTGCACAGCCAGGGAGGCTGATGGGCAACACCTCTGGAGATCCTTCCCTCCTTCCATCTTTCCTCCCATCCATCCTTCTTCCCATCCATCCTTCCTCCCATCCATCCTTCTTCCCATCCATCCTTCCTCCCATCCATCCTTCTTCCCATCCATCCTTCCTCCCATCCTCCCACCCTTCCAAGCTTGGCTTGGTTTGGAAGCCGACATTGCAAATGAAAAGTCACAGCTTTGGAAAATCCAAGTGCAGCACTTGGAATCCTCAGGAATGGAGAATCACTGTTGGTCCATGGACATCTGAGCTGGGAGAAGCTCCAGAGAGCCAAGGGATCTTCAGCGAAGGTGTCACAACAGCTGAATGCAAATCAGAAATGTTCAGATAGAAATTATTTTGGATATTTTCAAAAAATCTCYGCTGGCTGGATGCAGAATCAACGATGGGATTTTTGTGCCAGGCTCTAATTTCTCTCAGCTTCCCTACTCCATGTTCAACAATGTTCAGTTAGAAATTTTCAGATAAAAATTAAACAGGAGGGGAACTAAATCTTGGCTTAAAAATTAAACAGGAGGGGAGTTAAACCCCAGCTCAGCCAATTGCAGAAGGTGCTGAAGTCTTCACAACTTCAAGGTGCTGAATGCAGGCACTGACTGTTCCTAAAATTTGCTTTTTTGAGTGGTTTAAACAACACTCAACAGAGCTTTTGGAAGTCCAGCTGGATGATTTTGTTTCCTTCCAGCTTTAAAACTGACTTTCAGACTCCTTTCTTGTGTATTTATGGTGCAAAAACATCAAAAGGCCACAGCTCGGTCAGCGGCAGTTGYGCGACTGGGAATTGTCGATTCCATAATCACATTTTGGACTCCAATTGATCCTCAGACCGTGAAGAAATTTGCAAAAAWTTTCAAACAAGGAATATGGCGGGGACTTCTCCAATCTGTTTGTGGGCAATTTGTGAACAGAAACCCTTGGCAGCGCTGGCTGGATGCGGAATCAATGCTGGGATTTTTGTGCCAGGCTCTAATTTCTCTCAGCTTCCCTACTCCATGTTCAACAGTTTGGGAAAGGAACAGCTGGTTTGCCTCATGTTTCACAGGCACTGGAAGAGCTTGCCCAGAGAAGCTGTAGCTGCCCCTGGATCCCTGGAAATGTCCAAGGCCAGGTTGGACAGGGTTTGGAACCACCTGGGATAGTGGAAGACATCCTTGCACACCTAAACCCCTAAATTCCTAAATTGCTTTCCTCCTTATTTTTTTTTTTAAATTCAAATTAGTGCTCAGTGATGCTCAGGACATGTGGTAAGGAACAAAATTGGGGAAATCGGGACAAATCTGCCCCCATCCCAAAATGCTTGGAGAAAACATAATTCCTGAAGTTCTGATGGGTTTTCCATCAAGCTGAAGCTGCTTGCGACATCCCAGGATTATTCTCACAYGGGAGGGTTTAGAGCCTGGTGCCTGCAATTCTGGCCCATTTCTTCTTCCTTGGGAATGTCCTTGAGAAAACCAGGACGAATCTCTTAAAGTCTGTCGGGAGCTGCTGGAGGAAAAGTGAACTTTCCTCATTTTTCAGTGGGAAAACACATTCCTGAAGAAAGAGAAGGAGGGGGAAAGGCAAAGAGCCTTTTTTTAACCCAGCCACTTCTTCTTCCTGGCAGAAGCAGAGTATGATTGATATAAAGAGATCCAGTGCTGATTTTAAGACATCAGGTAATGGAGAGCTCCTCCAGCTCCTGATAAGACTTTACTCAGCCCCTCATTGAATCCGTGTGTGTCTCTTTTTCTTCCTCCTGCAAATGGGCACAATTACAGCCCCTATTTCTCKCCGAGTTGTTGTGAGCCCGCAGTTACCAAGGTCTGTAAAACATCTCTGAGCCATTAGGGGATTCTGCTTTTCTACCACCCTGCTCTTACTGCAAATGGTGCTGGCTCCAAAATTTCCTTTGTGTTTAGRGGAAAACAGGGATGTCCAGAGACAGAGGAGCAGCCTGGCATGTCAGGTTTTTATGTGCTATCCCAGAAATCCTTTGTTTTGCACAGGCTTTTTCATGAGACAATCCTTAATTTGGGGTTCTCAGAGGGAAAATGGGCTTTTTGCAGCTGTAGGTATGGGGTACCCGCTTTTGGGAAGTCATAGAATCATGGAATATCCCGAGATGGAAGGGACACACAAGGATCCAGCTCCTGGCCCTGCACAGATCCCCCAACAATCCCCCCCTGTMCATCCCTGGCAGYGCTGTCCCAACGCTCCTGGAGCTCTGGCAGCCTCGGGGCCGGGACCATTCCCTGGGGAGCCTGGGCAGTGCCAGCACCCTCTGGGGACAGAAGAACCTTTTCCCAAAATCCATATACTAACCCCGCCCTGGCAGAACTCCAGCCATTCCCTCAGGTCCTGTCACTGTCACAGAAAGCAGAGATCTGTGCTGTCCCTCCAATTCCCTGTGGAGGAAGTTGAAGATGTCAGTGACATTGGATTTCAGACCATCTGAGGTGAAAAGTCATCTCTACCTTCATTTTTACCTGGAAAACTGCAACCAGGAGACCTGTGCTTTTCCATCCCAGCTCCATCCCCATCTTTATGGAACACGTAACTAAAAACAGTCAATCCAAGGATGTAAATCCCTCTCAATGAATCTCAGCCTGTTCACAAAGCCCATCAGGTTGACCCAAAATTCCACATCCCCCTCCAAAAGAAGACTGTTTGATAGTGAAATAAATCCCCRGGGGCATGTTGGCTGCTCCAAAGTTTGCCAGGGAAATCCTGGGATGATGCGATTTGTCTGTCAAACGAGAGCAAAAAGGAATAAATATCCCGGGAGCGGAAACATTTATCCTTTCAAAAAGTGACACCGGAGCTGTGATTTATCCATGCGTGGGTGCAGCTGGGATGGAGGTGAGATAATCCTGAGAAATGCCTYTAAAAGAAAAAAAAWTCTGAATAAAACATCCCATTTTCTCTTCAGAATTATTGCTTTGTAATCATGGCATGCTGGTGATCTTCCATCATAACATTTGCAGCTCCCTACCAGGAAATATTGTTAAACAAAGGGAAAGTAAGGTGAAACATCCCAAAATATCCCCCAGGCCACATCCTCATGGTGCTTGGGATGGTTCTTCTGGAGTTGTTGGTCAACCCAACTTGGCCAACTCCTTGGAAAAGTTTGGAAACTCTGGGAAAACCAAAGGAAAATGTTTTTTCACGATGTATTTCAACCCTAAGCGCAACAGGGAGCTTTCCCTGCTTCCCATCTGCTCCAGGGTGTTCCAGGGGTCTGATGGTCATAAGTGATCCTGGAACCCCTGTGTCTCATTTTCCCTCTTGGAAAATGCAGATTTTAGGGCTTTTTAAAGAAACTTACAAAAATGGCTCATTTTTAGGACAGGCGAATGGGGGGCATGGCAGGGGTGGGGTACAGCCTTGGGCATGGCTGGGGCAGAGCCCCTCCCTCCTCTTCCCTGGGATTTGCCATGGATTCTCCTTGTCTTTAATTATTCATCGTTCCCTGTTCTCATTAGACCKTCAAACTGCCTCGAAAATCCCCTCATTTGGGGCTGATTTTGTCCTCGTTAAATTTTGATCTCGGCTAAAGGAGGAAGAGAATGGCATTAAACCCTACACAGGAACAGGGAGAGGGAGGGTGGGAGGGTGGGAGGATGGAAGGAGAAAAAGTTGGAAAGAGGGAAGGAAGGGAGGAAGGATGAGATAGGGAAGGATGGAAGGAGGAAAAGATGGAATGAGGGAAGGGTCTCCAGAGCTGTTGTCCATCAGCCCCCCTGGCTGTGAAAATCCCCCGTTCCAGCTCCATGGCAAAACCACGATATTTTTAACCCATTTGGGAAGCCAGGTTCCAGGAAAAAAATGTTTCCAAGCCCACAGCCCAGCACCTCTGGGAATAAAATCCTCCAAAACTTTTGGACAGGACTTTGAAGGGAAAGAGATTTTTTTATTATTATTTACATTTTTTTTATTATCCCTGTCACCCTTTGAGCCTTTTCCCCCTGCTCATTTTTCCTGGGAATTTCTGCATTTCTGCGGCTTGGCTGAACCAATCAGAGCCATTTGGAGATTCTTTGCTTTTGAACTGCCCTTCTCTTCTCTCCCCAGATCCTCTCTCCAGCGAGATGCAAGGCAAAGGGAACCACAGGTTTGAGATTGATTGCCCTAAAAAGCACAGGAAAACACAGAAAATGCCATTTCAGGATKCATTCCAGCCCCAAATACATCAAGAAATTTTCCCTCCGTCCCTGCCCAGCTTGGTGCCTTCTTGCACTCCTTGTCACCTCTTCTCTTGAAATAGAAGATTGAGGCTCCCTATCACTAAATTCATAACTGTTTGCCTGGAATTTTCCCCTGGGGAATGTTATTAACAGCAACTTAGTGGCTGATGGATGGCGGCGGTGCCGAGGCTCTGCTTTGCATCCAGGCAGCCGAAGATCCATCACCCAAATTCACGTGGGCAGGCGTGGATTAAATAAACACCCCGAGAAATATTTATTGCAGAGGGGAAATTGGACTGGAGCCTCGTGCAGATGTGTATTTATAGTGATTTAATAATCAATTATTGCATCGGCACTCAATACCCGCCTGATTAAATCTTCGCGGGGAGGCGTCTCGAGAACTTTCACTTAAAAAGGTGATTTTAATTCTGTTCTGTAATTGTTTTTGCAGCTCTTTGCTGGCTGCTCAGGAGCTGTAGGCAAAGGGATGGACTGTGGTGAGGAGCTTTGTGGTTAGGTGTTAATGGAACCATGAATTGATTTCATTTTCTGCTCTTTATTCCCTTCCCCTCCCCGCTCCCCCAAACCCACAGTTTTTTTCCCCCCTCGTAAGGGATAATTCATTCTATGATTGCAAATACATCACAGTAAACTCAGTGTAATGGAGCAGTAATTACCTAAGAAGTGATGGATTTGGGGGGATTTCGGAGGCTGAACGGACCGAGAGGTACAGTACAAAGTATTTGCGACTATTTTGATGCTGATCAATGAAAAGCTGTGAATTTTCTGCCGATTTATCTTAGAACCAGCTGCCAGTTTAACCTTTCAGAGGCACTCCAAGCTCCCCAGGTGTCCCKCACGGAGTATTTTGTGTATTTTATTAACACCTTTGGAAACAGACCCAGCTGTGAGAGTAACTCAGCAAACACCGGGTTGATATTCCAGAGGATCTGCAAACCCAGCATTCCCAGGACATCCTTTAACCTCTTCTTTGATGGGCAAGTGCTTCTTTCCCRGGGCCATCTCAGCAAGGGAAGGGTCAGGTCTTGTCCTGGTGGATTTGGGCGCTTCCTGGGTGGTGAAAGGGGAATGAAAGTGCCTTTTTGGGGAGCCGTTTGCAAAGTTAAGCTCTGGTGGAATGGGATTCCACTGTTCCTGTTCTGTGTAGCACCCCGGGGCAGAGGAAAGCAGACCCATGATCTCCTGAATTTCGGGATGCAGAATTCCAGGAATTCCGGCAGGCGCTYGTGTTTGGGAGGAGCCACTAGTGGGAGCCGTGATCCCACAGAACCCCCACGGACCCCGGGCAGAGACGGGGCYGCGAGATCCGCCTGGGATTTCTCCTCCCTTACTGGTCTGGGAACYGTGGAATCACAGAATYCCAGRAAGGTTTGGGGTGGAAAGGATCTTAAAATCCATCCAGTGCCACCCCCTGCCATGGGCAGAGACAACTGCCACTGTCCCAGGGTGCTCCAAGTTCCATCCAGCCTGGCCTTGGGCACTCCAGGGATCCAGGGGCAGCCACAGCTTCTCTGGGCACCCTGTGCCAGGGCCTGCCCACCCTCCCAGGGAACAATTCCTTCCCAATATCCCATCCATCCCTGCCCTCTGGCAGTGTGACCCCATTCCCTGTGTCCTGTCCCTCCATCCCTTGTCCCCAGTCCCTCTCCAGCTCTCCTGGAGCCCCTTTAGGCCCTGGAAAGGGTTCTGAGCTCTCCCTGGATCCTTCTCCTCTCCAGGTGAGCACTCCCAGCTCTCCCCAGGCTGGCCCCATGGGAAAGGGGCAATAACCTCTGCAGGATCTTCATCCTTCCCACTGCTCCTGACTGCCCTCTGCACTCCAAGCTGAGCTTCCCAGGAGGTGGAGGGGAGGAGCAGGAGGGTGCTGGGGGATGGACAGGGGCCCTCTGCCCTTCCCACCCCAATGGACACCCCCATGGCACCAGCTGAGAGCCCTTTCCCACTGCCCCTGGAATAAGGACAGTTTGCTGCTCCTGCGTGTTTGGGAGCTGAGGGAAGGCACAGCCAGGCCTGGGAATTTTATTCCCTTCTCTGATGTAAGGATTTTTCATCTCTGAAAGGCTCCATCCAACCATCTCCTTTATGGCCTTGCTTGAGCTCCCCCCATTCTCCTTCTCTCCTCTCCCTGCTCMAATGCATTTTCCTGTTGCTGTTCTCTCGGGAGCCGGCTCCTTGCGTGGCACAGCTGCTTTTCACAGCAGCATTTTGGGCATTCCTGTCTCAGTGACTGCCCAAACACCCAGCAGGTGTCCCAGCCCAGGGCTTCACTACACCAAACCTGCTGGGATGAGGGGCAGGAAAATCTGGGATGCCTCTGATTCCATCCCAGTGCATCCAGAGCACGGCTGAAGAAGCAGCTCCACGTTGTTTGCTCAGACTTTACCAAGTGGCCTTGAGGAGGAAATGAGATCTTATTAGGGACTCAAATAATGCTYCAGATCATCCTCCGTACGGAGCAGATCCGAAGGATTAGCAAAACAAATGAAGTAATGACTTTCCTGTGAAATTAAAATTTTGTAAGATAATCCAAAGAGGAAATAGAAATTTTATTTCAATTATGCATTCAACTTTCTCGGCYTGTTCTGGGTCAGGGTTTGAGCACCAGGGAAAATTTACAGCAGCACCAGGACAGAAGGAGCTGAAATCCTTGAGGCTGCTCTGGGATGGAGCTGTCACGGCRCTGGACTCCTGAGCAGCCTGGCATGCTCCCAGACATGCCTGACAGCCCCAAAATCCGCTTCTCCCAATTAAAACTGGGGCTGTGGAGCATGGACACGCTGCATGGCTGAGTTGGTTTGTCCTCAGTAAGAACTGCGGGAATGATTGGAATTCCTGGCGTCACTCTGAGCTCAGGACTCCTGGACAGAGAAGCTCTTAACAGATGGGCCATCCCTTTTCCTCACTGATCACAGACCAGAACTGTGTCAGGAGGGTCTGGGGCTGAAATTGGKACTGAGGGTCATTTCTAGTTTGATTTTAAAGGCTGAGCTCATGGCAGTGCTTCCAGCCCCATGGGGATGACTGGGGACAAAACCACCTGGGCAGGTGCAGTTTGTGTTTTAAACAAGATGTTTTTGTTAAATAGATTTCAATCAACAGCTTAGATTGTCCCCAGATGGAGCACGGGGATGTGCTACCCTGCAGTGGTCCCAAACAGCTGAACCAGGCAAGGTTCTACCACCAAACCCACAGGAAATTGCATTCCAGAGTTCCATCTGTCTTGGTTTGAAAGACAGGTGTCTGTCAAGGAA
>NW_026623433.1:1069127-1074487 GCF_030028575.1 Malurus melanocephalus
CTCCTGGAGGAGAGGGACACATTCCATGGCATTTTAGGAAGGAGTGGTTAAATTAAGGTGGACAAGGCCCATATCCAGCCCTGATGGAAAGGGTCATCCCTCACCATCACATTCTGAGGAAGGGCAGCATCCCTTCTCTCCAGGACTGAGTCACCAGCTTCTCGGGCATCTCCCAGTATGACACTGGCTGTGTGGAGTTTTTATCTCTCTGAGGTGGAAAAAAGTGCTGAAACCAACCAAGATATTTCCCACAAAGCTTTTGTGAGCTTCATGTGCTCCCTGTTCAGGGCCACCTGCTCYTGGATGGCCAGAATGGGAAACTGCCTGGTTTCCTGATTTCTTCCTCAACACATGRGTTGGGAATGGGGTTGGATCCCAGCCTCTGCTCCAGAGGGCAAAAACAAAGTGGTCAAACACTTCCAGAAKGATTTAATCCCCATGGGAATGGTCACAGTCCCAAGCCTGACAGAATTTCAGAGATTTGGAWAATGTCCTAGGATATGTGGTGACTCTGGTGAGGTCTGGAAGTTGGACCTGGTGATCCTGGTGGGTCCCATCTGACCTAGGATATTCTGTGATTCTGGGATGTTTTCTGTGCCCTGAGAAGCTGGAAAAAAGAGATTTTGGGGCTTTGCTTGGAGAGGCACATCCCCAGCAAGGCTGTCTGTTATCCCTGTGATCCAGAGCAGATTCTTTAATAACRGGAGAGGACAAAGAACTGCGCTTGTTGTCGGAGGTGCGCAGGGAACGGCCAGGGCTGCGTCAATTAAGATAAGAGCCCTGTCTGAGGCAGCTCACAAAACCAAGGAAATGCCTTTAACCTCTCATTTCCTCGCTTTGGMGGCTCCAGTCGGAGCTGTGGTGTCTCACTCCCTGGATTGTGGCTGCTAATGAATTACCAGCTTTATTTATAGATTTATTTACCCAGTTCTCCTTCCTGGGCATGAGCAGGCCCTGGGAGCTGTGGCGGTTTGGGATGAAATAGCTGCAGGAGGATTCTCCAGCAAGGTTTCCATGGCATTGCTGGGTGACAGCAAGTGTGGCTTGTCACAAGCGTCCCCTCCAACACCTTGCTCCCCCCATTTCAGAGCAGCATCCCACTGGGATGGTGTCTTAGGTTCCATGGAAGTTGTAACCAAAAGTCTGTGTTCTGTTACCATCTCCATGAGCTGTTAAACCAGGTGGGGCAGAGCTCTTTATCTCCAGCTTGATCCAGCCCTGATAACACCCTCAGGGGCCATCTCTGCTCATGGACCATCCAGGGCTCTGGGAATGCCCCATGGAATTCCATCATCCCATTGGGAGATGCCCTGCCCAGAGAGGAGGAGCTGGACATTCCTACTGGCACATAAACTGAGGCTCTGGAACACTGGGACACTTCTTCCACTGGACTCCCAGAGGAGTGGAGCTCGAGAACCACCCCTGGACTTCCAGTGATGGACTTGACCTTTTTTGGGCCATGGCAGCCCCTCACCCTGCAGACAAGTGGGAATATTTGGGAATATTTGCACTGATCACTGTGTAACCATTTGAATTCAGGTGGAGACGGAGTTTTTCCAGGGGAGAAGTTTAATTTTTATTAGTGACCAAGACTGCTCTTTCTCATCTACCACCTCTATAATCCTTCCCTTCAATTAAAATGGAATTTTTGCAATGGGAAATTTCCAACAACTCACATGGAAGGGCAGTCTGTGCTTGAGCCSAARTYGCTGCACAACCCTTTKGGAAGSAAATGGGATTTGGGWGGGTTCACTCATCCCCTTTTCATTTTCGGCCCAGGTCTCCTCCCCACACCTTTGGGTTAGAACATAAAATGCTTGATGGAGTTATCCCAACTCTTCACCCTTTTCCAGCAGGGTGGGCCTCTCCCGAGGTCCTGAACCAGAACAAATTTCTTTTTTTCCAAGCATGAAGTCCCCAGGGCAAAGCTCTGTGGCAAATTATGAATTAACATCTGTAGGGCTGTGTTATCCCCCACRCCAATCACAGCTCTGGAGCTGCCCGCCGTGTCTTCCCTGAAGGATCCCTGTTGTGTGTTTAATAAAACAACCAAACCGGGGCTCARATTTCCTTGCTCCTATGAAAAATTCATCGCTGCAGTTCCCGGGAAGTGTTGATCCATCGGGTGGCTGTGAGGGGAAAGCCTGAGCCCGTGGAGATACCGGCAACTCCACAGTGATGAGTGACTTCCATCCCAGAGCATCCCTAAAACYGGACAGCAGGGAGGCAAGGRGGAAACTGAGGCAGGGAAGCAGACTCAGAKAGAGGATTTGGGGTGGAAAATGTGGAGAAAGGAGTTTCCCTCTTTGCAGCATCACCTCGGTGCACATTGGCTTTAAATATTCCCCAATTCCAGAGACTGCGGTGCCAACTCTCCCAAACTCCCGCGCCACTCCAACAGGCCATTTCCAGCTCAGCTGCTCAAATACTCACCCAAAAATGCAGCCTCGATTGTGCATTTGATTGTAAAAATTGCAGCTCCCGCTGTGTTGCTTGGTGACATAAATCAGGCRGTGCTGGGGCAGAATCCCAACGCTCTGCTCCAGCACGGAGCTGCCGAGGGAAGGATTTATCTCCCGACCCAGTGCTGTTCCCAGGAGAGTGGCAGGAGCAGTTYTGCATAACAAACATTCCTGGGCCGTGGGATACAGGGGAAACACATCCCCTTGCTCCCTTCTGACAAACTCCCTGGGTCAGGCTGACGAGGACAGAACTGGAGCAAGTTTTCCACCTGAGTTTGTGGTGTTGATGGGCAAATCAAAGTGCTCAGTTCCAAAGGCTGCTCCAGCATCAGGACCGGACAGGAGCTGAAGTGGAGGGAAGATCCACAGGAAAGTTTTGTTTCAATTTGTTTTCCATACGGAGCTTTATTTCACAAGTGGGGGTTGCAAGTTCAGTAACACCATCTCCAAATTGATGGGGGAATGGGGCACRGGAAGGGGAACATCCCACTGCAGGTTTAGGGTGGGATAGCCTGAGCTGGGAGGAAGGACCCAGAGGGATCATACAGTCCCACTCCAGGCCCTGCACAGACCCCCCAACAATCCCCCCCTGTGCATCCCTGGCAGCGCTGTCCCAACGCTCCTGGAGCTCTGGCAGCCTCGGGGCCAGGACCATTCCCTGGGGAGCCTGGGCAGTGCCAGCACCCTCTGAGGAAGAACCTTTTCCCAAAATACAGCCCAATCATCTGCTGGACATGACTGAGCCTCCAGAAGGTGCTTCACAGAGCTCATCCCTCCCAGTCTGGGGGGTTTATCATTCCTCTCAGCTCTCTAAAGCACTTCCCATGGCAGYAGCTGCCTTTGGATGGGCTGGAGCTGCCCTGAGCCCCATCCCTRGGTCTGGCAGCTCCCAAAGGACACAGAAATTCCTGGATGCTCTRCAAAAAGACACAGTGCTCTTTGAAATGCCCCTCTCCTGTATGACATGAAGGGAATCGGAACTGAAGGGGAATCTGAAATGAAGGAGATTCTCAGGAAAGCTTTGCTTCCATTTGTCTCTTTTATGCAGTTTCATTTCAGAGGTGGGTTTGCAGGGGAAGCAACGAGCTCCACTTTTTGCAAGGAAAACTCAGGCACAGGAAGGGAACATCCGATAGCAAATTTAGGGTGGCTTTGGATGAGGATGAGCATTCAGGTTGTGATTCCAGGATCAAAACTATCTTTTGGGCACCTGGTAATTGTCCATCTGGCTTTATCATCCCTTTCAGCTGTTTAAACTCCTCTCATCCCACTCTTTAAACCACTTCATCTCTGGAGGGGATGAAGCCACCCTGAGCTCCATCCTGGTGTCTGGAAGCTCCCAAAGGACACAGAAATCCCTGGGTGCTCCACAAAAAAAAAAAAAACACAGGGCTCTTTGAAGTCCCCCTCTGCCATCCCGTGAGCCGAGCAGCCAGCTGGCGAGCTGGGAGGAGAGCCGTGGTTAATAGTAATTAGAGATGTTAATAATTGAACAGATGATGAACCAGGGCGTGGGGAGATTAAAGCGGAGATTTGCCGAAGGGGTTTMGATGCATGAGCCCAATTAAAAAGAACAAGAGGAATTAGACAAAATTGAGGCTGAGTTCCCAAATCCCTTAAGCCTTGGTGGGAGACCTGGGGTGAAATGAGCTTTGTCCATTCTCTGCTCCATCCCAGTGCTCCCAGTTTGGCCATGGTGGTGCTGATCCAAGGCCCAGCAGAACGGGAAGAGCTCAGCAGGGCCATGGATCAGCAGGGTGGGCCTTGGTGTTGGATGTTCCTGTGGATTTGGGGGAATGCTCCCAGCTCCARGGGTGTTCATTGTCTCTGCACGTGCAGCCAGAGGAGTCACCTGCCTCTCCTGCCAAGAGCAGCTCCTCAAAACCTCCCTGGGCTCRGCATCTCCGCAGCCCCTGCTTCCCAACCCGCTCTTATCTTCCCGGAGCCGCTTCCTTGGGCGTTGCAAATACCGCGATCCCTTTCTTCCCAAACGCTCCGCAGGGGAAACTGGGCATTTCATTTCCAAACAAACCCCTCGGATTTTTTTTTTYCCCTTTTTTCCCTCCTGCTCCCCAGGTGGTTGTAATAACAATAATAATAATTAATCCTGAGCAGAGCTGACTCCTCTGAATGGGACAATGGTGACRCTGGTTGGCAGCTCTGTCGTCCTTCCCAGACAGCAGCTCATTAATCCTGGAACAGTAGGAGTTGTTTTCAACACCCGAATTGTGATCAGCAGGACAACATCCTTGGGATAAACCCCATCATTGTGACCCAAAACGGGGGTGGGTTGTGTTTGGGGTGGTGGGACGTACTTGGAGCATCCCATGGGACCAGCACAGKATGGATACAYTAAAAATAAAATAAATTTAGTACAAACCCCAGATTAAAAAATCASAGGGGAGCAGGAGGCTTGGAGCACAACACCCTGAATTTTTAGGGAGGCCCTTCCCACCATGGAGCTGCKCCTTTAAAAATTAATAGTTTATTCCACTTTTTCCCTCTTGCCTCTAATTGACTGGTTCAGGGTTTATTTTTCCTCTCTCAAGTAGAACAATGGGAGGGTTTTGAAGCTGAAGATGCAATAACGCCGGAATCTTCACTTTCCCCATTATGATTCCTCATTAGAAAGTTATTTCCCCACGATTTGAAATATAAATGATGCCTTTGATGTCTGCCTCTTTAAAATGGCTCTTTCTAATTTCCTCCTTTTAATTTTTTTTTTTTTGCCCAAAAAGATGCTCTCCCCCGCCTTTTTCCCCTCCCCAACCCCCAGCACCGCTTAACTCACCCCCAGTGCTCCGATGCGCCGCTGTAAACACGGCTTGGGCAGAATAAATAAACTGCCTCGAATTGCAAGATTTTGCTTTGAACAAATGGGATAATTGGGGCAGCTGG
>NW_026623433.1:1075297-1091622 GCF_030028575.1 Malurus melanocephalus
GCGCTGCGAATATTCTGCTTTTCCTTGAGCATTGTCTGTAGGGCAGCGGGGACAGAGGGAACGGGGCACGTGGATGTCCAGGGAAAGCATTTTCCCACCAGCACCCCTGCGTGGATGAGCATCCCATATCCCACATCCCACATCCCATATCCCATATCCCACATCCCATATCCCACATCCCATATCCCACATCCCATATCCCGTATCCCACATCCCATATCCCATAGCCCACATCCCATATGCCATATCCCATATCCCATATCCCATATCCCATATCCCATATCCATATCCCATATCCATATCCCATATCTCATATCCCATATCCCATATCCCACATCCCATATCCCATATCCCATATCCCATATCCCATATCCCACATCCCACATCCCACATCCCATATCCCATATCCCACATCCCACATCCCATATCCCACATCCCATATCCCATATCCTATATCCCATATTCCATATTCCATAAAGATTTCCTTGGCAAAGCCGGTGCCTGCCCTCCAGTGCCATGCTCTGCCTGTCTGATGCTGCTGATAAAATCCCAACCCTGGAATTTAATTAAAAATTCTTGTTTCCTTGGCGTGGCAGGATCCCACCCTCTGCTTCCAGATGGATCCACAGGAGYGGGGTCAGCGGGGTGTGGGATATCYGGAACGGCGWTCAATGCGGGCAGAGGGGGGTGAYTTTGGGAGCACATTGGGAACAGGGAGAGGAAAAGCGATGCCAGCCCAGGCTGGCAGCATCCCTGGGGATTCTGGGGAGATGGGAGATGCTTCCTGAACAGCGGGACCAGGCTCGTGCCAAGGCAGGGAAGTCAAGGGAAAAGCCGCTTGATTATTTTATATTTCCTTGGTTTAACCTTTCCCTCTCCAGATCCTCCTGATGGAAGTGTCCCTTTGGTGCTGAGCGTCCCAGGAAGGCAGGGAGAGATTGGGGTCATCCCAGCTGCACAGTCCTGCCCCGGATTTATCCAAGAGATGCTGGAAGGGAGCATCTCCCTGGAAAATTAACATCAGGCTGGTGTATTCCTCTCCTCTGCATCATCCCAAAAATCATGGCAGGTTGGCATTCAAACTGTACCTACCATGGAAAGGAATAAAGCCCTGGGAAAACAATCTGGCAAAAAGGGAGCYTGGAAGCAGGGAATTACTCTGGAAACACCTGAAAACTTCTGGGAACCCCCAAATAAATTCATGAGAACCCTCAAACAAACTCATGGAAACTCTCAGATCTGGGACAATTTTGTCCCATCTCATGCAAATCTGGCACTACCAACAAAGACTGAGCATCCCTCCAAGGCCCTGGGTGGTGATGRAYACCCAGGATACCTTCCCTACCTTTRTGGCACACGGATACCTGGAACAAGCTGCAAATTAAGATGGGAACAGACAGGATTGCATTTCACATCTCCATCAGGCTTGTTTTTACCAGCCCCGCGAGCCGGACGATGATTATTTTATAAAAATAGGATATTAAAGAGAGAATCAGGCTCAGATGAAAAATTCAAGAGCGACTCCGATTTAAGTTTTCATCTCGCAGCAATGTCCAGAGGATGGATGTCTGCTGGAAAAGGACAAACCGCGCATTAAAGCAAGAGCCAGATGATAAAAACCTTCACTTAAAATATACATTTCTGCCCCGCCTCATTAATAACATGCGAGATTAATATTTTAAATGGGATGAATTTTAAAAAATGTCATTTCCAAGCCACGCTGGAAGTTTTTTYGCTGAGATTACGGAGTGGGGGGAAGGAACCCTTCCCTGTATTCATTGCAGGAGAGTGATGTATATTTTATAGATGTTCAATATAAATATCATATTCTATCCCCTCCTCATCTTCTCTAGATTTTCCCGGGTCTGTTTGCGCTTTGGAGCCAACACGAACCTGGCTACTTTCAAATGAGGCAGGGATTTGGGCTGGGAAAGTCAAAAGGACCCTTTCAGSCAGGAAAAATCCCAGCTTTAATGGATGTTCCTCTTCCGAAGGGCACGGGAGCAGCTCGGAGCCAGGTCCTCGTGTGCTGGAGCAGGAGGGAGAAGTCCATAACTCACTGCCGGGCCGGGGATGCATAATTTATCCCCAGCAATTCCCATCAATTGGTTATTAAAAGTGCCCTCCCTGGATTAAGTAGGAACGAGGGAAGAGATAAATCTCGTTCCCAAGGTAACTAACTCCCAATTACGCTCCGCAGGGAAAACTTTGCTTACTTTGCCCATTTTGCATTCAAAAAGGAGYGTTTTGGTGCAAAGCAGGCAGTGTTCCCATCTGTAACCTCCATGAAGGTCCCTGATCCTCGCGGGCTCTCCAATGACTGTGGGAGTGTGGAAATAATCATATCCTTAAAAATAAAGTGGAGCTGGATCTGTTGGCATCCAGGGCATCGTTTTTGCGGAGCTCAAAGAGTCATTTCCCTGGACGGCCTCTGGATGAGGCACAAAGAGCATCCCGGCATCACTGAGCCAAACAAAATGGAAATAATTAGGGAAAAAAGATAATTTCCTGGAGCAAAGCACCCTCGGAGCAGCCGTTGCCTCCCCGCTAAATGCCGAGGATTGGAGCTCTGGGTTTCATTGAGATAACAACCATGAGCTGCTGGGGAAGCTCTCAGGGGCAGAAGAACAATTTGGGAGAATAAAACTGGGAAATATTCCATTCTGGAAGCTGCCATGCTGGGAGGTGGCTTTGTGGAGGAGAAGGTGCCCTGAACACCCGTGATGGAAATGGGGGAGTTAAATTCCCTCGCTCCCATTGCTGGGTGATTTTTTGCCAGAAGTTTGGGCTTTTTTTGCCTTCCTGATGTGGCTGTTTGGCCAAGATCCAYCTTCTCTTGCCCAGGAATGCTCTTTATCCTGCAAGGCCCAGGTGTGCTGCTGCTCTTGGCTGGGTTTTTGGAGGGTGAGGTGGAGGCAGGAGGTCAAATCAAGTCCTCTTTATTTACAGCAATAAATAAAAAAGTCATAAATCTCTATGATAAATAATAAACACAATWTAAAACCCCACTGCAGCTGGTCTTGCTGCATCCCAACTCCACTGTTTCCTCATGGAAAGCCACATCAAACAGCCCCACACATAAAAGCTTTGGTTTCCAAAATCTTGCCTCATGTGGGGCTTATTTTCTTGAGAGATTATGGCATGTACTTCTTCTTTTCAGATATTCCTCTTTATTTTCAGGCATTTTTTTCCTATTTTCAGGCATTTTTTTTTCTATTTTCAGGCATTATTTCAGGCATTCCTTGCTGTTTTCAGGCATTCCATCTTATTTTCAATCCTTTTTCTCAGGAATTTTTCTCCTATTTCCTTGTGGTCACTGTCACCCTACCAGGTACTGGCATGACCTAAGCTCTCCACATGCCATTTCGTTTCTTCTCCTTATTGGTCTCATGTGAAAACTGGGAAAACCTTTTCCGGTACCATAATAATGATCCCTCTRAAAAAAAAAACAAAAAAAAACAAAAAAAAAAAAAACCAAGAAATCAACTAAAATGATTAAAATGGGAAYGTTKGGTGCACACGAGCCTGAATGGTAAAAGAAATCATTTATTCCTTCCTGTCCCAAGGGAGAAATTATTTGGACATCGAGGAAGAGGAGCGGCTCCGGAGATATAAAAGTCTAAGTGGGGATGTTTAAATAATTCAGGCAGAGGAATGAATAAAAAGCAKGAGCTTGGCCAAAGCAGGGGTCAGCTCAGGAGGGCGGCAGGTCCAGACACAGCCAAGCAGAGGGAATTTGGGCTGGGCTGGATCCGATTTCTGGGAGGGAAGATTTGGGATCCTGCCCGGCTCCGGGGCTCTCCCGCACCTCCGAGGCGCGGCATCAATAGATGGCACTCAAGAACTGCTCCTTGCCCCTGTCACAAATCTGGGGTGCTGGAGAGGCTGCGGATCCACTGGGGAACAACTTGGGGAGCTCAAAGAGCCTCCCAGCCCTTCTCGCTTCATCTGGGAGGGTAAAACCACGAGCTCGGGGTGTTCCAGATCTCCAGGCACCACAAGGAACTCTTTAAAATGGAATTGAAACAGCTCAAGGCTTCCCAAGGACACCCATCCGTGCTGATAGCGGGACAGTCCGACATTCCCATCTCCCCTGCTCCCGGTGCAAGGGCAAAAAAAAACAGGGAGAGGGAGGGCAAAACCCCTCCAACCTCCTCCACCAAATTGCTTTTACTTAACGGCCTCGGTCAGCCTCAAGTAGGTCACAAGGCTGCGTGTGTATCTCCAGAATAAAGTCTTTAATCGGCTGATGGATATGAAAAAATAAATTACAGTGGCAAAATGTAATAAACGTTAAAGGGAAAATGATGAGAGTAATATAAGTACATTGATTTAACTAGGATGATATAGAGGAATTGTCTGCTTTATAGGTCTTTAGATGTCTATTAGCAGCTCTGTATTAAGGAATAGGGCTGTTCTCTTGATATACTTAAGAGCTGTCAGTAATTCCTATTTCACACTCCACTGCTTCAATTCAGAGAGCTCCGTGCAGCCCCAGCGACCCCATCCCGGGCTCGCTGGAGGGTGACCGCCTGCCCAAGGTTCCCGTTGCCGGCTCCGGATTATTCAAAGCCCGAGGAGGAGCCGGCGGGGCCGTTTGTCTCAATGAGCCTTCCCTRAGCCCGGCTCTTCCTCCGCTGGGCAAAAACGGGGCTTGGTTTGGGGGAAAACACCCCCAAAGCTTCRCTTCTGCAGCATCCAAGGTGTAGTTTCTCCGTGTTTAAGGTCAAATCTGCATGTAATTTGAAGTTTTTGTATCTATCACCATGTGTTTATTTTTACCTGAGGGGTGGGAAATCCATCCTGTTTTTTTCCTCCCGTCCGTTTCCTTCTGCTAATGGGGGTTTCAGCCCAGCTCCCAGGCTGAAAATACAGAAATATTGAAAATATAGAAATACTGAATGAATATATAGAAATACTTAAAGAAAATACAAACGTTTTGAATGAAAATATAGGAATATTGAAAGAAAATATAGAAATATTGAATAAGATATTGAAATATTGAATAAAATATAGAAATATTGAAAGAAAATATAGATATTTTGAATGAAAATATAGGTATACCTAATGAAAATGTATAAATAATGAATTAAAATATAGAAATATTGAAAGAAAATATAAAAATATTGAATAAAAATATAAGAATATTGAAAGAAAATATAGAAATAATGAATGAAAATATGGTAATATTGAAAGAAAATATGGTAATATTGAATCAAAACATAGAAGTGTTGAAAATATAGAAATATTGAATGAAAATATAGAAATATTGAAAATATAGGAATATTGAATTAAAACATAGGAATATTGAAAATACAGAAATATTGAATAAAAATATGGAACTATTGAGTGAAAATATAGAAATAGCGAATGAAAATACAGAAATATTGAATGAAAATACAGAAATATTGTCCCAAAGCAGAGATGGAGACAGGGAGTTGGGAGCAAATTCACCCTCTGGGTGTGCCTGACTCACTGGGTTGGTCCTCAACTGGCACCAGCTCTCCATCACCTGAAAGGATGCTTGGAATATGGAAAATACATTTTTATTTAAGAAAAATAAAACCAGGATGAACTTCCAGGACAGAAGAGGCGACTCCTGGCCATGGAAGACCAAAACCACACAGATATTTGATGTTTTTCCTTTCCCCTTTACTCCTTTGAGCTCTCAAAGTGAGGAGCAGCCGAGCCCAGCAGCCTCCACCATGGAGAAAACAGAATATTCAGCCATGGAGAAAACAGAATATTCAGCCATTCCAAATGGAAACATCCAATAATGTGCTTTAACATGAAAAAAAAAAAAAAGTGGATTTACACAGTTTTTTTCCCATTTCCTGTTGCAGAGAAACAAAAACTCTCCTTAATTAAACCTGCAGGGTCTGTGTCCCGGTTCAGGAGAGGCTGGACGCAGCTGGAAGCAGTGGCTTGGAGAGGATGAGCATTGCACTGCCACCAGCCACTTTTCCCTCTGTTTACTGCCCACCCCCCAAAAAAAGGAGATGGTTTCTTGAAATTGAAATTTTCAAAAAGGGAAAAGCAAAAGTGTGGGAGCGCAGCAAGGTTTGGAGACACCCAGCATAGCCAGGGGAGGAAAAAGCAGTTTTTGGGAGCGTTGCATCTTCATCCTGCCTGAAAGAAGGCAAACAGCCAAGGCTTCTTCAAAATCAGAGGAAAAAATGGGCAATAAATGCTTTTTCTCTGGGGTTGGCTCCTTTCAATCTTGGGATGCTCCTGGTGGGATGTTTTCCATGGTGTCCTGGAGAGAAAACACCGTGTTGTGATAAAGCCCATTCCAGCTGGAAACAAAAAGGTTCAACCCTCTGAGGATGGAGCAGGTGGGATAGGACAGAGTTCAGCTCCAAAATCCAAATAAAACATTGAATAAAAAAGAGATAGGATGGGTTTGATCCCAAACTGCATTTCCTGCTTCTTACCAAGACAGAAACATTTTGGAAAGTATCAGAAACATGATGGAAGGTTGTTTTTCTTGATATTTCATAACATTTTCCCCTGCAGCATTTTGGCTGCTTTCTCTGTCTATTTTTTTATGGCTTACAAGTAAAAGAGGTTTTTATCGAAAATCTGTTTTTCAGGAACAAGAAAATCAATAAAAATATATCAGTTCATGCCTTTGTTAAAGAACCAGGAAAGGTCCCCCTGTGCAAAAAAAAAAAACCCAAACCCAAAATGTCTTGTTTGGATTGGAAAGGGAACTCTTAATGTCTCATTACATGAATCCTTCACCCAGCACCGAGGGTTTTGCATAAGAGTTTGTAAAAATCCCGGTGCCACCATGAGCGATTCCTAAACCAAATAAAAGAGGGCAGAGACCATCGAAGAACTGGTTTGCAATGATTGATTTGGCCAATTCCGGCCCTAAGCGAATTCCTGAGGCCTCAATAATCTCTTTAGCATCGTCAGGTCGGGYTTTGCATCGCTCCGATGCTGTTCCATTCCCTTTATGAACAGCCCAAAGCTGGGCATGCAGTGGAATTGATCTGGCGTTTCCCTCTGCAGCTCCTGCCCTCCAAGAGTGGATGTTTCACCTTTGGGAAGGGCTCCAGAGAGCCAACGATGTTCTGCATCCCGGCTGGAACCCTGGGAGCTGTTACAGGGATGCAGAGCTGCRCTTTGCCTCGGTAAATCAGCAGCTTTTAACCCCCCTGAGCACAARCAAAGGGAATTTTCCCCATCCCTCAGTCCAGGCCAGGGCTCTGAAGGACAAAGGTGACTTCTGTATTTTTAATTTATTAATCTCAGTTGCTCTTTGCTTTCCCTTCACAGGGATTTTCACCTCTACTTTCTTTTTTTTTTTCATTTTTTCCTTTTTTTCCCTGGCCACATTCCAGCCCATCCAGGATGTGTTTGATATTGCTGCTCCCRTATCAAAGCACTCCACGTGCACAGATTTCAGTGAATTGTGAAGGAAAGCAGGAGAAGCTTTTATCTTGGTGCCTTTTCCCAGAATTGCCCGGAGCCCAGGCTTTGCTCTGTCTCAGCCACGTGATCTGGCTGCAGCCCCAAAACCTCTCTGTGAGCCCAGGGAGGGGGTGCTGGGATGGGGAAGGCATCACCTCACACCTCTAGAGATGGGAACAAGTCTTTGCTCCAGCACGGATTTCTGGGCACCCTTCCAAAGGGCAGCAGCTCGAGCTGTGATCTGGATCTGAGGAGGGAGTGGAACATTCCTGGTGCTCCCATCTCACTCCTGAAACTCCCATCTCACTCCTGGGACTTCCATCTCACCCCTGGGACTTCCAGCTTTACACCTCCTGCCAGGTGCCCTCTTCCTTCTGGAAATTCCATCCTCTCCCTGGTGGTCATTTCATCCCACCTCTGCTGTTTGAATCTCTCTCAGTGCTCCCATCTGCTTCCTGGTGCTTCTGTTCCACCCCTGGACTTGAATTGCATTTCCCCATTCCTGTTTCCATCTCCCCATTCATTTTTCCGTTTCCCCATTCCTGTTTTCATCTCCCCRTTTGTGTTTCCACCTCCCCATTTGTGTTTCCACCTCCCCGTTCATGTTTCCATCTCCCCATTCCTGTTTCCATCTCCCCATTCCTGTTTCCATCTCCCCATTCGTTTTTCCATTTCCCTATTCCTGTTTCCATCTCCCCCTTCTTGTTTCCATCTCCCCCTTCTTGCTTCCATCTCCCATTCCTGTTTTTCCATCTCCCCATTCCTGTTTTTCCATCTCCCTATTCCTCTTTGCTCCTCACTTCTGGGACTTGTATCTTGCTCCTGGTTCAGGCACCACAATTCTGGGGTTTGCATCTCTCTTCTGCTACTGCAGCATTTCCCCAAGGTCACTGCATCCCACTCCTGGCACTTGGATCTTACCACTGGTGCTTGAATCTCACCTCTGGTGCTGGAATCCCATCTCTGGTGCTGGAATCTCACCTCTGGTGCTGGAATCTCACCTCTGGTGCTGGAATCCCACTTCTGAATGTCATTTGCATTTTAGTCCTGGCACTTGCATCTCAGTCCTGGTGCTTGCACCTGCCTCCTGGTGCTTGTTTGTCCCTCTTGGCACTTTCACCTCACTTTTGTTTGCATCTCAATCTTGRCAGTTGTACCTTGCTCCTGGTGCTGGAATCTCTCTCCTGGTCCTTCCATTGGCCTCCAGCTCCTGATGCCTGATGATTTTTGCCTTTCCTTTTTATGCTTTTTGTACCCTCTATGCATTCCCCTGTACCCCTTAGCCCGCATGTTTGTAATTCCTGAAGCCTGATATTCCAGCTTAGTTTAGGAGTTCTGCTGGGCAGAGAGACCAAACATCCTGAGGAAAGAGTCAGTGTGCCCTGTGCTGTCTTAAACCCGAGGCTCCAGCCTTGAGTGAAGCCTTGTCTCTAAAACATCCTGTGTAAACTGAGCTCTGACGTCATCTAGAGAGAGATTAATCAGAATAGGGAGACATTACTGCATTTATTAAATTTCTTATTAGAGAATCCTAGATAGATATGCTAATTCCTGAAACCTATAAAACTTGTACCTGTGCTGTACACGGGTGTGCATTCTGCCATCAAGTTGTGCACCTGGGATCCCAAATACCGAGGTAGAACCCTTTTTATCCACTTAACCATGTCTGTGTCATTATTAAAAGCTGGCCTTTCAAGACAACACTTCCATCTTCCTCCTGCTCCTTCCATCTCCCTCCTGGTTCTCGCATCCCACCCCAACCCTGGTATCTCACTCCTGACCCTTCCATCTCCCCTGGTTCCTGTATCTCCCTCCTGGCCCTGGCATTTGCCCCTCTCCTGGTGGGCACAGTGGGTTCATCTGGCAGAGCTGTCCCAAGCCCTGAGCCCAGACTCGTCACCCACCAGGCAGACAATTCCAGGGGTTTGTGTCCTCCCCAGAGGAAGGAGAACAAAAGATGGGATAGTTTGTTTTGTCCATCTGCCCCTACTTGGTTTTCATCAAGGATCACAGCCTGAAGAGCTGAAAGGGGCTCAGCTGTGCCAGCCCCTGCAGGGGTTGGGAGAGGCAGGATCCATCCCAGCACACAGGGATGAAGGAAGAGGATGGGAGGGAACAGGTGCAAAGTCACCCCACTTCCAGGAATGACTTTTAGGTAAATATCCAGAGCATGGATGGGTTTGCTTTATTAAAATGAAAACTCTCTGCCTGCCAYAACATGGATTAACCCCACAGAGGAAGACTGAGGATGATGAAGATTTGCTCCCCAAATGCTCTGAATCCCAAAGAGGGGGTGGCTCAGCTCACCCCAAACCCCATACTCGATGTCCCCCCACCTGCAGCACAGCTCCTGCCTCCCTTTGCATTCTCCTCGTGGCTCTAACAACGGGATAATACAACATTCCTATAAAATAACATTTATTGCTGCAGCCACTGAGAAAGAGCATTTCTGAGCCCTGTAGGAGCTGWACGTGGGCAGCACAGATTTGTCTCCATAAGGGTTTTTTCCAAGAGTGCTGCAGGAGGGCAAACTGAGAAATTAGGAACAAAAAAAAATAAGGGAGAAAAAGAAACTCTTCCTCTGTCACCAAAGACTGGGGTGGAACATCCCGTCTTGAGGACAAAAACCCCACACTGTGTGGAGAAAAGTTTTTGGGTAATGGACAATATCCATAAACACAAAGGAAACCATCAGCATCCAGCTGTTCTTGGGGAATGTTTGTCAAAGCTAATGTTGCATTCAAGACCATCCCACCAAAAGTGATGCTTCATGCCCAAAAACTTCTGGTCCAGGATGCAAGTGCTGGGATTTGGGGTTGGACACATGCCCAGGAATTGCTCAGARCTGGAAATGGAGCCTGTTTTCCCCTGTCAGCCAAAGCCAAAACCCCACAACTCTGCTCTCTGCCAGTTTGCCCCTCACCCCAATTAAAGGGCACCCTGAGGATGAGGAGCCCTCCCAGCGTTGCCCCAYCCCAGCAGCAGCASCAGGTCACAGCCAGGCACAGAGRGACCCAATCCTGCCCTCACCTCTCCTCAGCCCGTGTTCCCCACATGCCCCTTAATTAAGGGTCACTAAAGACTTTCACTGCTTGGAGCCGATCCCAAGCCTGGGGTTGTGTCTGCAGCAGGAGAAATGGGCAGGGATTTTTGCAGGCAGGAGAAGAAGTGAGTGGCTACCGGTGATGCTGCATTAATGGACATTAATGGGCATTAAAATGAAAATAACCAGCCCAGGCTCCCCTTTCAGCTCCGTGTCCTTCTGGCGCCGCCTGCCTTTGGATAAATAAAATATCAGGCTCTGTCCTGCACATGGAGACAGGAGAGGCAGAGCCACCACTGGGGGCATTCCCAGCCCTGCCCTTCCTGGCGTGCCCAGCCAATCCCAGATGCTGACAAATTTATTGGTTATTGGATTATTAATAGCAAGCAATGCCCATTAACGGAAGGGCCTATGTGTTCCTGCACTTCCATGGTGTGAGGAGGCAGCTCACAGGTCTCTGTGGTCCTGCTTTTGGGGACATGCACCTTCAGGTGCATTTTTCTGTCAGCTTAATTCCTCGGATTTCATCAGAAATATGTCGCTCAGGCCTCCCTAAGTTGTGGAGACACTGATTGTGGAGGGGCATTAATGGCCTGTAAATGTGGCCCTTGGGGACATGGRTTRGAGGTGACCTTGGCAGCACAGGGTTAAATGTTGGACTCAATGAACTTGGAAGTTGTGGATGCTCCATCCCTGGAAGTGTCCAAGGCCAAGCTGGATGGAGCTGTGAGCAACCTGAGCTGGAGGAAAGTGTCCCTGCCCAGGGCAAAGGGGGGAACTGGGTGGGCTTTAAGGTGCCTTCCAACCCTGGMCATTCTATGATTTTATGATTTTATGACTCTATGATTCTATGATTCTCTGATTCCATGGCTCTATGACTCTGTGATTCTTCTATGTTTTCATGACACCACAATTCTATGATTCTGTGATTCCATGACTCAATGATTCTATGACTCTGTGACTTTGTGACTCCATGATTCCATAACTCCATGACTCCATGACTGATTCTGACTCCGTGATTCCCTGATTCCATGATTCCATGACTCTATGATTCTATGATTACATGGTTCTATGATTCCATGGCTCCACAGATCCATGATTCCATAACTCCATGACTCCATGACTGATTCTGACTCTATGAGTCCGTGATTCCATGATTCCATGATTCCATGATTCCATGACTCTATGACTCTATGAATCTGTGATTCTATGATTCCATGACAGCATGATTCCATGACTCCATGATTCTATTACTCCATGACTCTGATTCTGACTCCATGATTCCGTGATTCCATGACTCTCACTTCATGACTCCATGACTATGATTCCATAATTCCATTATTCTATGACACCATGACTCCATGATTCCATGACCCCACAATTCTGCAGGCCAAGCCACTGTGAAGCTGTCATGGAGGTGGCCATTGTCCTTGAGAAATTTGGGTTATCCCTCTCCATGGTTATGAAATTTTGGGATCCATTGTGTACTGGAACAGGACAAAGTCCTGGTGGTGGCTTTGTGCTGCAGTGAAGATCAAGGAGGGACCAGTAACCTCATGGGAGGCGATGGAGATGAGGGAAGGGCTGAGATGTCTCTTTATGGGGCATTTTGCCCTCTA
Organism: Malurus melanocephalus; assembly: GCF_030028575.1. NCBI lineage: Eukaryota > Metazoa > Chordata > Aves > Passeriformes > Maluridae > Malurus > Malurus melanocephalus. The sequence goes on from NW_026623433.1 coordinate 1,087,379, forward strand.
AAGAGCTGCCTGGAGTAAAATCTCTGCACATCTCAATGCCTCTGTGGGAAAGGAGATGTGGAACAAACCTCTTCATTTGGGGCTTTTAGCCCTGGGGCCCAATTCCAACCTGGTTTCCAGGGACACAGAGCAGTCCCAAAAATATGATTCCTGAGGAAAGGAATGGAGAAGGTGCTCCAGAGGCTGCATGGAGATGAAGGCAGCACTGCCAGGCCAACCCTCCCTAGACACCGGAGACTCCCTCCAGAACAAGGTGCAAGCTTAGGAGATCCTTGGGGGGTTCAATCCTCCTTAAACAACCATAAATCCCCAAATCTGGGGACTCAGTGCTGAGCAATGACAGCAGCTCACGGCTGGCTGCTCCCAGAAGCATTTTGGGGCTGGTGGCACTGGCAGGAGTGGAAATATTCCCATGCAGGAACTCCACGGGCTCATCAGACACCAGGCAGGAGCCACCTGCCTCACAGCAGCTGGAAAATGGAGTGAGCTGGAGGGAGAGCTGCGTGTGCAGGGATCATCTCAGCCCTGGAACTGCCAAGCTGCTCGCAGAACAGATGGCTCCAGGTTAAATGTGAATTGCAAACCTAAAAAATAAAAATGGTGTTTGTGCCCTTCCCGGCACCTTTATGATATATAAAGATACAGCAAGTGGCTTTTATTTCCTTCAGAGAAAGCGTGGCTGGAGTTTTTTATTCTTTTATTGGGTTTCGGTTTTTATTTTTTTTTTGTCTCACATTAGGGAAAACAAGGCAGGGCTTTCCTGCCAGGAGCTGGGGGAGCCTAGCTGGATTTTGGGGGGTATTTCAGCTCTTGGAAGGGGTAGAACTTAGGGAAATGTTCAAGCTGTAATGCAATAAACTGTATGAAACATGGAAGTAATACAAGTTCTCCATACAGAAGACCAAAGGAGAGGTGGGAGGAGGTTAACAGGCTCAAACTGGGACTGGAGCAGGGAAAAGCTGCTGGCATCTCCAAGAGACCTCCCAAAGTCAGTTTGTGCCAGGCAAAGGGTGTAAGGGCCCTCTTCTCCTTCAGCTGGGCATCAGGATGGGGTTAAGGTGGCGTGTCACAATAATTACCTCTCCCAGCCACAGAGCTTCTCCCTGGMTCAAATTTATTCTCCTGCAGTGGAATTAGCCAGAATGTCATTAGTGAAGGGCTGTTTTAATTTGGGTTGGCCTGGAATGAGGAAGCAGAGAGGTAAAATCACCCCTTCAGCTCTGCTCTCCCCTTCCTCAGGGTGGGTTTATTCCCTGTGACAATCCCCCAATGCCTTATCCTAACAGCAGCTTCAAACACAGGTGGGACAATTACATGGAAAAATCAGATTGTGGTTATTCCATAATCTTCCATTAATGCAGCGCTCGCTATTCAGACAGAGACAAAAGAGGCTGTGCGTCTTTTTGGAAAATAAATCTCCCACTGCTTATTTTTTCCCCCATGTAGCGAGAAAAAATATATTATTCATATGGAGACAAGGACCAGCTGAAGGACTTGCAGCTGAGGCTGTGGCTGGAGCAGCAGGAGTTGTGCCTGGCAGGTTTGGAGCTGGGAACGCTGCGAGGGAAAATCAGCATCGGGGTAAGCAGGGAGACAAAACCCACTGTGGCTCACCCACGTGGCAATTTCCTCCTGCAGCCACGGAAATGGAGCCTTTCAGCTTGGCTTTGTCAATTAATTCAACTTCTGGTTCACCTTTTGGAGAAAGGGAAAAGGGGGGGAAAAAGCTTTTCAGAGCTTTCAAAAATAGCGCAGCAAAATGTTTTGGCATTTGTGAAACAAAGCCTTGCACTTCAGAGGTAACCGGCATGAGCAGCTCAGCGTTTTTCAAAGGTTTGCTGCTCTTTAATTCTTTTTTAACCTGAAATTATTCATCTCATTAACATAATCCTGAATTCACACTGCTCTGGTCCTTCTCAAACATCATTTCCAGCAGATGCACAAATTGATCAAAAAAAAAACCCTTCAGAGCATATTGATTCAAGGCTGTGCTTTTTCCCAGATTCCCACCTTATTCCCAATTTCCCTGCACAGATTCCCACCTTACTCTGGATTCTCCCATCAGGAAATCCATCTGTGACCTGGTGGTGAGAATGCAGCTCCATGACAAACCCACCCAGGGCTCTCCAGGTGCCCAGGAGGGGTTGCAGCAGCTCTGAGCAGCTTCCAGGTATGGGATGGAGGGGACCAAAGGGGGAATAAACCCTCTGTAAATACAACGTTGGGTGTGGGGCTTGGTTTATTGGGATGAATCCAGAGGATGCTCTGCTGGAATTGTGTAACATAAAGACAAACACCTGTCACAGGTGTAAATGTGTACAGACAGGATTCATCTCCGTTTGGGAGCATCCTCATCCCTTTATGTGCATTCCTATCAACTGTGCATCCCCTAAATGCCTCCATGGCGCAGATGAATGTCTGTCCTTCAAAAAACATGTTCTCACCTCTTTGCCTCTGGATATACCCGTGGGAAGATGAGCCTGGGCCAAAAAACTTGGAGGCGTCCATGAATCTTCATTTTGGGGTGTGTGGGAATGTGGTTTTGGGMATCACAGCCCCAGATCCAGGATCTCAACAAAATGCTRCAGGCAGGGAGGGTCTGGGGAATTYCTTTTCTTTCCAGTTGGTCAAAGCYATTTTGTTGTCAGCATAATTCCTTGGATTACATCAGAAATGTGTCGCACAGGCTTCCCTAAGTCATGGAGACACTGATTGTGGAGGGACTTAAATGAGCTGTAAATGTGGCCCTTGGGGACATGGCTTAGAGGTGACCTTGGCAGTTCGGGGTTRAATGTTGGATTCAATGATCTTGGAGATCTTTTCCAGCCTATTCAATTCCATGATTCCATGAAAAAGCCAYCCCAGTGTGGGCAGCGCTCAAGGACTGATGCGAATTTGGTGCCACTGGTGTGGCAATGGGGCACTGGGAGCGGGCACAGGGTGAAGCTCATCCCTGCCCTGGACCTGTGGGAGGTTGCAGTGGGACAGGCAGCTCTCCAGGGGGGTCATACGGGGAGTGGGTTCTTCCTTAAATAACATAAAGGGTCACTTTGTGCTGCTTTGGGTTTCATCCGGGCCCTTTGGGATCCCCTGCCCCGGACTGCTGTGGGCAAGGGATGCTCTGACTCCTTGCCTGTGCTGGAAGGTGCTGAGCATCTCATTAGCTCGAGGGCTGGATCCTCATTTCCACTCCAGCCTCTCCAGGCTGCACACACAGCTCCCAGAGCCCTTTCATGTTCCGAGCAGCTCAAGTGTAAATGAAAATCAGGCCCTCCAGTGCCATCCCTTTTCTTCCAAAGAGGAAAAATCTCCTTGACTACAGGGAGTGAAGTGGGTCAGGGTGGTTTGGGGTTGACACAAACCTCCTCGATGCTGTGGTGGATGACGACTGCCCTTCACTCGAGAGCTGAAATGCTTAATCTCCTTATGGAGGCAAGGAGAGTTTGCAAACCCAGGCTCAGCATCAGAGCAAGAGAGAAAATGCTCTCCCCATCACACCACCTTTAGGAAAAAGGGTTTTCCCAGTTTCCCTGGGAGCAGAGGTCTCCGAGGAGGAGTGGAGCAGCAGGCAATGGTCAAGGTCAAGGAACTCTTGTGGGCTTCACTGTCAGAGCAGGGACATTGCCCAGCCGTGCCCGACAGTTCCGCTGCACTGATCGCCTGAATTTTGTGCTCCACTGCTCCACGAGAGGACACAGCGTCTGGAGYGTGGGGACATCAATCTGGGAGCCTGGCTGGGGCTCCTGCTGTCAGGGACGGGAAGGCTCCRCAGTGGAAAGGGAGATGGATCCATCCACAGAGTAAATACCTGGGGATGGTGTTAATTAGTGCAAAAGGAGGGGGAGGGAGGCGATTTGGCTGGGATGCACACAAAGATGTTCATCTGCCAGGGAGTGGGTAATGAGGCTGGACCAAGTTAATATCTGGGGCTGGAACACATTCAGATGAGGACGTGTCAATGCCTGGGAATGAGGATTTTGGAGATGGGGCTGTCAAGGTTACCCCAGATCCTCAGAAACCCTTGGTGAGGTCACCCTGACCCTACTGATGATGGTAATGAGGACACCTCCTTCCAGAGAGGGTGCCAGCARTGTCCCTGCCCCATCTCCCAGCACTGCCACAGCCCCTCAGTGACTCCAGACTCTGACCTGGAGCTGAGATGCCCAGGCAGCTGGGATCCACCATCCCTGCTCCCAAAGCAGCCTGGATCCACCCCTGTATCCTCCTACCCTGCTCCTGCTGCT
>NW_026623433.1:1091752-1095182 GCF_030028575.1 Malurus melanocephalus
GGGATAGGATAGGCTGAGCTGCGTTTGCTGATTCATTGCCTCTCCAGTGATGTCAAAGAACCCTCTCGGGAGCTTTTCTTGGCACTTCATCAGAAAAGAGGTTGACTGTGGCATCTTAAGGACTTCTCAGGTGAGGYGCATCCTCCCTGGAATAAAATCCCGGTTAATGTGCAGGTGCRGAAAGGACGATTCCTCTTGACACCACAGCTCTGAGCATGAGATTGCAGCCAGTTGCAGGAGGGATGCACGGGCAGGGAGTGCCTGTGCTTTGATACACAACTGATTTAGTGTCTCCTCATCATTCCCATGGCACTGGAGCCTCCAGTCTCCTGCAGGACCCCTGCAATTTGACACAGGGTGTTCCACACCACAGGGACCACAGAGGGAAAAGTTGAGCAACTTGGCAGAGTTGGCAACGGATCCGACTCTGATTTCCCAACAGAAATCACCCTAACAACCAACATCAATCACCACAGGAGAGCTCCAACGTCCTTATCCTCACTTTACACCGAGTAGAATATGCCAGGGGAATCTGAAATTCAGATTCCTCCCTTTGGAACAGTATCTGTCGCTATCACTTGTGTACCAGCAGCTTCCAGAGCCCGTGGAAGTGACTCCCCGTGCGCTGGATGCTGCCCACATCCAGCCCTTCCGTTATTATCATTGCTATTGTTATGGAATAAATCATCCCTTAAGCTTCTCTCTTTCATTGCAAATTGTCCATGAAACACTTGCAATCTCTGCAGAGAGACACCYGGCTTGACAGCCTAAATCAGATCAGTAATCAAATCCCGATCCCAGCGCCTGCTACCTGCTCTGAGTTATTGGGACCACAAGGTGCTGGAAAAAAATCAACAATCTCTGCAGGAGAAAAAAAAATAAAAAGGAATGTGTAGGAAAGGTTTCTTTCACTCAGAGTKGAGCTAGAAGGATCTGGGGCTCTCTCCTATTTGCTGTTTATTCTTTGTCTCTGCATATTTGAGCTCTGGGTCTCAGCAGACCTTACACTTGTGACCTACACCAGCCAGACCTCGGATCAAGGAATCCCAGTGGTGACCARCACAAAATAGATATGGGACATAGGGACCAGGGCCAGAAAGGATGGAGCAGGATGGCAGCTCTTTAGATTACTCCCAATCCTGGAGAAAAACTCTATTTTGCAAAAGCTACCATATTTTAATGGTTTGCAAAACTCAATCCTGAATGTATTCCTACAAWTCCCTGTGCAGGTATGGCCTGGATGCCCCGTTTGGTGCTTTGCTCAGAGCATCAAGGAGTGAAAATCTGTCCTCAGTAACATATTGTTAATGTTTTTKGGGKTTTTTTTTTTAGATTTAGCCCCTCTCGCCCACATATTATAACAAAAGCTGTGCCCCCTCTCCCTAGCCCAGCCGGAATGTCGGGGATGAAGGACCCCAGGGATCAGAACAGCCCCAGCTGGGTCCAAACCAAGTCTCTGTCTCTGCACTTGGATTCCTCACAGAGACAGGCAATACTGGGGATTCCAAACTGCACTTGTACCTCCTTCTAGGATTTTTTTGGTTCAAGATTTCCCTGTCTGGAGAAATCAGATGTTGTTCCATGAGCTGAGGATGGGGAGAGGACAGTGGTCCCTTCCAACTCAAGCTATGATGCACCCTTAAACACCCCTTTCAATTATTCAGTTGCACCAGAAAATGAATTTTTCTTCATTTTCAAGTGAATCTTTGAGGCTTTATTTATAAGATGGGCTTTTTCTGCTGTATTTGTCCCATTCCCCCAGTGCTTCGCTTGGCAGAGCAGCCAGAGCTGCCTGGGCTTGCAGCCTCCACCTTCCCACTGCTCCAAAAAGCAGCCCCAGCTCCAGAGAAAGCAAACAGGAGGCTGGAATTTATTTTACACCCATTTAATGAAGCGCCAGGGAGGGAGTTGGATGCTCTGGYCCCCGATTTTACATTTATTTCTCTGCCTGACTGAGCACCAAAGCCTCAGCAAAGGCTTAGAGGAGTTCCTTTCACCACAAAAAAAAGCGGTTCAGGAGTGGTGGAGGGAGATCAAGCACCCAATTYCTTCTTGCTGGAGAAGCAGAGTAGCTCATGGAGAGGTTTGATCCCTGCTTGGGTTGAGATATTCCCACCAGCTGGATCCGTGCTGCCTCCCACCGCTTTCCCGCTGCAGCATTTCCCCGAGGATCGTGGCTAAATGGGATTTCAGCTCCCCCGTCCTTATCGCAGCCTGGTGACAGCTGACCGAGCCTCGGGCTGATTCTTTCTCACTCTTGAAAAACCATGTACACATTTATGTATCTCTTTTCTCCCAGCTGCTGTGGCATTGCCTTGATCCTCTCCTATTTGCACTTCCTCATTCTTCCCGGGGTTTTTATCCCTGCTTGGCCAGGGCTGGGCGTGTTTGAAGCACTGCACTGGTGCTGCAGCCCCTCTAACGGGAATAACCTTCCCAGATATCGTCTGGATCTCACCCAGGGCTGGCAGAGGGAGGATTTGGCAGCCCCAGGGTCAGGGCACGGCCACTCTGAAGATGTAGGCGAGCATTTACAGGGACACAGGGAAGGGATTATATCCAAACAGTGGGATAAGGTTTGTAAAAGGAGAAACTCTTGACTTGCCCCATGCAGCACTTACCCAGCTGTAAAAAAAAATCCCTCTTTTCTTCTCTCTGCTGGTAATTAAATCACCAGTTTCATGTTCTAAATCTGGGGYTTGGGAAGGCTCAGGCTGTGTCCTGTGAGGGATTGGGGTGCCAGGGGATTTTGGGATGCTCAGGCATCAGAGGGATGCTCTGTGTGCTGATCCTACAGCTTCATTCCTCTTCCCTTCACAACGCTCCCACTCATGGAGTGTTTAAATGCCCTTACYGTCACAAAACTGGGGTGTAGGACACAAACTGGCGTCCCAGTCTTGTCCAGGTGGATCTCCAGGTCTATATTCCAAGGGCCTGGAGTAACAGGACAAAGGGAATGGCTTCCAACTGCCAGAGGGCAGTGTTAGATGGGATATTGGGAAYGAATYGTTCCCTGTGAGGGAACGGAAGRTTGCCCAGAGAAGTTGTGGCTGCCCCTGGATTCCTAAAAGTGATCCAGGTCCTTCCATGGGTGGTGTCTTCATCCCATCAGGGAAATCACTTCCCTCCCTTACCACCCTCCAACTCCTCAGATTAAGTACAGACACAGACAGAGATGCTGTGGATATGGATATGGATATAGATATGGATATGGATATGGTTATGGTTTATATGGAGATGGAGATGGATATGGATATGGTTATAGGTATGGATATGGATATGGATGTGATACGGATATGGTTATGGATGTGATATGGACATGGATACAAACATGGATGTGGACATGAATATGCATGCTAAGGATACAGATGTAGATTTTAGGGATGTGGTTGATATGGATATGGATATGGATATGGATATGGATATGGAT
>NW_026623433.1:1095347-1100651 GCF_030028575.1 Malurus melanocephalus
ATATGGTTATGGTTTATATGGAGATGGAGATGGATAGAGATATGGATATGAACACGGATCTACATGCTAAGGATACAGGCGTAGATTTTAGGGATATGGATGATATGGATGATAYGGATATGGGTATATAGACAGATACATGTATAGGTGTAGCTATAGAAATGGATTACACGGATATAGATACGGGTTGTGTGGGTGTGGACATAGATTATATGGATATAATTACCAATTATATGGAAATGGACATGAACAACATGACTGTAGCTACAGATACAGACACAGGGGATATGGATATAGATGACAAGAATATAGATATTGATATTGACATTGACACAGYTGATTATGGACATGGACATGGATGCTAAGGATATGGATATAGACACAAATTTCATGGATACGGATACACAGGCAGATCAAGGTGTAGCTACAGATGCAGATTCTACTGATATAGATACAGGCTGGATGGATATGGATACAAATTACATGGGTTTGGGTACAAATTATATGGATATGGATATGGGTGGGGATATAGATACGGATATGGCTATGGATATGCATATGTATGTAAATAGCATGAAAATAGCTACAGATGCAGATACAGATATAGATGATAGCGATACAAGTGTAGATAAAAAAAATACAGATGCAGATATAGATATAAGATCAAGGTATGGATCTATAGCTATGGATATGGATATGGATATGGATATGGATATGGATATGGATATGGGTATAGATATGGATCCAGGGATGATGCTGTGAGAAAAGGATGTTATTTTGGGCCACTCAGTCCCTGCCCATGGTGACAAAACCTCACCCCAAGCCAGGAGGTGAAGGGGAGGGATGGGAAGGGGAGGGAAGTGGAGCTGTCCCACTGGAAGCTCCTGCAAAAGCCCCTGCTGGGACAAGAGGCATTCGTTACATTAATTGGTGCTGGAGATAGCGCCGAACAAATGAAAGTTATTAAAGGAAGGGAGATGGATGRAGCTCAAGGCATCCGTTTGTTTTGCCAGCGCCAAATTCATTTCCAGAAAAAGCCCTTATCAATTCCCAGGGAATAGTTTGCCCTGTCAGTGCCGAGCGGGTGTTAATGTTCTTTACGGCCCCGTTCGAGCTGCTGCAGTGACACCAATCTAAATAAGGGAGGAAGGAAGGCTTAATCAGCCTGTCACTGACCAGTTATTAACATTTGAGAACAAGGGCATTAAAGGAGAAAATTCAGAGAGGTCARTTTGTACTTGAGGAGGGAAGCCAAAAAGATAAGGAGGAGAAAAGCCACATCCTCCCGGCAGTGGTCACAGCTCCAGCCATGAGAGCGGGATGGATCTGCCCACCACAGGGACACCCCAGAGGCACAAAGGACACAGGGGTGGCCCAGCCCAGGTGTCCCATGTGAGGGTGTCCAGCTGCAGCCCAGCTCCCCCCATGCCCTTGGCAGAGGTGTCCCCCTCCCGCTGTCACCGCAGTCCCTGCGCCCCAGAGCGGCTGCGATTGCTCTGACAGCCCCGTGGGATGAAAGCTGTGTGCTTAGATATGGTTTATCCCTTCCAACCCCTGATGATAATCCGGGATTAGTCCTCCCTGGATATGATTACGTTTTGCCCACTCTCTTTGAAACGACACTGTTCTGGCCCTTTTTGCTGCCGCTTGTCCCACCAACCCTCAGGAAAACCGTTTGCCAGGCTCTGAATAAACCCTGCTCGCAGCAAAGTCCCCCGAGGATCCCAAACGATCTGACATCCATGTCCCTCACAGGCTGCACGGGATCTCATCCTGCTCCAGAGCCTGGAATCCTCCTCCTTCCAACACCCATCACCCCTCATGTCCCCATGGGGACCATGCAGGGACCTGGTGTTTAATTCATTATTTGTGTCCTGCAATAAAACAGCTCAGATGGTGCCTCTGGCCCTGGCTCCCCCGGGCACCAGGATCTATGGAAGGACATCACCCGGGCCCTCCTGGGGAGCATGGAGCCATCTGGGAAGCTGGAGCTGCTGCTCCACATTGGATTGATTCTTTCTCTGTGTTGCTGGGCCATCAAAGGAGCAGTGTGGGAGCTCTCTGCCTGTTTGCAGGACAGAAGCAGCAGCAGAGCCAGCAGCCATCCCTCAAATCATTCCTGCAGGGGGAAGGGAGAGGGAGTGAAAAAAAAAAAATCAACATTTAAAAAAAACCCAAGGAAAATCAAAATTCCAGGGCAGGTGTCAGGAAGGCCAAATGTTCTATTGCAATTTTTTTTTTTTAATTTTAAGAGAAGAAATGTGGAATGGGATGGAATGGGATGGAATGGAATGGAATGGAATGGAATGGAATGGAATGGAATGGAATGGAATGGAATGGAATGGAATGGAATGGAATAGGTTGGATTGGGTTGAGTTCAGCTGGAAGGCAGCTCCAAAGATCACCTCACCCACCCCTCTACAATGTGCAGAGACATTCCTTTTGTTTTTATCCCAAGCTCAGTGCTCATAGCGAACCTGATTTYCAGGCATCTGGACTCTGGAAGGCCTCGATATGCTCCTTAGGATGGCAATGACTCCACAGGCCAACACAAGCCCTATCAAAACAACCACTGGTCCTTGGCTGGGGAGGGAGATCTGGGCTGCAACATTCCCATCGTGGAGCTGCCTCCAGCTCCGGCTCTGTTATACAGACCAGTTTATCTCCAGGTACAGATCTCCATCCGTGTGATTTGGGGGTTCCAAAAGATTCAGGGATGTACCTGGGATCGGGCTGTGGATGAGACACAGCCAGCATATTCCAGATTTTGGGATAGTAGGTGGTCCTCCTCATTTATCCCACTTCTCCTGCCTCCCAGATGGGGCCCACACAGCCAGGAAKCCCTTCAAGTCTTGTCAGGAGATTTCACTGTGTTTCACACCATTTTGCCAGGATATCCCTCTTTTCCCTCTCTCCCTTTATCCCAGATGCCCAGCCCATAATAACTGACTCAGCACCACTAAAAAAGGGGAAATCATTAAATTGGGGAGGTGCAAAGGACAGCAGCTAATATGGATGGATTTTTTTTTCCCTGGGAAGGTGGCTGCAGCATCCAATCCCTCCGATCCTGGGCTTGGCACAGATCTGATATCCTGGATGGGGTTTGGGGACCAAATGAGGACGTTTAGTCCTTAGCATCTCACAGGAGGGGGAAAAAAATAACACTGAGCCTCCAGTCCTGGTCCTCATTTCTCTGATGGCCCCTCTTGGAAGATTTGAATCRGTGAAAGATGGTTTTAATACCCACTGTGCCGCAGGGAGATTTGTTTGGTGACAGCTCRCGTTAAAGTCAACCCAACCCCAATCCGCCCGCGAAACAAACGACGCCGAAAGTTGGGCTCCCCTCGCTGCACCRGGGAGGGTGGCGGGGGAGACGGATGGCTTTTATTATTGCCATTATGTCAATTATTATTATTATTATTTATTGGGCAAATGGAAGGCAGAGCAATTCCTTCTGCTGCTCCCAAGGCCCAACTGGCAGGGCTGGCGCGGGATGATGGAGGAGCAGCACAATAACGGCAAATTGTAAATCATCGCCTTTTGTTTGCGACGGAGAGCTGCGAGGCGGGGAAGGGCCCTCCACCCCGTTCCCAAAAACAGGGGCAGGAGGAGAAGTGGCACAGCACCGACCCCAAATCTGGTAGGGATGGTGTGGCCATCACACCCTGAGTCCCCCAAAACACGTGGGGTGGAGGAGCCGGGCTTGCCTGTGATGAACCGGCCCAAACAGCCACTCCAAGCATGGAATTTGGCTTCCCTTTCCTCATTAGCACTGATTACACTAATTGACATGTTTGTTTACAGTGGGATATATTTTGTTGTCCTTTTTCTTCCACAACTTTGTTATTTTTTGGAGCTACAAGGAYGTGGCTGCTGCCAAAGGGTTGGAAAAGGAGCAGATCTCCAGGGAACAGCCACTTCCTCCCGCAAGGCAGGGCTGGGAGGAGCAGACCCTTTTATACCAAAGGCCCCTGAATCCAAACCCTTTTACACCAAACACCCTTGAACCTTTTCAGCATGGAACTTCTTTTGCAAAGTGTTCTGAAGCCATTTAAAAGGATTAACTGCCTCCCAATGACGTAGCCATAGGTATCCATGAGAATATTTCCTTGCATTCCCTGTTCTCCCRCATGGAATGGCACCTCTTGCTCTCACCCCACCATTAGATATGATTGTCCCCAYAAAGCAGAGATGTGCGGAAGCTGGAGGAATATGGGATGTGGTACCCCAATATGGGATATGGTGCCAAATATGGGATATGGTACCAAATATGGGATACAGTACCCAAACATGGGATATGGTACCTGAATATGGGATCTGGTACCCAAATAGGTGATATGGTACCAAATATGGGTTATGGTACCTGAATATGGGATATGGTACCCAAATATGGGATATGGTACCCAAATAGGCGATATGGTACCAAATATGGGATATGGTACCTGAATATGGATATGGTACCCAAATATGGGATATAGTACCTGAATATGGGATATGGTACCTGAATATGGGATATGATACCCCAGTATGGGATATGGTACCAAATATGGGATATGGTAGCCCAATATGGGATATGGTATTGAAATATGGGATATGGTACCAAACATGGGATATAGTACCAAATATGGGATATGGTACCAAATATGGGATATGGTACCAAATATGGTATATGATACCCCAGTATGGGATATGGTACCCCAGTATGGGATATGGTACCCAAATATGAGATATGGTATCAAATATGGGATATCATACCCAGAACAGCCCCGAAACGCTTTTCCCATCCCTTGGATTCAGGCTCCTCTGGGCAGGAGCCCCTCAGCCAAAGCACAGCTGCTGAACAGCTCAGGTTTTCAGCCTCTGCAGCAGTGAGACACCGGCATTCACACACTTTGATCCTCAAAACTGAAATAAATGATCCTCTCGGATTGAACAGGGACGCGGCAGTGGAGTCCATTTGGARGCTCCGCCGGCGGGAGCGTGGAAGTGCCCCCAGCCCGCCGGGGCGSGTCGGGAACAGCCACATTACCTCCTCAATCAGCATTAAATTCCCGATCAGCCTGGCTGCCTTTTGAACATCTCCCGTCTAAAGGTCGGGCAAATCATCAGCTGTGGAGGCGCGGAGAGGGAGCAGCGGGGAGGCGGCGCCGGCACGGAGGGAGCGAGGGATGCTGCACCGGCTSTGGAGCATCCTCGGCTCTGTTTTGGGGGCTGGCTGCAGGTGCTCTGCCAGCCCAGGGAGTGAAAGGAGCAAGCAAACCCCTGAGGCATTCCCAAATCCGACAAATTCAGAGTTTTCTCAAA
>NW_026623433.1:1100822-1109860 GCF_030028575.1 Malurus melanocephalus
CTTACAGGTGAAATTTAAGGCAAAATGGAGCTTATTTYGAGTCAGAAGCTGAAAGCTGGAACCATCCAGGAGAAAAAGAGCAGGAGCACAGCCCTGCTTCAGCCAGACTCACCCCTTCCTCTGCCTTCTTCCTTCTCCTCCTATCCTGSCAGCATCCTACATCCAGTACCCCATATCCCTTCTCCCTGCATCAGACACCCCAAAGACAACCAGACCCCAAACCCCGCCGCACACCAGCCACCGAGCTGCCGCCCTGGTCCCTCACCCCCTCCATCACCGCTGAAAACCGCCCGCAGCTCATTGCAGCCCTGTCCCTGCTCCTGCAGGACGGTGCGATATCGGGCAGCCCGTTCCCAGATTAGCCCCATTGTGCCGCCGGCAGCCGGGGAAACCATCGCCGAGGCATTTACGGAATTAGGAACCGGCATTTAATCGCTTTGCTGGTGGCTGAGGGTTATTAAATTCCCCTGAGTTCAGCAACTTCATAGTCCAGCTCTTTTTTTTTTTCCCCTGTGAAGCTCAGAGCAAAGCTCGAAGCTTTGGTTGGGGTGGTTGGATCCAGCCCTGCTTCCCGTGCCTCATCCGCACTCCATCCCCGTGCTCCAAAGAAAGGCCAAGGCCGGGCAGCTTCATTTAGAAACCAGAGGAGGAAAAGCAGAGCAGGAGCCCAGACTAGAAGAATATTAATATTTAATCACAGCGGGGCAGAGGTCACGCAGGCAATCGCTGTTAAATGTTATTGAAACAAAACATTCATATTCCCAGTGAAGGGAGAGTTCAGCAGAGCTGCCTTCCTCCGGTCTGCTCGCAGGACCGGCGCCAGGAGTAAATCCAGGAGTCAATCTTCCAGGGAGAGCTTSTCCCCACGGAGGGGTGGGATCCCTGAATAAAAGGAGGGGTTCAAAATTGCAGGAGCCAGTTCTGAGCCAGCAACAGGGGTGGTTTTGAGGATTTCCAGCAAGAGGCAACAATGCCTCTTTTCCTTTTATGCCGAGGAAAAAGCGAAAGCCCCAGAGGATCCCAGTTCCTCAGACTGGTTTGGATTGGAAGGAACCTTGAAACTCATCTCATTCCTCCCCCWGCCAYGGTAGGGACACTTTCCACTATCYYAGSTGTCTCTAAATCCCATCCAGCCTGGCCTTGGACASTCCYAGRCACTCAAACTCTCAGGACATTTCTATACCAGGCTCTCCCAGGGGTTGTTGCACACTGGGGATGTGCAGAAGCAGAGAGTTTGTCCATCTTCCCACCCTCATCCATGCCCTCATGTCCTTSTTTTCTTCTGGCTCTGCACAACTCCCTGASAGGAGGGTGCAGCCAGGGGGAGTGGGGGGCTCTGCTCCCAGGGAACTGGGACAGGRCAAGAGGAAACAASCTCAAGYTGCACGAGGGGAGGTTTAGATTGGATATTGRGGGAAATTTCTTCATGGGAAGGGYAGAAAATGCCCAGGGCAGTGTTGGAGCCRCTATCCCTGKAGGGATTTAAARGATGTGTGGATGGGGCATTTGGGGACAYGGGTTAGTGCTGGCCTTGGCAGTGCAGGGGAATGGTTGCACTTGATGTGCTTTGATGGCTTTTCCAACATAAATTATTCCATTTTCCTGTTCAATGATTGACAGACCAAGAAAAGCTTTCTYCACCCAGCTCTCCTGCCAAATACCTCTCCACCTTCTGTCTTCACTGTCTCCCCACACAATATAATCATCTCAAAAAGAAAATTAATTAATTAATTAAGCCATCCGTGGCTCTGCCGGAGTCCCACTCCCCCGCTGATTTTTGGTGGCAGCCTGCCCGTTCTTCCTGAACCTTGGGAAGCCTCAGGAAGCCCCAYGGAGATGTTTTGGAAGGAGTTTCCAGGGCTGGCATCCCAATCCGAGGTTTGGCACCAAACCACTCTGCTCTGAACCCTGGGAGGGGTTAAGCCCGGGGCAGCAGCTCCTCAGCACCTGCTTTGACGGGTCATTAGCACGTTCGGTGTTTCACTCCCCTCAAAGCCGGATTYCTTCCCTGGGAATTAATTCCCCTTTTTTGCCCGCACACACGAATCATTAGCCGGGCTCTCCAGACGAAGTGCTAACGTTTCCTGTCACCTTCTGCGCTCCCTGATTCCTCCCGAGCTGCTGCAATCAAGCTCATGAAAAGCCAATCAATTAAGCCCCCAAGTATCAAGAGCTCGGGAGCCGGGGTGAAGAACCCAACACATCATTACAGAGCCTGTGAAATTCCTGCCTGGAGAGCAGATGTGCGGGAAGCAAAGGCTCACTGAGGCTCAAGGTCCTGTTCCTTCGCCGCTGCCTCCATCCCTGAGTTCCCACCTGTGCCAAYTCATCCCTGATTTCTGCAGTGCTCCAGGACCAGGAGAGGACACATCTCCCTGTCACCATCGGGTGGAGGTTGGATCTTCCTTGAGGGGCTGGATGTGTCCCAGATGATTCCACCATCCCCATTGTTTGARGTTTTCCCCTTTGTAAAGGACTGAAGAGGGTTTTCTTTCCCCTTTTCAGCTGAATCCCCCAAAATCCTACAAAACACCCCCCACTCCAAAACATGGTCCCTCCAAACAGCTCCACCCTCAGCCAACCCTTCCCCTAAACTTAAACCCAAGCATCTGCATCAAAACACCAAATCCAGAGCCTGCTTGCCCTCAGATTTTAGAACAGAATGCTTGTCTCCATGGAAACCCACACTTTTGATTTTCCCCCCCCCCTTTTTTCCTTTTTTTTTTTTTTCTTTTTGCAGTTCAGAAACCAGAGCATCAAGGCATGGAGCAATCCAAGGGCTGAGGTGAAAGTGTCCGGTTTAGTCCTGGCATTGCAGAAGGGTTGCATCTCATTTTCATGGAATAGAGCTCTTCCTCTGGGACACATCTCCATGCTCTTTCCAAGCAGGTTTAATTAAAATAACATTTGTTTCTCCATAATTTATTGGATGTGGGCTCCCAGAGAACGGGAATCACAGCTGGGCAGTCCCAAGTCAGTGTGGAGCAAGCCTGAAATACAGCTCTGGGCCTCCAGACTGATCCCATTCAGGATTTTTGCTCAAAATTCACTCAGGGAGAGGCCAGATTCCCTCCTGAGGGGTTCGTGAAGACCCTGATGAAGGTTCCTCTGTGCACTCAGAGCTGCTCTTAAGGCAAATCTCTCCTGGGCTTGGGCAGAGTTTAAAACATCAGGAATGAAGCTGACAGGGATGAAGACAATATTCCCCCTTTCCAAATACTTTTAGTTTCCAGAGTTGGATTTCTTTCCAAGGGGCAAAATCCAGATTTTACTTCCAAAGCACATCAGATGCTGGAGYGAGGAGGTGACAGATGAGGTGACAKCTGTGGATGGTGGCACTCACACCCTCCAGTGTTGTTCCTCAAGGTCATCCAGCTCATCCAGTGTCTCACATCTCTCTCCAAGCTTTTGGCACGTGGGAAAAGACTCCCAGATTTTCATCTCGTGACGGAAAGTAACAGTTTTAGCAGTAACTGTGCTYGTGGGCTGCATGTCTGCAGGTGAAMTCTGGAGTTACAGCTTCTGTGCATCCTCCAGGGCTTTGTTAAGAATGTCCCAGTGCCTGGCACATTTTGGGGCTTTGTCTGGGGCTCCCAGCCAGAAATTTCTTTCCCTAATGCATCCAAGATGCTTTGTCCCCTCAGGAACCTTTTTTTGAGGTTTTACATTTAAATTATCCCCATATCTGAGGAGGATCCGCTGGTACAGATTGTGACCTTTGTGATACCAGAGGAGAAATTCTCCCAACATCTGTCCCAACATCTGGAACATCTGGAGCTCTCCAGCATGCTCAGCTTCCTGATGCTTGTTCTCACTTTGGAGCAGATGACTTTAATAGACACTCACAAACATCTGCTCCCCAAAGGCCCTGATGTTTTGRAGGCTGAAAGCTGCTCTGTATTAATATCAATATCAATAGGTCTGGAATATTGCTGGACTCCCTAATTACGCCTGATGACCTCCTTAATGACGGCAGTGAAGTTTAAGGTCAGCCACAGGGAAAAATGAACAGCAGCTTCTGCTTCTTGAGGGGACAGATGGAAACCACAAAATGGTCTCAGATTTTCCCCAGCAGCCCCAGCTCCCCGTGCCCGACCAGGCTCTGCTCCACTCGCAMAAAATGTCCTGGAGAGCCTCCTCCTCTGGCTGATTTAAGAAGTTTGCCACGGCCTTTTTCCTGGCAAGGGATATTTACAGGTGAAAATGCAGGGGGGTGTTTAGGTAAGTGGTATTTATAAGTACATCTGCAGGGAAATGTTTACAGGCAAGATACTCACGGGTAATTATAGATCAATACTTCAAAGCAGAGTAAATAGAGAGGTAAAGGACCTCTGCCGGTGTGCCACAAATAAATATTTAGATATAACAGATGCACGTAAGTGTGTGCAGGCTCTGTGGATGAGATAAAGATTGGAATTTAGCTGGAGCCCTTCTCCCGGGAGGCGAGGCTGGGCCATTAGCGGCGCATCCATAACTCAGCACCGCCGGCGCGTCCGAGCAGCGCTATCGCATCAGCCCCGCGCTCCATCAAACCTGGCGGCCAAAACTGCTCCAGCAGAGAGGTGAGTGTGGAACTGAAGGTCAAAAAAGTCTCTTCTTCCTCTTTAAGGAGCCCTGGTGGCTCCCCATCCCACAGCCCAGCACAAAACCTGAGCCATGTTACGCCTCTCCAGCTCCCTCAGACTCACCAGATCCAAACTTCCCTTGACAATCACGGTCTGGTTTGTGTTTGACAAAGTTCAGCCAAGCAACGAGCAGCCTGGAAGGCCCTGAGATCCCGCYGAAATCCCCGTCCAATTTACCAAGTCAAAAACTCAGCCGGGTGGGAGCTAAGTGGKATGAAGCTCTGATCAAGGCGAGAGATTAAGGCAGAGCCGACTGCACAAATCACGGCTCTGACTGGCAGGGGGRAAAGCAGGGCCAAGGGGAGCTGCTCCAGAGCTGGGCAGAGCTGGAGAGAAGGGCCTGGTGCTGGTAAATAAAACTGCAGGGGAATGGCGGGTGTGATGGGTGTCTGCTCCCGTCAGCTGGCAGCTTCATTTCCAGCCTTTTCCCCAGGAATGCTGAGGGCGTTTGGGAAGGCGAAAACAAAGCTACAACTTCATTTGAGAACAAAACAAAAGCAAACAAATGCATACCCAGAAGACCGAGCATTGAAAGGAGCGAGAGACGGCTCAGGCACCATCTGAAGCAGCCCTCAGACACCTCTTGACTGCTAAAAAGTTTCCTGAGGAGCAGAGGCTTTTTGTCGGTCGGTTTGTTTGTTTGTTTGCAGGCAGAAAACAAAGTGGAAGGATTGCTGATGCCTTTGGTGGTAAATGAAGACAAATACCTCTCGATCGTGGAGACTGCCAGCGTGGAAAAAGCTCTGCTTGCACCGTTTTGGGAAGTGGCTGAGCAATGCTTTCGGGGTCCTCAGGCTGATTTATCAAAAATGAGTTCCTGCACCCGAAACCCCAGGGGGATCTGTGCCCTGCAGCTCTCGGGAAGCTGGGTGCTGGCACATGTCCCCTCGACAGCCATCCTTTCTTGTTCCACAGATGTCAAGAGCCTTGGAGAACCCTCCTCCCCTGATGCTTTCCCAGCCTCAATATTTTGGGAAAAACTGCAGTTTCTCACTTAACTTTGCTCTGTGGCTGCCTTTAAACTATTTGTTCCCATTCTGCCTTTCTCTGAGGGCTTAAAGAGCCCTTTAGTATCTGGTATTTTCTCCCTGTGAAGCTACTTAGACATGGTAATCAAGTCACCTCTCTGTCTCCTTTTTAATAAATTAAGCAGATGGAGCACTTTAAAGCTTTTTTCTTTTTTTTTTTTTTTTTTTTTTTTTTTTTTTGCCAGCCCTTGAATTATTTTCCGTGGCTCTTTCCCAGCCCTGCCTTTGCTGGCAGAGCTCGACGAGGGCACCGCCAGCCCCTCTCCCCATCCCCATCCCCTTCCTGAGGTATCCAGGTCGGGAGGCTCTGCTCAGCCTCCGGGAGSTTTTCTGGTTTCAAACTCTTGCCAGTCAGATCCTTCAGACAATCCAGCTCATTAAATGCAAAGAAAGACTTTAAATTTACAGCCTCCATCAATGTATAAAGCCCTCGGCTTCCCGACGGCCGCTGCCCGGCCRGCATTACAACGTAATAGCCTTTTTCTTTATTTTAAAAGCAGGAGATAATAATTAAAGATTGGATTATGAGCTAGCCCGGCATCACAAAAAAGACACAACTTTATCGTATTACACAGCATCAAAATTAATTAGGAGCGCGTTAAT
Organism: Malurus melanocephalus; assembly: GCF_030028575.1. NCBI lineage: Eukaryota > Metazoa > Chordata > Aves > Passeriformes > Maluridae > Malurus > Malurus melanocephalus. The sequence goes on from NW_026623433.1 coordinate 1,107,079, forward strand.
CTCTAATCTAGGAAAATGTTGCAGGATCTCTGGCCTCAATATCACATCCCCATCCAGTGCCTGACAGCCTGGCCCCTTTGAAAGCCTCCCTGCATCATCCCTGCAAAGAAACCTTCACAAAACTCGTGTAATCAATGTTGCTTTGATTAGTCAGAGCTGCTGATGCGCTGGCAGCCGCTCCCGGGGCCGCTGCCTTTGTGCTCAGCTCAGCTCTCAGGGATGGGCAGTGAGTCAGGTCCCACTCCTGTCCCTCTGGCAAACCAGCACTGAAAACCTTCAGGAGCGCAGAGGAAGGGGCCTGAACCTGCCCTGATCATTTTGGGATTGGGATGAGGAGAGCTCAGCGGGGTGGGGGTCCAGGCAGGGTGCAGCTCTTCTCCAGTGCTTTGCYCCTTCGTGTTTCTGCAGAGCTGAAGCATCTTTGAGGAACTGTAGGTGCTGCCACCTTCATCCCCAGAATCTGGAGACTCTGCTGAAGTTCCAGTCCTTGGGTTTATTTGGGTTTCCAGACCCATCTCTTGGTGGCCATCATTCTCCATGAGATGTTACTGGGCAGGTAGTGAGGCCCTGGCACAGAGTGGGACTGCTCCATCCCTGGAAGTGTCCAAGGCCGGGTCTGATGGGGTTTGGGGCAACCTGGGGCAGTGGGAGATGTCCCTGCCCATGGCAGGGGGTGGGAATGGATGGGCTTCAAGGCCTCTTCCTACCCAAACCAGTCTGGGATTCTGGGATTCTCTGCTGAGTATCGAGTGAGAGCTGCATCCCCCAAATCCCAGCTGTGGTCCAGGCACCTCCTCTCCAGGATCCTCTCATGGGTACAGTACTTGATGGCACCGTGGGACATTGGACTTGCCAGTCCTTGTGGGTCCCTTCCAGCCCTGGATGCTCTCTGATTCCATGAGGGATGCCTGAGGAGCACGGCGCTGGGTTTAATCCCACAGGGAGCTCTCCAAGCTGCAGAGACATCAGAGATGAGGCTGAAGTGTCACACAGAGCAGCAAATCAAGGACAGCAGCGATGCTGCAATTTCAGCAACATTTATTTTTTAAAGAAACCCTGGATTTGATCAGCCTGGAAAACTTACAGTGGGCACAAGAGGGCTTGGGGGTTGTGGGATTTCAGTTGTTGAGGAAGACTCAATGGGAGTTGAAAAAGGACTTGTGACAAGGGCATGGAGTGAAAAGGCAAAAGAGGGAATGGATTCCAACTGCCAGAGAGCAGGGATGGATGGGATATTGGGAAGGAATTGTTCCCTGTGAGGGTGGGGAGGCCCTGGCACAGGGTGCCCAGAGAAGCTGTGGCTGCCCCTGGATCCCTGGAATGTCCAAGGTCAGGCTGGACAGATCCCTGGTCTATGGGAGGTGTCTCTGCCCATGGCAGGGGTTGGACTTGGAGATCTTTGAGATTCCTTCCCATCCAAACAATTCCATGACTGAATGATTCTGGGATGATCCTAAACCCCAGCAGCTCTGAGCTCAGCTGTCCAGCAGTGCCTCACATTCCCCATTTCAGGCCTCAAACTTCCCTTACAAAGCTGAATTCCCTTTGGGATCATGACTTATAGGAGCCTTTATGGCCATTGGACTTTGGCACCCACCTACCAATACTTTTGTCTCTCACAATAACCTGGAAGAAACAGGGAAGTGGTGGTTGCTCAATATCTTCCAGGCAAGAAAGAAAAGAAACTTTGGGACAACAGCATTTTTTAAATATTTACATTATTGAAGAGGAAAAGGGCTGGGGAGAAAGAGGGACCCCTGGGAGATGGGCTGGGAGCTGTTATTGAGCAAGAGAAGTGCAAGGTAATGCGATGTGGGGAGACCACTTAAACAGTTCCTGCACTCGGGGGTTGGTGAATTAATTGTAGCCTGGCAGGAAAACACCCGGGCATTCTGCAGAATAACCTGATGGAAGGAGCTGCTGCCAGCCAAGCAGCAATTAGGAGGGGAAACAAGTCATTAAACTGCATTAAGGCAGGGATGGGAGGTTTTAATGCAACACTAATGCCCAGCTGGGTAAATCTGTGAAGGATTGACTCTTTCCCTGTTCATCTTTGGGACACCCCGTCCCAGGACACCATGGGGAGCAGGCTCCCTGTTGTGCTGAGGCAGGATTGACTCTTTCCCTGTTTTCCTTTGGAACAGTCCATCCCAGGACACCCAGGGCAGCCCGTTGTGCTGAGGCAGGATTGCCACTTGTTCGATGCACAAAGTTTTGATGCCTGCCAAAAAAATGGGAATAAATCAGAGGTCCTGCAGGCTCCTTGCTGCCACRGGGACAGATGGGGCTGCTCGGAGMTGGRCACATCARCTCCTGAAACTTGATGGACTCCCTGCACCTCCCTGAGCGGAGGGGTGGAGAGGGGACATTGAAAAGGCTGAAATTTGTGTGTTGCACAATTTGGGTGTCACATTTCCTGAATCCCAGAGATCAATTTGTTCCGTCTCGGGGAGATCTGAGGGAATGGCCACACGTAAATACAGATGAGAACCTGCATGTGGCTCCAGGTCCCTCCCTGCTTCCAGCTCCCTGACAGCCTCCTCCAGATCMCAATTCCTGCTCCACGTTGAGTTTAGAGCATTAATATCTATTTATTTATAAGTGCAGGACACCCTCCTGCCCGGTGTGGASATCCCTGTGGGTGTCACCTGCTGCCACCTCACACCTGACCTTTACAAGGGAAGAAACTGCAGCTCCATTTTGCTCCAGCTCTGACCTCGCTGGTGTCAGAGCCTGTGGAAGGTTTGGCCCTCAGTTTCCATCCTTCAGGATGCCAAGACTG
>NW_026623433.1:1110841-1112068 GCF_030028575.1 Malurus melanocephalus
CTCCATCCCTGCTCTATCCCTGCTCCATCCCTACTCCATCCCTGCTCTATCCCTGCTCCATCCCTGCTCCATCCCTGCTCTATCCCTGCTCCATCCCTGCTCCATCCCTGCCCCATCCCTGCCCCATCCCTGCCCTATCCCAGCTCCATCCCTGCTCCATCCCTGCTCTATCCCTGCTCCATCCCAGCTCCATCCCTGCTCCATCCCTGCTCCATCCCTGCTCTATCCCTGCTCCATCCCAGCTCCATCCCAGCTCCATCCCTGCTCTATCCCTGCTCCATCCCTGCTCTATCCCTGCTCCATCCCTGCTCTATCCCTGCTCCATCCCTGCTCTATCCCTGCTCCATCCCTGCTCCATCCCAGTTCCATCCCAGCTGTGTCCCTGCTCCATTCCTGTTCCATCCCCGCTGTATTTTCTTCCCAACACCGATGGCAAACCAGATCTGGTGTGACTGAAGCTTTGCTCCCTGCAGAGCTTTGCCAGCTCCTRCCAGATGGAAGTTTGGTCTCTGTTGGATTCAATTGTATCTTATATCCAATGGATTTTAATATTAATTATTGTTAACAACAAACCCCCCACCCCAAAAGTTATCCAATTCAGCTAAAGGAAAATTATTTTATTTGTGATTTTTTGATAGGTATTTAGTGATTTTTTTTTGCTTTAAAAGACAATTAAATCCCCAGAGGCAAGGGAAAAGTGTTTATAACCCAAACAAACAGGCYCTCTGTCAAAAATGACAGCTTCCAAAGGGGGCAAAGGGCCCAGGATCCATCTGCTGAGGGGTTCTGTCAGCAGCCTCCCCRAAAAGGGATCTCTGAGAAAAGCTGAGCTTAATTAGAGTGCTATATGTTGTTTTCCCCTTGCACAGATGTTTTCTCCATCATTTACTCCTTGTTTCATCCCTGAGTCCAGTAGGAACTGATGCAAAGCTCTCCTCTGCCTCAGGTGTGTGCATTGGGTGCTGCAGACTTTTGGGAATACACTGAGATAAAACTGCTTAAGGCAAGAGATGATGCTTTGGCTGTCCCAGCAATTTTCTCATCATACTCTTAAGGTTCATTTTGGGTTTTATACCCTCCAAACTACAGCTTTTGGAGTAAGGATTGAGCCTCCATGACAGCACTGGGGGTGGGAATGAAGAGGGATTTGGATTTACAGTGGTGATCCCCTGGAGGAAAAGCTTCTGTTGGGTTCTGGTAATTTCCTACACTGGGGACAGATTTGGA
>NW_026623433.1:1112388-1117209 GCF_030028575.1 Malurus melanocephalus
AGGGAATGAAAAAACATTTGCAGTTTGGATGTGCTTGGGAGAGACGAGTTTGTCTTTATTGGCTGAACTCATTAAAGATCCTGGTGAGAGGAGAAATCCTGACATGAGTGATTGGAAAYGCAGGTGATGGAAGACCAAAAGGAAAAGGGTTTTTTTTCCCCTCTTCTCCCCTGCTGAAGACAGCAGGAATTGGGGAAGGATTGACTTAGCTCTATCCATCAGGAAAAGACTTTCCATCAAAAAGTGAGCAAGAAAAATTGCACCTGGGAAAAAAACAAGAATCCTGCAAGGAGAGCAGCAAACTCTCCTTGGAGGTCAGCAGAGTCCTTTCGGGAAGGACTCAGTGGGGTGGGAGACCTGGGCAAGGCCTCGAGGAAGGCAAAAAGAACTTTAAGAGTTCTGAAAGGACATGAAACAGGTGGGGGGAGATGGAAGAAGAGAGTCTCCCTGGAGCACTTCAGGAAGAGAGATGTTCTCATGCAGGATGAAAGGAGAGGAGCCAGAGGCGAGGCCGGGCTCAGAATCGGGGGAAATGCCTGGCTCAGAGGCTCTTTGAAGATTTTCTGGTCTCTCCGAGCTTGGGAAATGTGGCTGTCAGCTCAGAGGGTCTGCCATGCCCTGGGAATCGCCACCTTGGGAGACTGMAACAGAAATATCCTCATTTTAGCTGGGGGCTGGGGTCCCACCACCTGGTTTTGATCAGTCCTGCCTCAGGTGCCCCACAAAGGATGGGGCTGGGAGGGTGTGGGGTGAGGAAAGCTGTGCCACTGCAAAGGCTGACACAGTCCAGTGGGGATGGAGAGGCAGAACTTCCCCAGGATCCCAGAGGAGACCTTGCAGAATTTGTTACCAGCCAGGAAAGCAGAACAAAGTTGATGGAGTGAGGCCGAATTTGAAGGCAAGGACATGCCCTGCAAGGACAGCGAGATTTGTTACCAGCCCTTTCCATCGCTCTCCTATTCTGTGCTGTCTTTTCTCCAGATTAATCAATTCCTGGGATTAATTGGCTTTGCTCCCACCCAGCTTCACCAGGGGAAGACACTCGGAGGCTCTCCTGAAAAGACACAGCCCAGCCACATCCTCCAGCCCCAACATTTCACCCAGCTCAGGCTCTGCTACAGTTCCCACAGAACATTTGCATTATGCAAATTTGGCATATGCAGATCAGCCCTTCCGAAAATAATGTGCAATCAGGCAATTAACGAGTGCCTTGTCTTTAGCTCACAGGTAAGCTCAGTTCCTGAGACTCTTCACTCTGGATTGGCTCTGCAACCTTAATAATGGCATTTTTAATTCCCTGGCAGCCTTTTTGGGGACGGATTTTCGTTTTCTTCTCCTGCCCCGAGCCCTCTCTGCCACCCACMGGCTGGTGGAAGGGAGGGTGACAGAGGGATGTTTTTCTCACAGCCATAAATCCTACTTATATCCAGTGAAATACAGGCATCCAATTAAACCCATAATCCTATAAACCTGCCAGCAATCAAGCACACTTTCAAAAATCAAGCCCGACAGATACTTTAAATCAATATATCCGAGTAACAACTCGCAGCCTGTAGGATCATCCTACACTGCGTCTTCACGAAAAGAATAAATTTTCCAGCSTGTGCGCTGTTTTTATGGCTTTTTTCCCCTTTTAGCTTCTCCAGRGGAGATTCCTGAGTGATGAGTGATGGTCAAGGACTGAGGGGAATCAGGAGGAGTTGGGGTCATTGCATCCTGTAAGACACCACCCCTCCCCAGCTCCTTTCCCCTGGAGATGTCGGGGCAATGGATTGGGATAGATTGTTATTATCCAGGGATTTTTTTTATTTTTTTTTTTTCCAGAGAGGGAAAAAAACCCAAGGATTTAATTTATGACCTGCTTTCCGATAACAACTGAGGTCTCTGCCAAATTCCGAAATCTTTTCCACTGGGTGAGGTACAAAGCGCTTGGCACCGGGAAGGGACGGGGCAGGTGATGGATGCCCAGGAGCATCATTGCCACTCATCATCCCAAAGAACAGAGGAGTCACCGGGYTTGTGGCCATCCATCAGTTCCCCGTGGATAAACTGTTGTGTTTCTTCTCTTTTTGGGGAGTTTTCACCCCAAAGGCGTCCAGCTTGCTGCCCCTGATGGTGGCACTCCCTGGGGCTCTGCAGACATTGAGGGAGGAGTGGGGAAATCATGGAATTGCAGCACCAGAGAAACACGGAATCACGGAATCTGGCAATGGGAAAGGAACATGTTTTAGTGTCAAATCCAGGCATTTGGGCTGTCYCCACCAAATCCACGTGGTTCAACAACCAGGGTGCACTCCCAGCTCATCCACAGGTTCCAGCTTTTGGGGAAGAAGATTCATCATGGCTGGGACAATGCCCYGAGGGTCTCTTTGTTTCTGTCTTGATGCCATTCACTTCGAACTTGCTCAAAATAACTTGGAAATGATGGTTTCACCTTCWTTCCTGGGCGAGGCTGGCGCGCAGCGATGGGAATCGGAGCAGGCTGGAAAATGGGAGCCAGACAGATTTTCACATCTCCCATTCTCCTGGGAGCTCCCTGTCACCCAGGTCACATCCACCACCAGCATTCCAGCAAGAACAGCCTCTCTGCTGGGAGCTAAACCCCGGTGTGCAGCAGSAGGGAAGCTTCTGAAGCACATTTCAGAGTGCTTTAAACATTTTTATAGGGGCTGTTTGCTTTCTATCCCCTCACCTGTAAAACCAGGTACTTCCAGCGTCAGATTCCAAACGCAATAAACACACGGAGCCATAAAAAATCTCTTGAGCTGCCCTGGAATGGCTTTTGCAGACCCCACAAAGTGGCTGGTGAGGCTCAGAGCTCGCCAGGAAAGTGCTGCTCATCCATACGAGTAACCAGCAAGGGCCCAGCCCGAGGGATGGCACAGTCCCTTTTTTTTTTTTTTAAGTCCTTTCTGGCCATAAACTGTAAACTTGAAATTAATGATCACCTCATGGAGCGAAAATGCAGCCATTGACCTGGGGCTGAACCTCAGCCATTCCAGGTGAAGCGTTCGCTGCTGTTCCAATGTTCATTTCCAGGAGGTCGGAACAGAACCTTGATCTGCTGAATACAAAATGTTCCCGGTGCCGCCGAGCTGTTTCCTCCCTCGTTCCCAGAAGTTCATTTTGCGTGAGTGTCCAACAGGTTTTCGCTCATTTGAGACCAAAAGGCAGCCAAAAAAAATAAATCTCAGGTGCAAATACCCCATGTGGCTGCAGCTCCAGAAATATGATTGAGTTGGTGAAATAACGATCCAAGTGAGACCATGGTGAGGATTCCAGGATCTGCATCCCGAGACCCACAATCCCAAAGTCTCTGGTTATAGAAAAAAAACCAATTCTCTTTGCACAGGGTATTTKCATCTGGTCAAGGCAGAATTCATGGGAAATTATTCACATATTTATCCCAGATCCCAGGTGAGAGTGGCTGAATCCCACTTCCCATCCATCCCCGTAAAACACCTCATTCACAACAGGCACCGTGATGATGATCCACCTCATCTACTGTTTAATTGACTGCAGGCCCAGAGTTAACACGAAAAAAAACCGTAAAACTGTCATTTCAGGAGCCCTGTCTCCTCTCTTGGTTAATAGGATTAGACAAAAATGTTTTAAATCAAAATCCCAAAGCTTGCTGCTGCTTTTCAAATGAGGCTGAGACTTTCTGGTGAGGGTTTTTTTTTTTTTTTTTTTTTGATCTTTCTGCTGAATGAAGACTCTGAGTCAGAGTCCCAAAGCTCTTTGGGGGGTTGCAGGCAGCTCTGAGCCAGATTGTTTGGAAAAAGTGGGGTCCTGGGGTCAGAAAAATCCGTGACTTTCAATCTCAGCAGCCAGGAAAAGCATCCCAGGGGCTGGAGAGGCAGTTTTAGTACAGCAGGGTTTGGGGACAACACTGAGCTGCTTCCACTATTCCCAGGGGATGCACCTGGCAAAAGGGAAGGAAGGTGAAAAATTGACCAGAGTGCAGAGAAAGGYCCAGAAATAACCCAAGGGCCAGGAAAAATGCCTTACAGGGGGAGACTTAAAGAGCTTCACCTCTTTATCTTATCAGGAAGAAGAATGGGAGTGATTTGATTACAGCACACGAGTGCTCGGAGTGCTCGGGGAGAAAACACCGGGCACGGCCAAACCTCTTTAATCCATCAGCYAAAGGCAGGACGAGAAGTAAAAGCTGGAAGAAGAAGCCAGATCCATTCGGACTGAAAACTCGGCCCTGGGATTTTATTTTGTTTTAATTTTTTCCCCACCAGCAAGACAGATTCGCCATTAAAACAAATCACCAGCGGAATGGCGCGTCCCGCTTGGACCGGGCTGGGTGGGGATCGGCACGGGCAGAATGTTGGGGTTTATCCCARTGGGTTTGGGGGCTCAAATCCTCTGCAAGGCAGGGGAGGGCTGAAGATATCCCCAAGTCCTTCCCATCTCCTCCACCCATATCTCTGCTAGACAGCAAAGTTTGCCACTTGCCAGCCCCTCGCTCTCCTCGCAGCCCACAGATGCATCTGATCCACGCTGCAAGATAATGATAGAAAATTACAGTGTAATAAGATAATGGGATTTATTTATAGAATTTGCTTTCCAATCACGCCCACATGATCTATGTATCCCCACACACTCACACGCAGCTCACAGGCACTTTCCATGTGTGTGTATTTGCATAAGTGCTTGGCTTTGTGGAAGCAAAATGCCACCTGGGGGATGTCGAGATGCTCCCAAATGGTTCAATCCCAGCGAGAAGGGTGCTGGCACATCACAAATAGTCCCCTCATCATCATAACAATGACACCATATTTCCAGCACACTTTTCTCTCAAAGCACTTG
>NW_026623433.1:1118254-1136757 GCF_030028575.1 Malurus melanocephalus
CGCTTCACTGAGAGATCTCTGCACCATCCCAGGATCTGCCCATCCACGGGCTCTGATTAACCTGGGGCAGGTGTAGGGGGAGGCAGTAGGTGAGGGATCCTTGTCCCATATCCCTGCTCAGATTTCCTGTCCAGTGTCCCTGCTCAGGATCCCAGTCCCATATCCCTGTCCTGTATCCCTGCTCAGATCCCTGTCCCATATCCCTGTCCCATATCCCTGTCCCATATCCCCACTCAAATCCCAGTCCCATAACCCTGCTCAGATCCCAGTCCTATATCCCTGCTCAGATCCCTGTCCCATATCCCAGTCCCATATCCCAGTCCCATATCCCTGTCCCGTATCCCTGTCCTGTATCCCTGCTCAGGATCTCTGTCCCATATCCCTGCTCAGATCCCTGTCCCATATCCCTGCTCAGAATCCCTGTCCAGTGTCCCTGTCCCGTATCCCTGTCCCATATCCCAGTCCCATATCTCTGCTCAGATCCCTGTCCCATATCCCCACTCAAATCCCAGTCCCATATCTCTGCTCAGATCCCTGTCCCATATCCCTGCTCAGATCCCATTCCCATATCCCTGCTCAGATCCCTGTCCCATATCCCTGTCTCATATCCCTGCTCAGGATCCCCTCTCACCATCCTGACCCCATGATGCTCACACAGCTCCCTCTCCTCCACTGCAGAGAGGTGCAATTATTTTCCAAGGGCTGCTGAGCATCTCCACCGAGCCGGCTTCTCTGGGGAAGATCAAAGCCAACCTCTGATCAGGAGAGCTGAGCRAGATCCCTGCACAGGGAGGGAGAACAGGGAGGAGAGGGAAAATAGAAAGAACAGGGGGATGGCTGGGAGCAAGGGGGAAGTTTTCCATTAGTGGAGTCGGATAAACCCTAAACAAAACCCGCCGGAGTTAGTGTCACCTGCAGTGACTCTGTCCAGGTGTGGCCGGGCTGTCAGTGGYTTTGGGTGGGACAGGTAGGGCCGGCCACCCCTTTGTCCTGCGGCATCCACAGCCAACCTCAGCTCAGCTCTGCCGCGGGGGAGGGGGCAACCRAACCTTCGAGGGATTTTTTTGGAAATGCAAAGGACCGAGAGGACCCAGATCATCTTTTATAGATGCCGTTGCCTCTGGCAGAAAAGCCGAAGCAAATTCCAGCACTTCACTTCTCCTTTGATTTCGGCACTTTCAACCAGGGAGGAGGCAAAGCCCCCCACACACCGGACCCCAACCCCGAGCCCGGGTGGATGCTCCAGAATGTTCCACCACCGCATCCCCTCCTGCAACCCCGCAGCAGCAGAAATCCCATCAACAACACCCATCTGGGSGCTCTTTGCAGGCTGTGGGGAAGGCAGAGGAAAAGGTGCAGGACTGGTTCCCTCTCCCTTCAAACGTAGTTGTGCTCTATATTCAAATGGCAGTTTAATGAGCCTTTCCCTATTTCGAGCAACTTTATCACACCATTAAAGCGCAGGAATGAATAATACATCTAGCGGGGGGCTCTGCTGAACTCCAGACCTGCTGCAGCTTCAAACGGAGCCGGAGGAGAGGCACTGGGGGACGGGGCTGCGCTGGGGGAGGGCGGGGGTGTGCTGGGAGAGGAGCGGCGATTTCTGCTCAAATGTGCCCAACCACACCCAGGGCTACCTGAGCTCCTTCCCCAAATGCCAAACTCCTGCTGTTTTAACTCAGCGATGGGCAGGAGCTGCTGGCACCCAAACCAGCCTTCCTCCTTTCCTCTCTGGCCTGAAGAAATAAAGGAATAAAATTGTTTTAATGTGGTTTAAATTATTGCTTCCAGCAAACCGCCGGGGGGTAAGGAGCTGATCCCAGACCAGGCTCCATGGGTGTCCCTGTCTCCAACCCCTCTCCATCTCTTCCCATCCTTAAAAATGAGGCAAAATGAGTAAAGAGGTTTGATCCAGGTCACATCACACCTTGCTGAGCACTGGGTGAGCTCTTTGCCAAATGATGCCCTTGGCCAAAGTGGAATGTTGGTTCCATGCACACRGATGGATGGGCAGAGGAGGGTTTGCTGCTCCTGGAGCAAGATCTGTGCCCTGCACCCCAAGGTGGCCTCAGGACAGGCTCAGCAACCCAAGGAAAGAAAAAACCCTCATTTATTAAACTGAAAACTCATTTAAAGTAGGAGAAGAAGTAACAAAAAAAAAACCAACCCAGGAGGCCAAAACAAACCATTTTCAGTTCAGGATGCAAAGTATATTCTCCCCAGGGGAAAACCCAGCAATTAATGCTGGAAAGATTCAAAGATTTTATGGTTTGGGGCTTTTTCTTTTTTATAAATTGTCCTCATCTAAACTAGTCCATATGCACTTTTTGTCCCATTGTTTGTGGGCATTGATTTATTTTTCTCTTACTCTTTCTGATTGTTGTATTTTGGATGGTGCTTACTGATGTGAAAAAAGCCATCTTGTGTTGCTGATAAGGCTGGAGATAACWGCAGAGGTCAAGGAACAGCTGGGCAAAGAGAAGACAGGAGGGGAAAAAGTTTCAGCATCTCCAGCTCCATCCCCACTCCCCCCCAAACCTGCAGAAAAATCACATCCAGTGGCCCAGAATGGTAAATGAGATGGATTTTCCCCAGGGCCAGCCCAGAGGAAGAAAGGAAGGAAACAATTTAACTGTATTTCCTCGTTATCTGATCTCAGTCATTTTAATTTGTGCTCTCTTTGAGGCTTCTCCTTTTTCCTTCTCTCATGTGTTCATCTCCTGCTGTCGGGAGTGTTGAGCTGAGTAATGGATGACATTTCAGGAAAATGGGAGCATTTTTGTCCGGCCCAGTAACCAYTTCCAAGGTCRCATGTGACAGAGGGAGACGCCRCTTTCAAGGTGAGGCAGAGAGGAGSAGAAAAACCCTTCCCTTATCAGATCTTCATAAAATAAATTTGCTGCTGTATTCCCATCACGAGCCAGGAACAGCCTTATCCTTTTCCATTTCTTCCYTTTTTTGAGGATGGCAAAGCCGGTCCTGAGCGAACACCCAAGGGCGAAGGAAAGTAATTGCTGGGTAAGAGATATCAGAATTTAGGGAGAGAATCATAGAACAATGGAAAGATTTGGGTTGGAAGGGAAGGGAACTTAAAGCTCATGCCGTGGCAGGGACACCTTCCCCTATCCCAGGGTGCTTCAATTCCAATTCAACCTGGCCTTGGACACTCCAGGGATCCAGGGGCAGCCACAGCTTCTGTGGGTGCACTGTGCCAGGGCCTGCCCACCCTCACAGGGAACAATTCCTTCTTGCTATCCAGTCTAAAACTCTTCTTTTTTAATTTAAAACCCTTCTGTTTCCCTTTTCAGGGGAGAGGTTGAAGGGAATTGTGTCAGAACCCCGGGAATTCACGGGGCACATGGTCTGAAAACAGCAGCAGKGACTCTGGAGAGCTGGAGGAAGGTTCCTTTCTTGGTTCGAGGGTTATTTTTTTTTCCTAGCATTTCAAAGAAGCAATTTGATAAAATGGCTATTAATTATGCCTGTCTTTGTTTGAGCAATTAAGGGGCCATTTCACTTCTGGGAGAGTTGAAACAGCCTAAATGAGGTCAAAGCAAAGCAAAGCCACCTCAAGCTTAATTATAAAAGAGGTTTGACGCTCTGAGTTTGGCCTCTGGAGCTGGATTTAGTTCCAAGKCCAAGGGAGAGGCCTCTGCATCCCAAAGCACTCGGGGGAGCAGGGATGAGGATGCCAACAAACCTTCCCGTGGCGGGAGCAGTGGGACGGCAGCGCCTGCCCAGGAGGAATCTCAGCCCGACGCCGCCGCGGTGCCGGCACGGGGACAACCTTACGGTGCCAATCCAGAGTGAAACGGAGCCCTGCAGCTCTAATTAAAAGGGCTGCTGTAGCTAATGATCTGCCCAGTGCTAATTAACTTCCAAACGTGGCGGCTCCATTCACGTTGAGCTCYGCTGCTGGGTTTGCTGTTGTTCTCCAGGCTCCTCCTCGGGTCGRCGTTTTCTCTGAGCCGTCCCCAGGAAGGCCTCCCAAGCACGGATAACTGAATCTTTGCAAACCTCTGAGGCCTCTCCTCCTCCTTCTCCACTCTCATTTTATTTCATTTCGTTTTTTTTTTCTTCTCTAATTTGCCCAATTCTGCTTCCAAGCCTCAGAAATTGGTGACTTATAATAGAAGTGTCTTCTCAGCCGTATTTATAGCACGGCGCCAGCATGAGGCTCCCAGAAGGTTCAGGTAGCTGGGAAATTCAAATTTAGCTCAGAGAGGCTGCAGCCATGTCCTTTGGGAGAGGATTTTCCCCACTTTCCCCCCAAACTGAACCTCCCACACACTGCTTTGATGRGGTCATTTGGATGTGGGGTGGGATATGGGTTTTGCACCCTGGCTTTGAGTTGAAAATCAGGTTCCACATTGGATTCAGGTGGGGAAACCATCAGCTTTAAGAGTCAGATTTGGGGTTGTTTTTAATGTGATCGATGTCATGGGTGAGGGGCTTTTGCACAAGGGACAAATTGGTTTCCCAACCCAAAAATTCGACCTGTGGGATCTCCATCCTTTCCCATCCCAACCCCACCACCCAATCCCGTCGGGTGCTCCTGACAGAAACGCTGTGGAAGCACGACTGGCAGCCAGCCTTTGCCATCTGCTCCGGCCCCTCGTTACGGATTCACAACAAACACAAGCGACAACTAGATCAGTGCAGACATCTCGTGGATCAGATGAGCTGGGAACGCGGGGCATATGCTCCCTGCCCAAAAAAATCCCACGCCAGAGCTGGGGCTGCTCCCRGGGGAGACACCGGGGGAGAGGGGAGAACATTCTCACCTACACTTGTGAGCCGGAGGGGAGGTGTGGAAGAGGAATCCTGCTCTGCTGCAGGAGAAGGGAACTAAAGGATGCTGAGGATGTGTCACTGTTGGGGCGGACACAACACACACATAGTCCTTGGAAAAGGGCAAAAAGCCATTTATTCCAAGAATCACTCTCATTTATACACCTTTGTATGTTACATATTCATTGGCTACTAAACTACTACAACAGATTCACTGGCAATTATTTAATGACAACACCCCACCATTGGTTACCTGTGTGTGGTTACCTGGTGATGTGGGTTTGATATGAACATGATTTTTACTCTGTAGAGGACAGACAGCAGTGATGGGTCCCATCAGTGAACTATGGAATCACAGAATAGTTTGGGTTGGAAGGGACCTTAAGGATCATCTCATTCCATCCCTGCCATGGGCAGGGACACCTTCCCCTATCCCAGGGTGCTCAAAGCCCTGTCCAGCCTGGCCTTGGACACTCCAGGGATCCAGGGGCAGCCACAGCTTCTCTGGGCACCCTGTGCCAGGGCCTCMCCACCCTCACAGGGAACAATTCCTTCCCAATATCCCATCCATCCCTGCCCTCTGGCAGTGGGAAGCCATTCCCTGTGTCCTGTCCCTCCATCCCTTGTCCCCAGTCCCTCTCCAGCTCTCCTGGAGCCCCTTTGGGTGCTGGAAGAGTCTCCCTGGAGTCTCCTCCAGGTGAACATTCCCAGCTCYCCCAGCCAACATAAGCATTCAAGCATTCAGAAAAAACACTGGGTGCAGCCTTGGTGCTCTTTTTCTCCTTTTATTGTTTGAATTTCTTATTTCTGTTGCTGCTACATTCTCACAGGTAGAAATAYCAGCTCTATCACTTKTTTTCCAGGTTATGTAACTTGTTTTTCACCTCTAGTTTAGCTCAATCATTCCCTGAATCATTCTCTRKTTGGCCAAAGWAACAGGAGAGAGCAGGAGTTTTACAAGGGTAACAAGGCCCTTGTTTTATAAGGTTTTACTTACATACAACAAGGATGCTTGGAGGTACTTTGGGGTTTACAAGGGGTTGAACCTTTTTGTTGAGTAATTCCCCAAGGCCAAAAATCTCCGGCTGGGCTTGATAAAACAAAGCTGGTTTTTGGATAAACAAAAACAGAGGTTCAGAGGAACATCCCGAGGTTGGCCTGAGGTCTCTGCTGAAGAAGCCCCTCTGTGTGAGCCCTGCTGGYTGCACGAGTGCCTGATGTGATGAAAGCTGCTCTCAGGAGCTGGAATGGAATTGCTGCTTGGAGAGGAGCAGCTCTGAGAGAGGACAGACAGGATAATGGTCCCTGACTCCTCAGCTGCTCCTCAGGCAGACGACGCCGGCGCCGCTGCTCCACTGCAGGAACGCGCTCGAGGGTGACAGAACATCAGCTTGTGGGGCTGGGTCCTTATCCCTTCAAACCCCCAGCAAAAAACTCTCATGGATGAGGCAAAAATCATCATTGGAGCCTGGGAAGGCACCTGTCAAATCTCCAAGCTCCAGCCTTTTGGGAAAAGTCACKTCCTGTTTTCTCATGATGCTCAAAAAATTCTTGAGACATGGAGAAATCCACTTTTTTCCCCATATTTTCTCCTCCAGACCTCTGCAAAACTGAAGCTCTCCCTACCTTATCCTTGTCCTTCCCTCCAGTCTCCAGGAAAGGGAGACACACCCCCAGCACAGGCAGCAGCATGTCCATAAAATCCCCTTCTCTTTCCCCAAATTTCTATTTCATTGCTCCCACAGCTTTGTTGAAGCAATAAATTGGGAAAGCAACATCTGCACATCAGTTGCTTCCAAGTTTTTGATAAAAGGAGGCATCTGACACCTTGTTATTTCCATTCCCTTCTCCCCCCAAAAATGGGATGTGCCACGAGGTTGCTGGGCCAGAGGGAAGCGATGGAAGGCTCTGAGTTGTTAATTTTCATTTAAAGGTTTAAATCATCCCATCCCTGGAAAGTGTTGCTGGGGTGAATCCAAACCAAAGGCTTTGCTGGGGGTTCTGTTTAGTCAGCAGCTCAGTGGAAGGAGAAACAGCTGCTCCAGCCAGGCTGGAAAGATGTTGGATATCTCAAGCCAACAGATAAAAACATTGGGATTTCAGGAAGAGATTTCCTTCTTTCATGAAAATGAAAATGTGGAAAAATGAATATAGTCGGTCATGGCCAATCTCAAACTCAATGGAAATGGGGAGAAGCTGAGCTTTAAACTAATGAAGGCACAAAAATTAAAGATCAAAATAAAAGGGAAGCCTTGAAAAAAGCCCCTCAGGAGCTGGGAAGGTTGGACAGGGCTGTAAGGGAAGCATCAGGCCCTTCCCAGGTGTGGGGGGTTTGCAATTCCAGGCTGGGAAGAGCTCCCGTGAAGGATAAGGAATATTCCTTAATTCACGTGTTCAACCCAGACTGCATTCATCCAGGTTAAGCACATTCACCATCTTCAAGGGATATTGAGGAATATTTGGAAAATGTTCACCCAGCAGAGGGTTGGAGGATGAATTTTGTGCCAAGGGGAGTCCATCCAGATGTCCCCAGAGGGGGTGTTTGGGAATTGCATTCACATTGAACAGCCTGGAAATCAGGAGATGCTGATGGAAAGGAGGGGAGGAAGCACTGTCCCCCACAGGACACAGGACTTGGCTGCACAGGAAGTGCAGGGAGKATTTTATTTTCATCCCCAGCCCTTCCAGTGCTTCCCAAGGAGCGGGGAAAGGCACTTTTTTGGGGAATTAGAGCACATCCTGTGTCACAGTGACCAGGCAATAGTCAGGGGAAAAGATGGGCTTGGCTGGGCAGCAGAGGGTGGGGAGCAGCAGGAGTGCTGTGGGTGCTGCTCCCCAGGCTCTCCCAGTCAATAAATTCACCCCAAACACTGGAATCAGGCAACCCCAAAGAGCTTTTCCCACACACATTTCCCCAGGGGTTTCATCCTCCTTCAGTACCAGTGACTGAAAATTGGGATCCCAACCTAAAGCTGGAAGGTCTCACTGAAAATCCCCCAGGGCCATAAAGGCAGGAAAAAAATTCACGTTTTCAGCCGGAACTTGTTGAAACAACTTGTTTATTTTTTTTCCCTTTGCACTACCCCAAACAGGGGACAACTCCAAATATTTTGGTAAAAATGAAAATAATTTTCTATTAAGTTTCCCTTATGAAAAATCAGTTTGGATTTTTTTTTTCCCTAAAGTAAGTTCTTGTTTTTTCAGTGTTAAATTTAATCCTCTGCCAGAAAAACTTTTCATTCCCCGTGAAAAGTGGGCATGAACATAATCATTTTTCCCTACAAAAGAAGGGGAAACTGAGGCAAGGGGATGTTTTTCCWGCGACATTTGCAGAGGCTGAGGAGCCTGTGCTGCACACGATGCTCAAGAGGTTTCAAAGCGACCCAAAATTCTCCTTTTCGGGGTGTAACACCAAGAGGAGCCATGGATGTGTGGATTAAACAACACTGTGCCCAACCAACTGCTCCTCCCTGGACATTGTGTGTCAAAATAGSGGCAAAGCTCCAAAAATGCTCTCCTTATCCCATCCTCCTTCCCACCCTGGTTTCCTCTCCCTTTCCACATCCCTCAGCCCTCAGCAAAYCATTAAACCCTGCCCAGGGAAACGGCTGGAGAAAGGAAAACAAAGCCACTGGACTCAGACAGATCATGGAAACAGAGRAGATAAATCCTGAGAGTGTGGCTGGCACAGGGAGGAGAAGACAAATACTGAAATAAATATGAAAAGAAGACAAGTTTGGGCTACAGGGAGTGTGTGAGCCAGAGAGGGAGAGAGGAAATGGCACTAAAATAGACGAGCTTTCCTGGAGACAAAGGTAAAATTGGGAAAAATGAGATCTAAACCGAAGGGGGATAAATCATGAGGGCAGCAATGTCTGAAAATTATTGGGAATGAAGCTTTCCCAGCGAGTGAGACATCCCCGGCAAGACGGATCTGCTGCGAGCAGCAAACACAGCTCCGGTGACAAAGGCAGAGGGGAGTGGRGAAATTTGGGGGGATGACCCTGACTTGGCTGCTTCTCCTGAGGGATTTCTGCAGCCACATTCCCAGRTTTGGGCTTCAGAAAGCTCCTCCTTCCCCAAGGAAAAAAACATAGGGAGAAAAACATTACGGGGAACAGGTGTTTTTGCACAGGGAGATGTCTATCCAAAATGTCAGGAGCTCTGCAAAAATAAAGGAGAAAAAAGTGGGAAAGTCGTGCTCAGGTTGCAGCTCCYTCCTCTAGAACAGGGTTCAATTGGAAGATCACAGAATCATATTATTGATGATCTAATTTGTATTATGATATATGTATATCAATGATTATCTAGGTTGGAAAAGATCCTTAAGATCWATTCCAACCATTCCCCCAGCACTGCCAAGGCTGCCACTAAACCACGTCCCCAAATGCCACRTCCACACAGCTTTTAAAACATTCCAGGTTGGGAGATGGATCCGACCCATTTTGCTGAAGGRTTTTAGCAGCAATATTTCATTCTACAGCTTCTTTTCCCCCTGCAAAAAARAATAAACCCAATTGCTAAACATCCCCCAAAGCCATTAAATCCTCCACAGAGACACGGGGACCAGAAGAAAGGGTTGGGGGGAGCTCTCCAGCCCGTGACTTCTGAAGACCAGCAGCTTTTTCCCCCTCAGGCTCCTCTCCTGCTCCTTGTCTGGATGACACCTCACAGATAAATAACAGCAGCGATCCTAAATCGAGATCACAACATGCTTTACACTTCTGCCTTTCACTTGGAGCAGGGAAAGCTCWCTCCAGGCTGCAGGAAGACAGCATGGGAATTTTTTTTTTCCCCTTCGTGCCAGGCAAAGCTGTGACATAAAGCCTACGGCTTGTTGCAGGCTGGGTTGTTTTTATTTTTTTTTTTCCCACGTCTCCCCCACTTTGCTTTGGCACAGCAAAGGAGTTTTCAGCTGGGAAGAGCATGTGGCRTGCCAAGCACACCCTGAATTTTCACCAGGAAAGCAGAAACCTGCACACCAACACAGGGAAACTTGGCAGCACTCTTTAATTTGGGGGGAGGGCAGGTGGGGGGTATTAAAAACCCATGGTTGCCACAGAGAAAGCATTGTTTTCCCAAAAAAACCCCCAATTTTCTGCTTTCATAAACCTATAGCAACATCTTGACTCATTTGGCAGCAGTTCATGGCCAGCACGAGGCTCTTGGTGTGGTTTTTTGTTGAATTATGGAAATTCATGGGATTTTGGAGGCGGGTTTGAAGCTGATCTGGGAGGRGCAGCAGGATTCCCTTAGGGAGGGGTTGTTGTCCCCAGAGAGTTGGGGACAAGCTCATGGGTGATGTCCCCTCACCGGGCAGCACCGAGACTAGTCAACACCGCATAAATTCCCAGACCCCCACAAATTCTCCTGGGGTTTTTTCTCCCAAGCCGAGCACAGAGAGGAAAACCCACGAGCCAAAAGGAAGAGGAGACACAAAAGGAGACACAAAAGGAAGAGGAGACACAAAAGCTGTGTCAAAGCCGAGCTCGGGTCTCCATCCAGCAGCTCCCACTGGTCTGTCCTCGTGTTTGTGCATCCCACACCTGCATCCAGCTTTTTTACAACCACATTCCCGCTGTGTTTGCTGCTCTCCCGGCCTTTCCCCTCTCCTCTCTCTGATTTATATAATTTGAAGTCCTGCTTGGGAGCTGATATTATGACACGTCCAGACTTCAAAATAAACCTCCCTCTTGATACCAGGTTATTTTATTGGGTGCATCAAGGCTGAAAACAACCTCATTCATCTTAAGAAATGTATTTTCCCATTTGCTGTATAAATACATACATGTTTCCCTGCATTATTCACCTGGGCACGGCAGATAGATGAGCAGCAACAAAGGCACCACATTTTTATTTCTCATTCTGTAACGGAAAAGGCACCAGGGAGCTTTGTGGCAGGAGCTCGGCGGTGCGGAAAAAAATCAGCCAGGGCAAAGGGTGGCGAGAAAATTGAGCGCAGAGGAGATATCCCAAAATAGTCCAGGGATGGGGACAAGGTCTGGTCTTCAGGGTCCTTGTCCAGGTCAGAGAGATGGTCTGCAAACAGAGGAATTAGAGATGGAGAAAAAGCCAAAGAGCAGATGAAAAATAAGGCAAGGAGACCAGAAAAAAATCAGCAAAGAAGAAGAAGAGGGAGGGATGAAAAGAGAAGGGAAAAAATGAATAATTGAAAGTCTGTAATAAACACAGTGTGGAGACAGAAAAAATGCCCGTGTGAAAATGTAATTACTGCCTGTATCAATAACATCAGCCCAGCACCCGCTGCGCCAGGGCTGGCACCAAAACAAGCCATAAGTCTTGGGAACGCTCGCTTTGGATGTGCTGTAAAAATCATCTGGGTCTGGGTGCAGGCACCTTCATCCCCCACACTCCTGCAGGGACTCCAGGAAATAACAAAGAGGAACCTCAGCCTTTCTTCAAAGCACTTCTGAGGCTCACACGGGACTCTGGACCCTGATGGGTTTTAGCAGCAGCTCCACTGGTGYTGTAGAGAGCAGGTCAGGGGACAGAGGGCTGTGCCACCAGCCCTGATGGTCAACAGCCTTAATGGCCAACAGGCCCAATGGCCAACAGCCCAATGGTCAACAGACCCAATGGCCAATAGCCCCAGTGGCYAGCACCCCCAGTGGCCAACAGACCCAATGGCCAACAGATCCAACGGCCAAGAGTCCCAATGGCAAATAGTTCCAGTGTCCAACAGCCTCAATGGCCAATAGCCCCAGTGGCACCCCCAGTGGCCAACAGACCCAATGGCCAGCAGACCCAATGGCCAACAGACCCAATGGCCAAGAGTTCCAATGGCAAATAGTTTGAGTGGCCAACACCCCCAATGGCCGATAGCCCAAAAGGCTGACAGACCCAATGGCCAACAGACCCAATGGCCAATAGCCCAAATAGCCAACAGTAACCTCATGGCCAACAGACCCAACAGCCAACAAACATGACGGCCAACAGACCTGATGGACAGCACTCCTGATGGGCAACAGCCCCAGTGACCAACAATCCCAATGGCCAATAGCCCCAGTAGCTAAAAACACCAATGGCCAACAGTCCCAATGGCCARTAGCCCCARTGGCCAATAGCCCTGGTAGCTAAAACCACCAATGGCCATCAGTCCCAAAGACCAGCAGAGCCAGTGACCAACAAGTCAGTGTTTGCCGAGCCAGCCTGGGGATGCTCTTGGTCGGAACTCATGGGTTTCTAATCCTGCCTTGCCCTCATGGAGCAGAGTGCAGAAATAGAGTTAAACTCTCACTYGCCTTCCTTTGGAGCCTGGGATGACTTGGAGCCTACAGCTGCTATTTTTAAATCACTGCTGGGGATACGCTGTGGATTTCTCTTAATTGGACATCACTGCTGACTGTAATGAGTCCAAAATAAGACTCCCTTTCTCTTCATTAACTTCCTGCATGAATTTGGAAGTTGATTTCTTTGCACCAACAGTTTTCACTCCCCAGTGGCTGCGGTGCTGCAGTGGGATACTGGATCCTTAAACTGATCCCAAGTAATGGGATATAAAATCAAATACCTTATCCCGAGAAACTGTGACCTCACTGCCTGAGTCTTGGGCAGCCTAAGGGCCTCACTGACTCTGCAAATCAATCATCCTCTGGGAAACTCAACCCGTCCCACAGGTGTCCTGGGTTGGTTTTGTTTTATCCTCGCCCAGACCAGACTCCACTGGGAGTAAACCCAAGCAGGAGGTGTCTATGCTGCTCTGCCCTCTGCTCACACACCACAGCCTGCTCCAGTGCTGCTCCTTCCCCACACCCCCTCCCCTCCCGTCCCCAGAAGTGTCGATAAACCCACTCGAGATGCAGATTTAATGTTATCAGGAGATGCAGGCCATGTTTAGCAAGAACTTGAAGGATCATAGCAAGAGGCCTGGATGTAATCCAGGCTGCAGCAGATAAGGAACTGAAAAGCCGCTTCTACTTCTGCCTCTTTTCCTTTTCCTTTTTTTCCTTTTTTTCTTTTCTTCCCTTTTTTTTTTTTTTTTTCTTCAGTGGTTCAAGATTGCAAAGAGGCTGAGAAAGAAGAAAGGGAGACACGGGGCCCGAGCGATAACGGGTGATGGACGTGACGCCATCTCCTCCCCGAGAGTACCAGAGATTGCAAAGCATTGAGAAATCAAACTGACAAGTGGGAACACAGGCTCAGCATAAGAAACGGCAGCTCGTTCCGAGCTCCTGCAGGCCTGGAGAGCTTTTCRCTTCTCCTGACGATGGATTAAGTGGATGTTGGCGATAGATAATTTTGAACTCCTTCTGCAATGTGTTCTGGCTTGTCATATCCCGGGGGAGGCCTGGAGCCGCAGAGACAGCGCCCATCGTGAGGCTCACGGCCACGAAACTCCTCAAACCTGGCAGAGGGGTTGGGAAAAGCCAGACCTCACCTGGCTGGTGACACCAGGGAGTCTTTTATACCTGGCCAGCCTCAACTGTGGCATCCCCATGACAGGGGTGGGTGAGGAATCAGGCCAGGATTSCAGCTGGTTTGGCTGCAAAGACTTTGACCTTGGTTAAAAAGTGGCTCAAATTCAGCAGATTTCGAAGAAGCCAGGAGATGAGAATTTTGTCAGCCTTGGAGTAGCAATTTTTGGCAGATTTGGGAAGAGAAACAACCTTGAATCCCAATTTGCTCAGCCCAGGCAGGGTAGAGGTGGAGGTTACAATACAGCCCAAAATTGCTCCCTCCTTGCTGCCCCCATCTAGGCTCACCGTCTTTGCCTTAGTTTCCCTCCCACCTCAAGGAAAAATTATTCTCACATCCCTCAAGAATCAAGTGGGGGAAGCTGAATTTCAGGAGAGAAAAGACAGGTAAATCCCAATATCAGCACACAGGAAAAAAAAATAAAAGAAACCTCCCAGCACGAGGCAGGTGTAATGCTGCCCTGGGGGAAAAACATCTTAATGACAAAAAATACAGAAACCCAATCCTCCTTCCTAATTATTTTGCAGTCCCACGTGTGCAGCACCAGCTCGGATCCAATCCTTGCTCCTGGGAATTTTTTCTTAAAGCCTTTCCTGCCTCCCCTTTCCCCCCCATCGCTCTGCTCCCCGCGGGCTGAGCTCGGCACTGAGCGCAGCAGAAGGAGCTGCTCCAAAGGGCAGGGGATGCTCGATGTGCAGATCAGAGCTGCAGGCTCCTTTGAAATTCCCCAGGGCAAAGGAGCGGGGCTGGAACAAGATGCCCYGGCTGAGCCCCGTCCGCTTAAAATTGGCCGAGAAATCCGGTGGCTTTGATGAAAAATGCCTTCCCTTGCCTTTGATGCTCCTGCCCAAACAGCGTGAGGAACCAGGCTGATAGCACTGCTCTCACCTCAGGTGGAGGCGAGGAAAAACATGCCCGGATGGATATTCTGTCCTCTGCTGAACTGGGAGTGAGGAGAGGGAACGTGGAAGTTTTAATTCATGGGCTCGGAGGCAGCCGATGCCGGGAAGTGTCTATAAGCCAGATGAGAAATCGAGATTGAAACGTGAGAGCCCCATCAGCGTAAGCAGCAATTGCTCATCCAGGCACAAACTTAATATTCCTGGGCCAGAAAACCMGGATTGAGGAGAAAATAAAAACATATGGTGAGTGATCCCTCCACACATCCATAAATGTATAATTTGTATCAAACCCTGGGGATTTCAGAACACYGATGTCTTTTGTGGGGTTTGTGCTGAGCATGAGTTTTGGGTTTAGCTGTTTTCTGCCCATTTTGGTGGAATAAAAGAACACTTTATGTGGAAGGGACCTTAAATCTCATTTCCTTCTGTGCACCTGCTGTGGGCAGGGACACCTCTCGCTATACCAGTCCAAACTGAGTGTGAACACTTCCCTCCACTTGTAAGAAAATATTTCAAATCCCATCAGGGTAGARCTGAAACATCTGGGAATTTGGATTAATCATGAGAACTCCACAAGGGATGCAGAACCATCCCATCCCTGCCCGTGCCACCCGGTCAGACACAGGTCTGGCTGTGATACTGATCTCTGATAAACCCTTGAGCACCAGGAGAAATCCAGAAAGCCGAAAGGAAACGAGTGTTGTGCCAATAGGTGGGAAGGATAAACAAGATGACCTGTGTAATTACAGCCCTGTCARCCTGACATTGATTTGGGCTGAAATAATGGGATGTCTGCGACRGGACTTGTTTAATAAAGAATTAAAGGGAATAACATAAAAGATGACAATCAACAAGGATTTATGGAAAATAAATCTTGCCCAGCRAAGTTGATATCTTTTTTTGATGAGGTTATAAATTTGGGCTGATAAAGGTGAYGTTGTCAGCACAACGTACTCGAGCTCCGGCAAGGTTGGGTCCTGCATGACATCTTGATTAAGAAACTGGGAGGGCAGGAAATCGCCATGGCAGAAATTAGATGGATTAAAAACTGCCTGGTTGACAACTTCCAAAAGGCACCTCTCCAAGTGGGAATCCAGGGAGCCTTCTGCTCCTGCTGCCTGCCGGGGCYGGTCAGCTCCAGCTGACATTTCTATCAATGACCTGGGAGAAAACATCCCATCAGCCCTGATAGAGTCTGCAGCTGACACTGGGATCAGGGCAACGGCGGGGGAGGGAGAGGAAAGGGCATCGACACCAGAGGTGTCTTAATAAAGGGATTCAGCAGTGCCAGAGGAGGAAGAGCCTTCCCGTGGCAGCGGGGATGGGAGAGGGGCTGGTGGGCAGCAGGGCAAGGATGGGAGGATGAGATCACAGAATCATGGAGTGTCAGAAAGGTTTGGGTTGGAAAGGACCTTAGAGATCATCCTGTTCCACCCCTGCCATGGCAGGGACACCTCCCACTGTCCCAGGCTGCTCCCAGCCCCAATGTCCAGCCTGACCTTGGGCACTGCCAGGGATCCAGGGGCAGCCACAGCTTCTCTGGGCACCCTGTGCCAGGGCCTGCCCACCCTCACAAGGAACAATTCCTGCCCAATATCCCATCCATCCCTGCCCTCTGGCAGTGGAAGCCATTCCCTGTGTCCTGTCCCTCCATCCCTTGTCCCCAGTCCCTCTCCAGCTCTCCTGGAGCCCCTTTAGGCCCTGGAAGGGGCTCTGAGCTCTCCCTGCATCTTTCTCCTCTCCAGGTGAGCACCCCCAGCTCTCCCAGTCTGGCTCCAGAGCAGAGGGGCTCCAGCCCTTTGAGTATCTCCATGCTTTTCAGGAAGAAAACCCTATTTTCTGGTTGAAAACCCTCTTTTCAATCTTTTTGCTATAAAAAGGTAGAAAGTCCAGGRTATTTTGGAGCACAGCTGCCTTGTTCTCCCCTGGGCAAGCCGTGCAGCCCTCTGCTCCTCTTCTACACTGTTCTTCTCCCTCAACTTCTGCTCGTTCCTCACGCATTTTGCAGGGTTTCAAGGAATTGCAGCACTTAGATGCTATTGCRAATCCCACGAGGCACCTGGCTGAACCTTTAGGCTTCCAACTATATTAAAAATGTGTCCTGAAGTGACTTCCCTGAGCCAAGCACTGCRGGACTGGCTCTGCACCGGGAGGGCTCCAGGCAGTGCGAATCCAGCTCGATGCTCCTTCCCTGCTCTCCAGCCCCCATCCTTTTTTCCAGGATTGTGTCTCTCCTTGTGAAAAAAAAAAAAAAAATAAACCCTCTTGCAAGCCCCAGGTACCAGAGTTTCTGTGGTTTTGAAGCTGTCTCGTGTGAATTCTCCCAACACCAAGCCAACGACGCTTCAGGGCTCTCCACAGTGAGCACTTTATTGCTTCCAGAGTGGGGTTTTTTTGGCTCCTGCAATCCGAATAATGGACAGACTTCAACCAAAGGAATTTAATTCTGCTCCTGCTCCTTTCAGATCAGAGCCTGTGTCAGCAGGGTGCTCTTACAACAAGAGACTATTACAGCTTATCCAACACTTGGCAAGTTCTCAATCTGGAGAACTGATCTGGACTCCAGTGATTGCTGCTCCGTGGTGCAGCTTAATGGAGAGGCACAGCTATGCCTGAGCACCTGGAGGAGAAGGTCTGAAAGCCTTTGGGACCAAAAAAAACCACTGGAAAACTCGGTGGAGGTCTGGGGTCAGTTTGAATTGGAAAAGCCACATCAGGTCYGTTGTTGCAGCTGGAATTACCGAGCAGAGTGAGTCCTTTTCATCCAGTTGTTACCATCCACAGCCAAAAGCAAGAGGCAATTGCATCTGAGGTGAAGGAAATTCCCAGGTCCATGGAACATCCTCAGACACTACACCAGACCCACATTCAGACAAAAATCTCTCTCTCTTTTTTTCCCCCTTATTTTTCTCATTGCAGGAAATCTCCATGAACAAACCGACCTGCAGACCAATGTCCCACCTGACAGCAGGTCCCAGCAGCCCTCACATCCAACCCCCCACACCTTTTTCCCTCTAATTATTGTTTATATTTCCCTGCTGGGWCCAGGCAGAAGGGAATAAAATCCAGGAATCCCGTTTCCTTTTTGCCTTGCCAAAATAGCACATCTTCCCTTTCCCTGCCCTGAGCGAGCATCCAGCTGCCTTTAACTGCAGCAAAAGCTCCCCAGGCCCGGCCGGAGAGGTAACCTGAGGATGCTCAGAGTGTCACTGCAGATGACACATGCCTCTCTCTCAGGATGTGGGATAATGAGCTTCTCCGTGGTCTCCCAAGGCAGSAGTGTATTTATGGCACAAGGGGAGATTTATGGAGTTTTTCTTTAAAATCTGTCAGCTAATAATAGCCGTGGGTGAGCTGGGCTGGCACRCAGGTGTAAATCAGGGCTGCTCCCCAGCTCGGACACCCAGGAGAGCATATCCTGTGCAAATGTGTGCACCAAAGGCAGGGCAATATCCCAAACCACAGCTCTYACAGATCCCAGTGCTTCCCCTGTGCTTCCCTGACCCCTTGTCCAGCCCCAAATCAATGGGATCTYCCTGCAGATCTGATCTTGCTTCCCAGGGCAGTGATAGCCAGGGAAGAAGAGTTTGTCCATGCCTTGAATGATTCATTTTCATCCTACCAAGCGACCCATACATCACCTCCACCAGTGAGAGAAGTCAGTGAAATACTTCCCATTGTCCCCTGGCATCCCACAGCCTTGAACAGCACAAATGCCCTGAAGAGAAATTTTTTCCCAAACAAAATAAATGCACACTATCTTTTTTTTTTTTTTTTTTTTTTTTTTTTTTTGTGTTTTTTTTTTTTGTTGTTGTTTTGTTTGTATGTTGTGTTTGGCTTGTTTGTTTTTTTTTTTTTTTTTTGGTCAGTGGGGTTCTGAATAAAACAGCCAACATGTTCCAGAGGGATGTATCCTGTTAATCTCACTCATGATAAAGGGCTTTTAAAATGCCACTGGTGCCTGGAGCACTGATGAGTCTCCAGGTTTGCTGATGTGTGGACCATGGGCCGGGCTCCCAGTGGAGCCCAGAGCTATGACGTGAATCCACAGCAGGCAGAGCTCAGAAACATTCCTGAGCAATCCTGGGCACTTCCCAGCTCCTACTGGCTGAGGGAGGGGACAGGTCTGCAAACAGATGCTGCTATTTCTTTCCCCTTTGTACCACGTTGGGGAAGAGGAGGGGCAGACACATATCTGTTCTCACTGTGACAGGGAAAGAACCTGAGGGAACAGTTGGAGCTGTGCCAGGGCAGGTTTAGGTTGGGTTTCAGGGAAAAGTTCTTCTGTCCCAAGAGGGTGCTGGCACTGCCCAGGCTCCCCAGGGAATGGTCCCGGCCCCGAGGCTGCCAGAGCTCCAGGAGCGTTGGGACAGC
>NW_026623433.1:1138432-1146115 GCF_030028575.1 Malurus melanocephalus
AGGGGCTGCACCCACAATGGACAATGGCTCACGGCTTTTTCACCCTTTCTCACTTTTGTCCATTTGCACATGGGGCCTGAATCCTCCAATTGCAGCTGCAGCCAAGGCAGTCAAAAACTCCAACTTGGCTCCCCCAATTCTCTGTTGTTTCCATCTCTTGGGGCCTGGCCCAGGGAGGTGTCCTTGAGTTTGGGGCTGCAGAGGAATTGTTTTGTGTVAAAAWGGGAGMGYAGGAGCTCAGCACTGTCTGTGGAGTCTGGAGTTAAACACTGAAGAATTACAGGTGTATGGAAACACGAAAAATATAGAAGCTACCATCATAATCAGCAGCCAAAATCCCCCCTGATGCAAGATTTCCACCACTATGAGCCTGTCCCTGGGGTTTGGGGGAGATTTCACTGTGCAAAAAGGAGATACCCTGAAAAGAGGAGATTGGAGCAGCACTACATGACCATTCCAACCTGCTCTACCTCCCTGTTTGCCATAAAACTCAGGGCAATGTCCTACATTAATAAAGAAAGMAAGCTTTCAATGCTGCTGCTCCTCTAAAACGTTCCCTTAAGTGCAGGATGAGATGTTCGAGCACTAAGATGCCGTTTTTATGCAACTTAATAACAGGGAAAAATGATATCACCACTGGAAAAAACAGAACGCGTGCAGGGGAACYGGATTGCATCACTTTACCCTCGGATCAATCCCAAGATCACATGGCACAGGCACAGGGGGAGTTCTCAGYGCTGCAGAAAAGCTCAAGGATAGCTTTGCTAGGGCATTTTTGGCAGGGGGGAAATCCCATGGATCTGAAAGGAAATATTTTCCCACTGGTCAAAGCAGGAAAAAATTCTAGTCCTATCCAATAAACTGGCGGCCATTGGAAAATAGACACCCAGATGAGGAATGTGGGACAAATCCACTCACCTCATATCAAGGCCATGGCAAACCAGAGGTTAAACCCCTYAGGATTTTCCAGGGGGATGGGGGGGCYCCRTTGATGCTTCCGYTGTTTTTATGGCACGTCAAGGGATYRRCCCCCGTTGTGGGGAGCATCCAGCCAACCACTCCAAATGAAATCGTCCGTTCCCTGCTGGAGATAATTAACGTATATCAAAGAGGAATTTAGCTGGAGTGGCTATTTCAGTCCCACGCCGCGTTCTCCCTCACTTTGGGTTTGTTTTCGAAATTGCACATAAAGTGCAACTGCGGCACATTTACTTTTCTATTATGCCTCYGAAATTAAGTTAGATGGCCCTAATAATAGCATTGCCTTTAAAATAACGTTGTGTTTAAAGAACAAACTCTCCAATGTCGCCGGCGCAGCAGATTTGTCTCGCGCTTAATTTCCACTTGCTGTTGTATTATTAGACATTAACATGATAGTTTTGTTTAATCTCTGGCTCCGTCGCCCATGGCTGCCTCCGAACCGATCGCTYGCCCCTGTTGATGAAAGTCCTAATTCATCCTTGTTAGTGCAATTAGGAGGAAATTGGATCATGGAGCCGCTTCCCACGAAAGGTCTGGAAGAGGGCGAGGCTCTCCCCCGAGAGGTGATGCCAGCGGCGGGCTCCGGGCTGCAGGAGGATTAGGCGGCCCCTGGGAAGGTGGTGGAGATGAATGAATTGAGGCTCTGGGAAGGTTTGAAGTGGGTTTGGATGGATTTCGTTGCTCTTTTCCCAGCATGGAGTGGGTAGGAATCCATCCTAGAGGAGGTCAGCGGCGTTTTGAGGATGTTTCGAGCACACCTACGCAAAGCCTGGGTGAAATGGGAAAATTACAATTTTTTTTTTTAAATTTTTTTTTTCCAAATCCAAGTCCTCCAAAGCTCTCAGCAAAGTGGCTCTGGTTTCTTTCCAGCATTTTCTCTCCACAGGGAACTTTCTCCCAATCATGAACATGAGCACAGAAAGGGGAAGAAACGCTCTTCAACC
Organism: Malurus melanocephalus; assembly: GCF_030028575.1. Classification (NCBI taxonomy): domain Eukaryota; kingdom Metazoa; phylum Chordata; class Aves; order Passeriformes; family Maluridae; genus Malurus; species Malurus melanocephalus. The sequence continues at coordinate 1,140,358 of NW_026623433.1, forward strand.
GTGCCAAAAACAAGGTGGGTGTTGGCAGAGCGGTTCCCCAGCCTCCACACCTCTATTTCCTCTCCTTCCAACCTTTCCTGGGTTCAGTTAAAATCCCCACATCCAGGACCACATGGAGGCCTTGGGATCACTATGGGTGCTCCTTCCCACCCTGTTCAACATGGGACCTGCAACCGAGTCCATTGAAAAAACCTGTGGGATCATCAAATCTTGGGAAGTTTTGCAAAACTCAAACCCACCATCCTTCATGTTCAGGATATCAACTTTATATTCCAGACTTTTAGGAGGAAAAGAGGGAATTCAAGGTAACCACACAGGAATTCCTGTGGCTCTCAGCCCACCTGGGCGAGTGCCTTCCTGCGTCTCAGAAAGTGAATTAAGCTAAACCAGACAAACGAGCYTTTATTGCTTAATGAAATCAATTCCTCCTGGGTACAACCAGAAAAGGCACAAAAGGTTTCATTCCAAAGGAGATTAAATAACTTGGGTTTCTTTCCTCAGAAAAGAGGTGGCTGAAGGAGGGTTTGATGGAGGTTTACAAATTGGGGATGGGGTAAAGAGGACAGATGATAATCTCCATTTCTGCAAGTTCCCATTTAGGATGTAATTGGCACTGGGTAAAATTAGCAAGGGGTAGGTTTAAAGAAAATAGTKGTTGAACTGTGGAACTCATTTCCAAAAGGTTTTTTGGAAATACCAATTATAGATGGACTGAAAATGAAGGATTGGRCAAACTCAGGGGAAATTATTCATTCCAGTATTTAATGCATAATTTTTTATTCACAGAATAAGCTATTATTTTTATTATTAATTATTATTAGTGTTGTTGTTGTTACTATATTATTATTTATGTATAACTTGCAGATGCAATCATGGCATGGGGTGTGTTTATTTAGGACTATTTATAGGAGTAATTTATTCAGAAYAGTTTTGAATGTACATTAATCAATTTTCCCACTGTTGCTTGCAATCACCAAGACCAGATCTGGTCCCTCTGACAAACCCCTGGGAAAAAAAATGGAACAATCGTCCAAGGATCAAAAAAAAATTTTTACATTTGGATGATTAAACCAAGAAATGCTCAGGGCAGGAGCCAGTGATCTGAARTGGTTCAGGATTGTTAAGCATGTCATGGTCCCCAAAATCCCTCTCTCCAAAAAAAGGTATTTCCTGATAAGTTTGGGACATTTCCCAGACTCCACATTGGCTCCAGGGCTTCTTTACAATCTTTGGGATTTGAGCATCATCCTTTTATTTCTATGGTTTGTACCATGATGGCCTTGGGTGCTGGGATAGCAACCCAGAGAGACCAAAAAAGGAGCCATTCCCAGTGGGATCCGCAGTTGTGCCCAGCTGGGGAAGGTCTATAAAAACCCAGTTCAGATCTCACAAGACGCTGAGAAAATCACAGTGGAAATGACAAAATCTGACTGGAATTCATGGAGAGATTCCCTTTCCATTCCACTCCCAGCTCTTCTCAAACCCTTCTRTAATTCAGGGGTTATTCAAACTTTCAGGTGGACTCGTTACCCACACAATTAACCCCAACAAAAGCTCCACAAACCCTCAGCTGCTCTCCAGAAATCCTCCCTGGTTTTTGCTGGCATTCCCACCCTCTCCCAGGGAGAGGAAGGCTCATGTGCTCTCAGCAGCCACGAGTGTGTCCTGTTCGTCCCTCAGGGATGGCAGACAAGGCTGGAGAAGCTGCTCTGGGAGGAGAGATCTCCATGGAGCAATCATGATGGGGAGACAAAGCTTGGAGAGCACTTGGATGGTCTTCTCCAAGAAATTGTGTGGGAAAACCTCCCAGAAATAAAACCCTTCTTGGCTTGGGGCAGGAGGTGAAATTGCAGCCCTGCTCGTTCAGAACTCACCACGCTCCCGGTGTCCTGTGATCCACCACCCAAAAAGGGGAGACTGCTGCATGGCCACGTGTGCTGAGCCTCAAAATGCTGATTTTCATTTCCTTCTCCAAGCGTTTCGGAGAAGAAGGGCAGAAGGGGATGTAAAATGAAAAGCAAAGARCTGAAATGGGGTTTGATGGAGCAAAAGCCCTGATTTCCCAACATGTGACCAACTGGCACCTGGCAGGGCTGGGGCAGCATCATCATGAGGGGCTGTTGAGTCCAGATACCCCTTTTTGGGGTGGTTTTTTAAATTTTCCAGGCAGGTTTTCCTTGCAGAGCTCACAGTGTGCTTGGTGAAGCATTAACTGGATTTGATGGGCTGGGGAAAATAGACTTGGACAGTGAAGGGTGGAAGGGAAAGCCCCGTGAATAAACGCCCTGTTGTCACAGTCCTATTAACCTCCCCTCAGTCTAATCCTGTCCTTAATTGACTTTGTTCTGATTGTAGTCTTGATAGGCCTGTATCAACCTGRGAAGGTGGGAGGGGAGGGATGTAAAAAATCCAGAGTGAGCTGGAGGAGAGCAAAACAGAGGAGTGGCAAAACACATCCCCTGCACGGCCGCTTCCCACAACAGCAAACACCAGGAAAAGGAAATTAAAACTCCCCAGAAAGGTTTAAAAAGAAACCTCCACCCCAGCAGCAGCCAGGAAAAGGATTCAAAAACTCCCCAGAAATGCTAGAAAAGAAACCTCCACCCCAGCAAACCACAAGCTGCCATTGTAACAATTAAGAAGCTTTAAATTGTTTGTTTAACAATTAAAACAAATTGTTTTAAAGACAAAAATCCCGTCTGCAGGTAACGGGAGATGGTGCTCGGTGCCTCATCAGCCAAATGCTCAGAACAGCAACACACCCCTGTCTGTCTGCAATCAGAGCCCGAGCAGAGGCTGCCGTTCCTTGAAGTGGCTCTCGGCGAGGGTTCCGTAATTGTCTCGGCGGAAAGTAAGAGTTCCCCCTAGTGCAGAGCAATAAATCAGRGATAATAATAACTCTTTCCAAAATAATCTTCAGGCAGCAAGGAAATCCAGCGGAGAAGGTGGTGCGGAGTCAAAATGTGGCACCTGGAACGCAGGGCTCACTGGGTCCATAAAAACCCCGAGCCTTTCCATGGCCCTGCTCCGGCCATAACACATTGTTATTAGCAGCACTCAGTCAAAGCTTTCAGATCTATTTATTTCCTGACTCTTTCCCCTGCTGGGATGTTTTTTTCCACCATGACCCCCAGGATCCCATTGTGAGGGGAGGCTGGGGGACACTTCCCTGTCCTGGGGGCTGGGAGCCACTTTGGCAGAGCAGAGGCTCAGCTCAGCCACTCCAACAGGTCCTGGAGCTGCAGCATCTTCTCCTGCAAGGCTGGGCTCAGAGCCAACCCCCTGGGATGGGTTTGAGGATTTGTGTCACTGTGGCAGCCCAGGGGTGACAGGGGTTGAGCTGGCGGGTGCTGTGAGATCTGAGAGCGCAGGCAGAGACAAAAACCTGTGCTGGGATCATCCCTCACTGTGGGGAGGGGGAATTCTGCCCCTCTGCCCGCTCAGGTGAGACCCCACCTGCAGAGCTAAAGCCAAACCCAGAGGCCCCAAAATCAGAAGGACCTGGAGCTGCTGGAGTGATTCCAAAGAGGCCACGGAGCTGCTCCAAGGGCTGGAGCCCCTCTGGAGCCAGGGGAGAGCTGGGGGTGCTCACCTGGAGAGGAGAAGGCTCCAGAGAGAGCTCAGAGCCCCTTCCAGGGCCTAAAGGGGCTCCAGGAGAGCTGGAGAGGGACTGGGGACAAGGGATGGAGGGACAGGACACAGGGAATGGCTTCCCAGTGCCAGAGGGCAGGGATGGATGGGACATTGGGAAGGAATTGTTCCTGTGAGGGTGAGAGGTGCTGGCACAGGGTGCCCAGAGAAGTTGTGGCTGCCCCTGGATCCCTGGAGTGTCCAAGGCCAGGCTGGACATTGGGATTGGAGCACCCTGGGACAGTGGGAGGTGTCCCTGCCCATTACAATGGGTGGAACTGGATGAGCTTTAAGATCTCTTCCAACCCAAACCCTCCTGGGATTTCATTATCTCAATATCATCTTCTAGGTGATCGCTCATGCCAAGAGGCCCTACTCAAACGTGGCTCACAAATCCCTTCTGAGCTCTGGGGTGCTCTCCAGCTCTGGGCTGGAGCCGTCTGCCTCCCCAGGCTCTGCTCCACACCCCAAAACTCCCAGGTCCCCTCTGTTGGGTCAGGACCTGTGGGACATCGCCACTCTCACTGCAATACTCATGTTTTTATTTCCCTTCTTGCCGCTTTGCCTTGGCCAGCCCAGAGCTGCCACCAATCTATTTTTCCTTTTTTACTGCTCCATTCCTGACCATCCAATGCTGTCCAGCTGAGTCCGGTCCCACAGAGCTGCTCATGAACCACCCAGCACTGAAACTCAGGAATTTTGTACCTCTGAGCCAACAAATTCCAGCTTCCCGAGGGTTTGCAAATTGCTCCTTTGCTCCAGCACTCCCAGCTTGGTGTGTGCTCTCCCAAAACATCCYRTGATTCCCACYTGGACAATCATAMCCTGGTGYCCTTGTGCAGAGGAGGGGACACCAYSAGTGACATCCCTGCCACATCCCTTTGATCCACTCTCTCCAACAGGATAGCGACGTTTTTTTCCAGAGAAAAATGAAAAATTGGTGAATAAAGTCTTAGAGGATGAAGTCTGAATGTTTCATCTGGAATATTGCAGCTGTGTAATGATCGATGCAGAACTTGAGAAAAATCTCGGGAGTGTTGAGGTCTCGGGGATTCTAAATCAGGAAATAATGGTTCTGGGTGTTCCTGGCTCCTGCCAGCAGGTTTGGGCTTTGCCTTTGCTCTCCTAGAGCTCACACAACACCAGATCAGGTTTTCCTGAAGGCAAGAGTTCAGGATGGAAAGAGTTTCCAAATCAGAGCGATCCTACATGTGTAAGGTGTGGGTGAGGTTTCCTGTTGGAGAGATGCTGATGTGGGGAATTGTGTTTACACTCCAGAACAACAAACCTGAGAGGTCAGGAACGGAAGCTCRTGATCAAGAGACCCCAAAAGAAGCTGCTCAGGTTGGTGTTGTTCCCATAAAATTCCCTCCGTGTCTTCTGGAAAATGAGCTAACCCCAAAAATGGCAGTTTTGGCTTCTTTGCAGCTTTCCACCATATTAAACGAACAATTTGTGAACTGAGCGTTTGGGTTTTCCTTTGATTCCTAATTCATTGTAAACAAAAACTTGGTTCATTGAAATTTCCTTCCCCTACTCTATTGCTTCTAAAACAAATGGCATAAAAAATAAAGATGTAAGAGAAAAAAATCCCCCCACAACCTTGAAAGAAATCCATAAACAAATAAAACTTGATTATTTTTCCTCAAGATGTTGCAAAAATTCTCTTTGACAGCCAGGTGCTTTTTTTTTTATTTCCCCTCACTCTTTACCCCAATTCCAACAAAACAATTCCCAGCYCTTCATTTTCAGCTGGCCACGGACTGAAGTTGCTCCTGGCATTAGAATTCACGGCAAACCAGCCCTGAAATCAAACACTGCTGCTCTGCTCTGCTCCAGGATCTCTTTCGGCCCCTCTGCATTCCTCACCTTGCGAAATCAATCCTCGCAGCTCCCAGTAAATAGAATCACTTCAAAACACTGGAATAACTCCACACGTTCCCTCTTTGCCTTCAAACAAAAAAGAAAAATCAGATCCAATAATGGAATAAATAAGGAAATACAAACTAATCTGGGATTTTCTTTTGAGCTTTGCTGACTTTCTCCTCACCCAAGAGTTGGGTGGCTGAACAGATTCCCCACAATTGATGGGGTTTTTGCTTTTGGGTAGAATCAGTGAGTGGAAATG
>NW_026623433.1:1146570-1149197 GCF_030028575.1 Malurus melanocephalus
CTTTGGAATCACTCCAGCAGCTCCAGGTCCTTCCTGTGCTGGTGGCCCCAGAGCTGATGGCGCACTCTGCCCATTTGGGGTGACAATTCCCAACCCAAACTCGCACAGGTGCCCCACTCCAGTGGACAAATTCTGACAGATCCCAGGTGTCAGGGTGTGCATACTCCGCCTCAGCCCCCTCAGTTTCTCTCTTTCTGTTCCAGAAGAGGCTCAGATTTTGGAAAAGGCTCCTCTGGGCAAGGGAGGGGCCGTCAGAGACAAAACAGGGAACGATCAAACCCAGCGGCTCCTGCCTCTTGTCTGCAGCGCTCGGCCGCGCTCGCAGCGCYGCGGAGGAGCCCGGCTTTAAACAAAAGCTAAACACTGTCAGTGGGGGAGCCGAGCAGGAGCTCTCTGAAATGCAAATGCCTTCYCGAGAGCAGCCGGCTTTGAACGCACGGATCCTGCTGACTCATGCGCAGGAATTGGGGAGAGAGCCGGCTCCTTCACTCATTCCAGCCTCCCCTCCTCCCCAGCAGCCCGCGGATCCGCCCTGAGCCCGTGTAGGGTCAAGCGGMCAGCACGGGTGTCCGTGGGGACGGGATCCACTGCCCAGGGAGGATTTGCCCSGCAGAGCCCCCGGCTGCGCTCCCARCCAGGCAGGGTCAGCACAGTCCGGCAGGGTGGAGGATTTAGCAGGAATTTAAGCCTTGATACCCCAGGAAGCTCTTCAAATCCCTTTCCTCACCTGCAACTCCTTCATCTTCCCGTCTCCCCGCTGTTTCCGAGCTCGGTTTGGGTGCATCAGGGTCGAGAGTGCACCGGTTATTTCCATTTCCAGCGGATCCTGCACATTTCCAGGACCAAGGGAGCAGGACTCGGGCCTCTGTTGTACAGCGAGGTGAAGGCTGAGGGCAGGAGGGGAGCACAGGGAGGAGGGGATACGRATCCCTTTCCATGAGGATTCTCATTTTCCCCATCGTGCAGTCCCAAGGACAAGCGAGTGAAGCCGGCCCCGCAGAGCCGCCGGGTTCACAGAGGGCAGAACCCAAACCACGGCCTTTTTCTGCCTTTCCTTTTGCCTTTAAATCTCCCTCATTATTTCCTAGAGCAGCGCGACAGCTTTGGCTGCTCAGAGCTGATTTCCGACGGCGTTTCCAGCCTCGTGCTCAGCCTTTGAGGGGGCAGCAGGATCCTTATTGAGCTGCAGCACCGTGACCCGACACATCTGCAGATGTCTGCAAATGATCTCCCTCATTCTGGGGGTGCACATGAGATCGAGAGGCTGAAAATAGGGGTCTGGATTCTCCCCCCAACCTTTGGAGCATTGGTTTATCTGTTATATTTATTAATATAAATCAATTCAGACCTGTAGGGTGGCTCTGTTCCGATTCACAGTATTTTCCTGAGTGATGGGGGGAGCTGTCCAAAGCCACCAGCTCCTGACACCTGCCCACAGACCCCACAAAGACTCACATGGGGTGAGACACTMCCAAGACCTCAATTGATGTCATGGGGTGAGCTATCCCCATCTCTGCCCACCCCCGAATTAACAYCCCGTGATCTGAGCTGCTCCTGGGTGGGGAATCCAAAATCCAAGCATGGAATAACAAGCAGAGCCCTGATGGAAACACCACAGCTCGCAGCGATGTCGAGCTCCAGGGGTGGAATGGAAAGTCAGATTTTTTTTTTCTAATGCGCTTCTGCTCTAATAACCACTTTTTTTTCCCCCTCATTGCTTTTCATCTGAAAACACTGGTGTGCTGCACCAGCAGCAGCTGATCAAGACTTCACACGTCCTGCTCATTATCCCCTGCTTCACACGAGGGGGAAACGAGGAGGATTTATAGCACCCAATTTTGCAGAAGTGTTGCCCAAAGTGCAATACCCGGCGTGTCTGCTCCGGGAAAGCCGCAGCCGTGCCGGGGCTGAGGCTGCCGGAGGAGACGCTTTATAGGGACAGATAAAATCTTTTATTGGACCAACTGATCTAGCGGGGAGAGCAGACAGGTTTTAGGTGCACAGACCAGGTTGTCTGCACACCACCATCCCCAGGCTGTCCCCACCTCCCCAAACCCCGGAGCGCAGGAGGTGAACTAAACCAGCTCCCTTGGACAAGTGTCCGAGCTCCAGCACTGCCAAAGTCCAAAATCCTGCCTAAATCTTTCTTTGGCGCCTCTAGCTCACAAAAAAAAAATCTCCAGCATGTGACTTCTGTCATTTTTCCCTGTACCCCAATATTTTTTTTATCCCTGCTGCATCGCTTGCTGTGGAAACCGCAGAAATCAGCACGGAAGGGCAGGAAAGAGAGGGACAATTCAGTTTGGGTCCTGGAGCCGCAGGCAATGAAGGCAGTGAGGAAATGGAGGGAGGGAATCAGGAGTGGGCAGGCTGGAGGGATGGGATTCCTGACGTGACACCCACRGGCACCCGGTCTGGTGTCCCTGTGGGTGTTTGGGTGGCTGCGATGATGAAGAGTGAGACGCACAAGGCTGAAATCATGTTCTTGTGCTTCCACGTATTTTTCCACTTCCATCACTTCCACCCCTGCCAATTCCCACCCAAAACACCCACAGCTCTGTCCCAGACATACCCCAGACCCACGGCCACAGAAATAAAACATCAGATGCCACTTGGAATTCAACCAT
>NW_026623433.1:1149523-1167365 GCF_030028575.1 Malurus melanocephalus
AAACTCTAGAATTTCTCTTCTATTTTTCAAAAAATATCAAAAAGGGCTGATCCTGCCGGGAATTTGTAGTAATKGTAGTAACCTGATAACAATGTCTGGCAATTAGCAGGATACTAATTCACTCATTTACTGAGTAATGTCTTGTCTGTGTTTATGGGGCTGTGCAGAGTGTAAATATCTTACTCACTGTGGTGGCTAATGAAAATTTAGTAAGAGCCTTTTTTTTTTTTCCCAAATGTTTATTCATTTTAAGCTATTCTTGGTAATCACGTGTGAATAAGGAGTAATTGCTTGACTTTAGGATGGTAATTAGGAAGCACTAAGTCATTGTTTTCCTCTCGCGAGCGGATGGTTTGTTTAAATGTGCATCTGCTCTCGCAGCTCTAACTCAACCTGCCAGCCCTTCACCCTGCTCCTCAGCGCCCGCGGCCGATCCCAACGCGATTTTCTGATTCATGGGCTGGATCAGCACCGAGCTCAGGCTGAAGTGTCCGGGTGGGAGCTGAACCGCTCGATTTGTGTCGCCGTGACCCTCCCCGGGGTCCCGGTGGCTCCGGGGGCACAGCGGCTCCATCAGCTCGCAGGGAGGGATTTGCATCTGCTCATCAGAGCCGGAGCCAGGGAAACAGCTTCCAATAAAAGAATCCCATTACAACGCAGCCGGCTGTGAAATCCCGTACCTGTGTCGCACCCTGCAAACCCTGCAGCCTCCGAGGAGGTGCGAGCGTCTCCTGAGAGTGGAGATGGGGRAGGAAGGGGCAGGAGACGAAATTAAAGATGGGATTGATATTCATGTGCGGGATTGCTCCTTTGGGGAGCCCGCACGGCTCCATCCTCCCAGGGCGGGAGGGATGCGCAGGGGAAAACGGAAGCAAAATGTCATTTTTTATCTCAAAGATCCCCAAATCAGCCAGAAAATACTCATCCAGCCAGAAAATACTCATCCGGCCAGAAAATACCTGTCCTTTCTCAACAACAGCCACAAGACTGGCACATCCCAGCCTTGCCCGGCCAAGTCATTGCTCAGCACCTGGAAATACCTGGAGCCAGCCCTCCCCTGGAGCTGTATCTCCAACCACAGCCCAACCCGGAGGGAAATGAGGCCGATTGACGGGAATTCAGGGCTAAACCACACCGYCCCTCGGTTTCCCCGTTTGCAGATTGGGCTTAATTGCTCCGTTCTCCTTCGGGAAAAGCAGCGGGATCTCCTGGGAGGGACCAGGCTCCCGCATCAGGTGCCTGTGGGGGATGTTGGCCTCCACAGCCGTTCCGAGGCGCTTCAGACACGAGTGCTGGACACGAGCTTTAAAAGCACCGAGTGATTTTTAAGTGCTTCTCTGAGAGCATTTACAGGGCCCTGATTTACTGAGCGCTCCGAGCAGCCTGTTCTCGCTGGAAAACAGGGCTCGGGATGCAGCCAAGCATCCAGAAACACAAGCTTTGCACKGTTTTAATCTCTGCCTTTCTCAGCTTTCCTGTCTTTGGAACGGGGATAACCCGGCTCCTCTGGATACATTCCCAAATATTCCCAAAGAAGCTGGTGAACAATCTGCGCGCCTGCAAAAAAGGGCAGGAGCCCATAAAACTCCCATAAAATCAGGGAAGGGGGGTCCTGGTAGGGAACCAATGTGTTTACAAACATTTCAGTGGGTGAAGGGATGGGTGTTAATGTTTTTCAAATGGGTCTCCATGTCTCCCCTAATTTCCAGCAGCAGGTTTGTTACAGAAACTGAAACACAAATGGGTCCGCACAAGCCCGATTTTCTGAATTTTGGGGTAAAATGACAGGTTCAAGGGGAGATATGCGCTAGACGGTTCTGGAAGGTGAACCTTCATAGTGCCTCAGCCAAGGGGGAAAGGAAGAGGGCACCGTGCGCCCGGGAGTTTGGGATAAAAAGAGGCTGCGTCCCCCAAAATCGAGAGAAAGAATCCCCCCCACCCCGCACCCCGGGCGTGTGCCCCAGTGGAGTCTCTCCCTTGATGCGAATGAAGCTGCAGCACTCCTCTGTCTCCTTTATGGGTTATGGCTTCTCACAGCGGGATTTTCTGCAGTCTCTCCCCCTCGGCTCCATCCCAATGCCACAGCAAAGATGGGGAGAGTCCCCGAAGGTGCTTGGAACACCCAAAAAATGAGAAACCCTAGGGTGTCATAAAAAAGGGTCCCACGGAATCGAGTGAGGATGATGAGGATGATCTGCCTGTCCATCCACGGGGTATGGCGGTGTGGTTGGAATATATTCCACACCCTCCTGTATCTACATCACACATCCCTGGAAACCAGGGAGACAAAGGAAGCTTTAAAACACCCCTGAGAGCACTGAGGGGTCTGAACCATCTCCTCATCACCGCACCCAGCCCGGCTGCCTCATGTTCCATCCCCTAGGCCACCTCCTCACAGGGACCATCGGCATTTTCACATTCGCACCCCTTTCCAAGCATCTCTTTCCCCCGGCACCGCTCCCGGTGACTTTGCTTTGCTCAGAGTTGCGTTGCGGCCACAAACAGCCCCAATATCACCAAAATCCTTCACTCTGGAAAGTCCAGAGAGTTTCTGTGTCTGTAAAAAAAAAACCAAAGCATCACCCAGGAATTCCAAAGCAGCGACCGGGAGAGGGCAAAGGAGACGGCTCCAAAGGTGCCGTCTCCGAGATATTTCAGCGCAAAATTTCCATGGGATTGCCCTTGGCCAAACAAAAATGCCCTTTACTCCCCTCCTTCCACTCCTCTTGTTGGGGCTGGCGCTCCGCGGGTGCAAAGGAGCTGCCGCAGGAGGAAGAGGCAGATCCAGGGCACCTCGATAAATCCCTGCAGGGCTCACGTCCAGCGCGCCTGCTTCCCAGAGATAAAAGGGAAGCGGCGCTTCTCCGAGGCACGGACACCGGGCTAATCTCCTCCTGCGCCGGGGCCGTCACCGTGTCACGGGAAGCAAAGGCGGCCGAGGGGAGGAGGGAGGGAGCGAGGCGGCGGCGATGGGGCTGTCAGCATCCCAAAATGTTCCRGGGAAATCAGCCCCGAGCAGCTGCTTGAGGAAGGAGCAGCGCCTGGTGTTTATTTTACACGGGGAGCTGGAAAGCATTTTTCTATCTTGAAGTGGAAAATTAATCCTGCAGAAGGGCCCTGGGGGGCGGGGATATTATTTAGGTGCTTTGAGATCTACCCGAAGGTGTGATGAGGCTCTGACAGGTCCCGCGATGGGAATCCAGGAGGGCAGAGAAGAGCCTGGCAAAATTGCAGATGCTGGAGGAAAACCACTCGAGGGGCCAGAAAAAAGGGAGCTGTAATGACATCCAAGAGCTTCAGAGGGAGGAAAGGCTGGGCAGGGAAAGAAAGCGAGCAGTCGCTGCAGGACGTTGGTGCCAGACACATTCAGATCAAAATTAGGCTGAATTTTTAGCAGGGAGGATGATTAACCCTGGGAATAAATTATCAAGCAAAAACGGGAAACGCTCCACCTCTTGATGTGTGTGGATAAAACCCCAGGTGCCTTTCGGGAGGCTGAGYTTTCACGGAGCCCGCAGCAGCTCCCTCCGGACAGAGCCGGGCTGATGCTGCCGCCGGATCCGGCAGCGCACAGAGGAGTTCACATCCTGCCAGCCCCTAGGAAATGATTGCTCCCCTCTGCCCCGGGAAAGGACCGACCCATCTGCCTGTGGAGATGGCTGTGAGACACTCAGGAATTGCCAGGTGCCAATTTTTTTTTTTTTTTTTTTTTTTTTTTTTTTTTTTTTTTTTTTTTTTTTTTTTTTTTTTTTTTTTTTTTCTTGCAGTAATAAAACGGAATTTAATTGTCAAGGCCAAATGAAAGATCCCGCCAAGGCTGCTGCAGGACCAGCAGTGCCATAAAATCATGGCTGCTGTCAAACAACAAATGTAGGAAACTTGCACTGGTATTTTGATTTTTGATTTTTCTTCCCTTCCAAACCTGGAAGTGTTTTCTTTAATCTCATTCCCAGTTTCTAGGCCATGTCATATTAACATCCCTCAACTCTGATGGTGTTTKATGGCAAACTCAGGGTGCTCAGAGCCCCCTTTCAGGGCACTTTGGGGGTACAATGGTGCAGAGCAGGGGTGGCAGGTGCATTGCTATTTCTGCTCAATGACTTCCATTTTCAATTCCCTACATAGTGCCCGAATTATTATCCAGGTGCCATTTTAATCCTCAGGAGGACGGGGCAGGTTGGCAGCTGTGGGTTATCTTTGCTAATGTGGCTRAAGGGGATGGATGATGSCTAAAATCCAGSTWACCTAAAACAGAGATTGCACAAAATTGAGAGAATCCAAAGCAGTTCTGTTMTTGCAGGGCCTTCAGGRCCATTCAGGGCAGTCCCAGCCCAGCCAGRRGCTGCACCCACAATGGACAATGGCTCACGGCTTTTTCACCCTTTCTCACTTTTGTCCATTTGCACATCGGGGCTGAATCCTCCAATTGCAGCTGCAGCCAATGCAGTCAAAAACTCCAACTTGGCTCCCCCAATTCTCTGTTATTTCCATCTCTTGGGGCCTGGCCCAGGGAGGTGTCCTTGAGTTTGGGGCTACAGAGGAATTGTTTTGTGTAAAAATGGGAGAGCAGGAGCTCAGCATTGCACACCAAAGAACTGCAAGAATACAGATACATGAAAAATAAAGGAGCTAAAATCCTGAGGCATCAACGAAACAAGCAAAAGCCCCAAGAGGGGTGGAGAAAAGGGTGGGAAATCCCAGTGTAGGGATGGATTGTGCCCCTTCATACACCCTCATGTCCCCAAACAGCAGCAGGAATGTGCAGTGAGATCTGCCCAACATCCCTGCTCCATCCCATCTGGACTCACAAGAAATGCTCTCAAATTGCCATCATCCCTTCAAATTAGAGGTTTGACCTGTTGCCACACCAAAAATTGTCCTCTCATTTTTGTACCTGGCCAATATTAGAATGTCATTTAGGAAATTTGGGATTTATCACTCCCCATCCCACTCCCATATTCACAATCCATTGGGAGTTCATGAAGCAGGTGAGTTTCAACCCCGAAAATCAGTCCCCGCACCTAAAAATGGCTTTGCTATTTAACACAAAACAGCCAGGAAGGAAAAAAAAAAAATCCCAATAAAGCTGAGACAAGGTGGGGCTTTGCCTCCTCAGGCTCCATCTCAGGGAGAATTTGGAGCGTTTCCGATCAAAGGCAGCCCCGCAGGGACCGCTCCGGGGCCGCAGCGGGAGCCGTTTCCTGGCTCAGTRTAGGGACGGCTCCCCGGGGACCCCGAGGCAGAGCTTTGAGCAGAGCTTAGAGCCTCTTCCCCTCGCAAAAAGCCTTTCCCGGCGTGAGCTTTGGTCTGCGGCGCAGGAATCACGAGGGATATTTTGGGACCGGTCTTGTTCTCCTGCTGCCTTTCTTCTYTTGCCTCCTGCTGCTGCCTCACTTGTTTTGATCTCTCCCCTCTCCCTCTCCCTTCATGTCTCTCCTTTGGAGGTGAGATGCAGCTCCGTCTTCCCCTGCTGTGGCCACGTCCCAGCCTCCAAATCCAGGAGATGTGTGGCAGTTTGGATCGTCCTCCCTGAGGCTTTGAAAGCCATAAAATCTCTGGGATGAGTGAARCTGAAAGGCCAAATACTCAGCACATCCCGCCCCCCTCAGAACCCTCTGAATCCATTCACCCGTCCCCAAAATCTTATGGCATCATTATTTACACAGTTTCTTCCAAGCACTTTGCAAAGCAGTCACAGAGCMCAGAGCAGAGATGGGAGAGCGAGGGCAGGGATGGATGGGATWTTGGGAAGGAATTGTTCCCTGTGAGGGTGGGGAGGCCCTGGCACAGGGTGCCCAGAGAAGCTGTGGCTGCCCCTGGATCCCTGGAGTGTCCAAGGCCAGGCTGGACAGGGCTTGGAGCACCCTGGGACAGTGGGAACTGTCCCTGTCCATGGCAGAGGCAGAGGGTGGCACTGGATGAGCTTTAAGGTCCCTCCCACCCCAAACCCTTCTGTAATTCCGCAATTTTTGGTTGCAATAATTCTGGGGTGTGATAATGAACCCTGACTGATAAATTCACCCTATAAAGGGACACCATTGCCTTTYCCTTAACCTGTCCATCACAGGACAGGGGCAGAAGGTGTGGGGTCCATCCCAGTGCTGGGAACATCTTCCAGGAGCCCAAGGATCCCATCAGCACAGCTCTAGGGTCACCAGGAGGGGGGCTACACGCTCTTCAGGGGGCTGAGCTGTTACTGGAGCTCTAATGAGATAATCCAGGACTCATTTGGGCTCCTCTGGAGGTGGRTCAGCTCCTCTGGCAGATTTTCCTTGCAGCCACCCCACCCTGGTCCAAGGGGCAACCCAAGCAACCAGGGRGAGGAGGTGTGGAGCCAGTGTTGGGATTGAGGCACATCTTCCATCCCCAGCATGAGAAAAGAAGCTCGTGGTGTCTTCTCCATGTTCCTTCTGCTCATTTCTCTGCATGGAATTTGCAAAGCCATGCACAGCCCTGGGGAAACTGAGGCACGGAGTGGGAGGGATTTACACCCAGAACTGGAATAAACTCCCACAGCTCTCCCACATCTCCTGGGTCTTGTTCACAATCTGTGACCTCCTCACCATCCCAATGACCTCCTTCCACCTCACCTTCTCCCAGAGCAGCCAAATCCCTGCTCTGGGGTACCAGGATTCCCCGCTCAGGGGGCTGGCCAGGAACATCTCCAGGCACATATGGCATCCTTACTCCTCTGTGAGCACATTTTTAGGGCAAACTCCTCATCCCACTGCTCRCTCGCCTGAAAATAGAAAGCTGAATTTGGGATGAAACGCGTTGCTGTTGGCTGGGGAAGCGGCAGGCGGTTACAAAGGAGGGGCTGCCAGGAATATTTTAGACAAAAAAAAAAAGGAAGAAAAGCAAGAGAAAAAGGCTTAAAAAAATAAGAAAAAAAGGAAAAAAAATTGTTTATGGTTGGGGCTTGGGAGGATGATTTTGGAAAAGCTGTTCAGGGAAATGCAGGGTAAAGGGGGATTTGGGACAGCAGTGGGTGATGTAAAGAGGCGGCACATCCGTATGGGATGAGCAGAGGCAGCTCCATGGTTTTACCTTTCTGGATCATTCCATGTTCAGCCCACACCTTCTCCAAGTCACATCTTTCACCTGGACAATTTCAAAGTTGTGACTTTGGTGGAAGGTGACCTCAGATGGTGGCAGGTGACCTCAGAGGGCATCACTTTCCCCTTTGGGGATGCCTTTGCCCAACCAGGGCCACACTGGAGGGGGCTCTACGTGAGTCACTACAGCAGCTGAGCCCTGAGAGAGTATATTTAATACAAAATATGGAAACTCCCATTTGCATGGAGGATTTCGTGATATTTGTTTCAATGAAATTCGTGGCAAAAGCCGGGAATTTTCCGGTGCCGCGCAAGGAACGTCTGCCAAGAAAATTCATTTACGCTTGAGCAAAACTTTGCATTTCCTCCAAACTYGGCCCTTGTGGCTCATTGTAAATGTGGTGTCAAAGCATTTCTGGGGAAAAAAMCAAGGAAAACARCAARCTAGAKCTTGCCAAAGGACYWTGGGAAGCYRTCCATCCMGGACTGGGGCTCAGCGTGCTCCRGCCTGGGGCAGAGATAACCCTGGARGTGAAGGTCATCGCACTGCAGSTCTGATATCCCGATGTYATCCCARCYCTTGGAGCTCTGACACCTTCCTGGGGAATTCACCCCACCCTGAGCACACTACTGTGCACCACRGCGATCCCAAAAAATGCCCATAAATGTGTCACGACCCCAGAGTTGGGCCAGGCTTTCTTCAGGCGGTGAAAAAAGAGCCGAGGAAGAGGAAAGAAAGGCTCTGCAAAAAAGCCATTTGTCCCTTCGGCTTTATTCYGGCTGCAGAGCCAGAGCAGCTTGTAGCTCCAGAGAACTTTTAATAGAAATCTTCAGAATGAAATGGGCTACAGCTGTTTGCCTTGATAAATATATTTTATGCTACATGCCTCAGCCGCCATCTGTTTGCTGATACGAGCATTTCTGTTCGGCGGCAGCTGAAGGGAAGGCTTCAAAGGAGAGGCGGGAGCTGGGATCCCTCGCAGGTACAGGGAAGGGGTGAAGTGGCCCGTGCAGGGACTTGTTCAGGTGGCTTAATGTGCCAAAGAGGGGACAGTGACAGCGGGGGAGGTGGCGAGTGCGCTGGGCTGGGCGGGGGAGTGGGGGTTTGCAGGGAATTGGGGGGTTTTGCTGGAGGTATCCAAGGGGATGTGCTCTGGGTGACACCACGGGCCAAGGGCCAGGCTCTCTGAGGAGTTTAGATGAAAAAGATTTTGGGAAGAAATTCCTCCCTGTCAGGGTGGGGAGGCCCTGGCACAGGGTGCCCAGAGAAGCTGTGGCTGCCCCTGGATCCCTGGAGTGTCCAAGGCTGGGCTGGACATTGGGGCTGGGAGCGCCCTGGGACAGTGGGAGATGTCCCTGGACATGGAGGGGGTGGGATGACATGACCTTCACGGTCTCCTTCCACCCCAAACCATCCTGCCCTTCTGTCATGGACGGCTTTTTGGGCTGATAGCTGAAAGGKATGAGAAGGGAATGTCTTTACAAACAAAGTGGGGTAAGGTAAGACCGATACTGAGACACAGAAGAAACAATGGGAAGGATTTCCGTGGGAATTCCACTGACTGACTGACCCAAGGCTGTGTTAATGAACTACAAGAACAGAGACATAAGAGGACAGCGGGGATGTACATTAAAGGGAGGATGTACCTTAGAAGAGGGGTTGCATTGGGCGTTTCAGGGAGTCTGTACCTCTCCAATCCCTCAGCCAGGGAACTGCAGCCAGGAAATTGGGGTAAAAGAGGCTGTGTCCTCTATCAGTTTGAGAGATCCCATGGGAAATGCCCATGGCCTCTCCCTTGATTTGAATAAAGTCACAGGACTCCTCTGTCTCCTTTTTGGACATAAACCTCTGGTGTTCGGGGATTAATTTTCCTCATGGAGTTAAACCTTTGACTTGCTGCTCTTGTGAAAACCTCCCTGTGGGAGAGCTGGGGTTGGTTTTCCTTCTCTCCCACTCTCCTCCTCACACCCAGCCCTGGCACCACTGCTCTTACTGTAGGTATGTAATAGCTGGTTGTCACTGCCACCCCRTGCCCAGGTGACAGGTGCCCTGGCCAGGAGCAGGGTCATGATGATTATCACTATCARTGCTGTGATTATCAGATTATTTCATGGCCTGCACGGCTCAGCTGAGGTCAGGGCTGCGGGAGGTGCTGTWGGAGTGCATAAAACAAGGGAGCTCKGGGTCCAGGGGGATTGTAATGAGGCAGGCAGGGATCAGGTGCCCTGGCTGGGCACAAGAAGGGGAGCACGAGGTCGGGTTTAATTGGGTTGTGCCCAGTTCTGTCAGAGGCTGACATCACCCACAGGGTGAGGCTGGCAGGAAAACGTGGGTGCAAGTGCTGTCTGTGAGCAGAGATGCTGAGGGTGATCTGGGGACAGGGGCCTGGAGCACTCCAGGGGTCACATTCCAGAGTGATTATGGTCCCTTTATTACATTTATTGCAGGAAAAGAGTGTCYTTCCCCTGAGCACTGGTTTGTCTCTGCAGTTTGCCAGCTCGTGGCTCAGCACAGCCAGGCTGCAGGAGCAGGAGGAGCCTTTCTGCCCCAGGAAGGAAAACGCTGCCAGATTCCAGAAAAGATCCCCTGGAGCAAATCCCCCTTACCTAATGGGGTCTGGAGGGTGGGATGCTGCTCCTCCTCCCCATGGATTTTGGGCCAAAATCCCCACAGTTTTCCTCTGATGCCTCCATCACTGTGGGCACAGAGAAAGCCCCGGGGCACACCACTGGTACACAGTCCCTTCTCAATGTCCCCAGGGCTGGTGCACACAGGGACATGGGGACCAGAGCAATGGACAGCTGATCCATCTGTCCACTGCCTGTCCTCACCATGCCCATGCCAGCCCCTGTCCTGCTGCTGCCCTGTCCTGCAGCCACCCCCGAACCACGCGATGCTGCTCCCCTGTTTTGGGATGACCATGGACCGGGATGATCACAGGCTGGTGGAAGGAGAGAGGAGCTCAGAGCCTCAGAGGCAGCCTTGGACCAGCTGTTCTCAGCAGGGCTCTGCTCAAAGCCTGTGGGAAAAGTCCCCCARCTCCATCTGGATCAGGTCCTACCAGGGCTGGAGCAATTCGTGCTCATCCTTTGTGGTGTCTGGGAAATGCTCATTTTGTCCTGTCTCTTCTCCCTCTCTCCTCTTCTATTCTTCCACCCAGAAAGCTTCAAGCGTGAAGCACTTTAAAATTCAAGGGAATTCAATACAAGGCAGGAGGTTTTGTATTTTTTGTGTCTGTTCCTCCTCCTCCCTCATCTCCAGCATGTTTCATTCARTGTCTCCAGGCCCTTTGCTGGGGCAGATAAAGGATGAGCAAAGCCCTTTTGCAGAGCTGGGCATCCTGGTGGTTCAAGAAAATGCCACGGTGCAGAGAGGAGGGAAGGAAGGCAGCTGCTCCAGAGTGTGGGCTCTTCACAGCTCCCAAATCAGGGCTGGAAAAACAGGGGGGAATTGCAGGACAGAGCCCCTCTGCTGTGCCCAGCACTGTGCTCACTCTCCTTGGCTCTCAAATCCATCTGTCTTGATCTCCTCCCTGTCTCAGTCCATCAGTTCACACCAAAGTGGGTCTGAAAGGGATGATTTGATCATTCAGCATCCTCCATGTGGGTCCCCAACCCACGGCCCAGCCCAGCACCCTCTTGAGACCCCTCCCCACGCTGCTGCCGCTGCCTCTGCACTGCCCCAGTGATGCTTCAGGATTTCAGTTTCTCTATTTCCATGTGTCTGTACCCCTGTGATCCTTCAGTGTTTAACTCCAGACTCCACWGACAGTGCTGAGCTCCTGCTCTCCCATTTTCACACAAAACAATTCCTGTCCAGCCCCAAACTCAAGGACACCTCCCTGGGCCAGGCCCCAAGAGATGGAAACAACAGAGAATTGGGGGGAGCCAAGCTGGAGTTTTTGGCTGCATTGGCTGCAGCTGCAATTGGAGGATTCAGGCCCGATTTTGTGCAAATGGACAAAAGTGAGAAAGGGTGAAAAAGCCGTGAGCCATTGTCCATTGTGGGTGCAGGCCCTGGCTGGGCTGGGACTGCCCTGAATGGCCCTGAAGGCCCTGCAATAACAGAACTGCTTTGGATTCTCTCAATTCTGTCCAGCCTCTGTTCTAGGTGAGCCGGATTCAGCATCAAAGTTTTAGAAGGGCACAATCTGTGCCTCTTCAGCATCAGGTAGCAGACCATTGCACAAAAATCCCATTCAGAAACCATCTCCTGCCTGGCCCCTTCCTGAGCCTGCTCTGAGGGTCTCAGCCTGAGCCTAAAATAGCAAAGAGGAAGGTTTCAGAGTGCTTCCCATGCCATCCTTTCTGCCTCATCAGAGCTGAAATTCCTCCCTCACCGGCTGGGGCTGGAGTAATTCAATGCCTGGCTGTTATTAAACATATATCTATATTTTTCATAAAGGTACCTGAAGGCCCTTCAATATTTTTTATTCCCTGAATTTTGTCCAGGGTCTGTTTTAGGAAAGCCAGATTTTAGGTATCACTGGGAGCTCCTGGCGGGATTGAGGCGCTTTCATGGCAGCTCCCGCTCATTCCCGTGAGTGATTCCTTCCAGCAGCTCCAGGCAGCGCATCGCTGGCCTGTGATCCTGTAAAATTAACATTCCTTGCTATAAATAACCGCTCCCTAATGGCCTGTCAGCCCCGGCCACTTGGACAGGCTCGGCTCATGTGAGCGAAAGTTTTAATGGCTGTAATTGAAATTAGATGAGACCCATCAATGTTGGGCTTTCTCTGACCCGTGCCAGGACAAAATCTGTCACAGAGCAGGGAAAAATTCCCCCTCCAGGACATGCCATGCCTGTCTGCTTCACTCTGGAAGTTCAGCTGGTGGCTGTTTGTGCACGGAGGACACTCAGGGGTTTCTCTTTCCATTCAATCCTTGGGGTGGCTGCAGCAGAGGGGAATGTGACAGAGGAGGGTGGCTCTGGGATGCACTGGGACTCTGGGATGTATTGATACCCAGGGATGTGCTCAGCACCAAACTTTTAGCCCCAACTGGATATTTAGCCTCAGCTGGATATTGGACAGGAAACACAAATTGTCATTGCTGATGGTGAAACAGAAGCTTCATTTTGTGTTTGGGCCCAGCCAAGCAAGCAGCAGCACCTTCCACAAGGTGTTTGCCCTAATCCAGACTCCAAGGCCCTCATCTAAAAACCAAGGGTGACTTTCAGCTGCTGCCATTCCRGGATCATGGCTTGGATCAGATTCCCTTGGCACTCCGATGTTTTTTTGCCTTGTTTCTTCTCCTCCCATACAGCCCCAGAGGCCCCTGGGCTCCTTGGGGCTGCAAATCCCCCACACCCAGCCCCAGCCCCCTCCCATCCCTGGGAATGGGATAATAGACCCTCCCACCCCCTGGAATGGGATAACAAACCGTCCCATACCTGGGAATGGGGTAACAAACCCTCCCATCCCTAGGAATGGGATAACAGACCCTCCTAATCCCAGGAATCGGATAACAAACTCTTCCAACCCCTGGGAATGAGATAAAAAACCCTTCCACCCCCGGGAATGGGATAACAAACGCTCCTAACCCTGGGAACAGGATTACAAACCCTTCTACCTCCAGGAATGGGGTAACAAAACCTCCAATCCCCAGGAATGGGATAACAAACCCTCCTAACCCCGGGAATGGGATAACGAATCCCCCCGTGCACCTCACGTGCTGCTTGCACACAACAAAACATYTCCTCTCTGGGGACAGAGGGGTGGCACGGGACAAATTATGGGATGCCAAAGTGTCCCCAAAGCGCTGCTTCGCCCTTGGGGTGCACGAGGATGCTGGAAATGAGGCAGCTGGGAAGGGGGGGATTGCTGTGGGCTCTGGGTTTGTTCCTAAGGGCCAGGAAACAGGATAAGACAAGAAAATTGACTATTTTTTTTTTCTGTCCTAATAGGCCCCAGGAATTTACAGGCACGCAGAGACACCCAGAGAGACGCTTGGCTCTCATTACCCAGGGAGAGAGGCTGGAGGCTCGGCAGGGAGGCAAATGGGGAGATCAGAGTGATTGATGCAGGAGGTTTRCAGCAAAAAGACCTGGAAAAGATTCCCTAACTCCCCCATGAAGGCACCTGTTGTGTTCTYGGGAAACTGAGGCACGGGAAGTTTGGGCTTCCAGCGCTCCAGCCCGAAAGCAGGGGCAGAGGGGATGTTTTAGGGAAGCAGAGCTTGGCATTCTGGCCCCAGAAAGCTGATATTTAAGAGAAAATCCGAGTTGTTGCAGCTGCAGATGAAATAAAGGATTATTTTGGGGTGTGGGCCCAGAAAAACGAGCAACAGCATCTTCTGGAGGGTGTTGGGTCAGCAAATAGCACCGAAAAAATCCATCCCACCCAGGCAGGGAGGGAGARGGATGAGATGGAGATGGATCAGCTCAGCCACCAGCCTCGATCCAGGCGTTTGCTGCTCTTCCCCACATTCCCCTTCACTTTAATCCTTGWTTATAAATCTTCCCAGCCTGTGGGAATGAAATTCAGACTATTGTGTGTTTACTAATTGAGGAGATGGATGGCTCAGGGTAGGTTTTTTTCCTATTAAACTTCTTCTGCCAAGCAATTTACTTCACATGACAAAGATTTTTACTCTACTTGGGCAGTTTTATCTGCTTTTAAATTTGCTAATAATGTTTTTTTTTTACTGAAGAGATTAGATGGTAAAGAGAGGGCAAATGTTTCCAAAAGTCACAAAGAAACAGAAAAACCTCAAAACGGGAAAAATAAAAGTAGCTCAGAGCTATCAGGCTGAACTGTCTGGTTGGTCTGCAACAAAGCATCATTTGAATTTAGCAGTTGCAGAAGAATTTGAAAGGGATTGGCTTCACATTCACCATCAGAGACAATGTTTTTATTTCCAAATTGCCAGCAAACCCCCCAAAAATTTCATTTTCCTCTCTGCCCATTTGCGAGGGAATATTCACTGGGGTATTTGATAGCTGTAATTTACTTTCCGAGCTGTGTAATTAGCCACCTCAATCAAACAGCATCATTTCGGTCCCTGCTCGAAGAATAAACCATTGCAGCACACAACAAACGCCTTTGCTTCCTCRGTTTGAGCAAAGCCCAGGCACGGGCTGGGATTTTGCAGCCAACTTTTCCTTTCAGAGCTGCTCGTCCCAAAGCTTCCTGGGAAAAAAAAATAAAAAGAGAGGAAAAATGGGGCTGGGTGTTGACTCGGAGCTCTTGCTCATCGCYCTGAAACTCAACCAGATCAGAGAGGTGGGAGGAAGGATGTGGACACATGTTGGGGAATGTTTATTCCTCAGACTGATTTGGGGATTCAGAGCATGGGAGCAGCAGAAGGATCTTCAGGGTTACCCAGAGGTTTTCCTTTTTTACACCCAAAAGTTCCAACAGTAGTGCAGAACTATTTCTTTTTTCGCATTAATATATTTTTTTTTTTATTTTTCAGTGGATGAAGTGACCTTTCTTTCCCACAAAGACACATTTCCCACGAAGGGCAGGAACKGGAAACCTCCAGCATCCCATTTCCCTCCACTTCACTGGGCTCGGAGCTTTAATCTGGGTGTAAAACCCTGCTCAGCCTCATTTCCGGAGTCCCAGCTCCTCTCATTCGGAATTTTAGGCTGAGCTCAGGTAGGAGCGGTGCAATCCGAGCCATTTTACCAGCGGAGTTTATCCCCGGAGCCTCTCGGGCAGCGGGAGCTGCGAGCCGGAGCCACAACATCCCCCCGTAAAACAGAGACGGGGAAAAGAAGGAAATTACCTTGTAAAAACCACAAGGACTTCTGGTTTCCCTCTTACCGGGGCTCTTAAATTCAAGGCTGCCTCTTAAATTCAAGCCTGCGCAGTGCCAGCCCCGTTCCTGGCAGACTTGAGAGACAGAACTTTTCTTCCCTCTCCTCCTTAGCATAACAATCCCTTGTTAACATAATAAGATTAATTCTCGCGCTGCAATCAGGAAGCCACACTTTCAYCGAGCCCTAAATAATATCGTTCCCTTGCGTTTATAAAGTAGCAGGGTGTTTCTTTTTTTTTTTCTTTTTCTTTCTCTTTTTAATTTTTTTTTCTCCCTTTGCAATTGAAAAAAAAAAATGGAAATCTTGCAATCTTGAGATAAATATAACGGTGTGGAAGCTTCCCATTCTCCTCCAATCTGATTGCGGTGGCAGCAAAAGGACATGGGCCTAATTAAAGTGCCAATCAAGTAGAAATGGGATTCATTGTTTTTATACAAATGCTCCCTTTAACCCTTTGCAGCTCGCTCATCATTTTCTAATGCACCGGTTTTTATTCCTCAGCAAAAAAAAAAAAAAAAAGTCCAAGCCAGGTTTCAGAGAGAGTCTGGGGGATGAAAAATCGCCAAAAATTATATTAAAAGCATAACTGGTGGTGAGGACGGTGCCCAGCAGCCTCAGCACATCCTTCCCRGCGCGTTTTCCCGATGCCAGCTCCTCTCCTGCAGCCACCGGAGGAGCTGCGGAGCTCTCCCTTCCCTCCCATGTCCCTGCTGAGCTGGGAAAGTTCCGTGGCACCTGGAAAACGTCGGGATCCGACGGGAATTCTTAGCAAGCKCTAACGCAGTCCAGTGTTTAGCGTGTTCAGACATACAAACAACGCCCTAACAGAGTTTTAATCATTTTTCAGTGAATTGGGACAATCTGCCCGGATCTGAATATCATCAGTTCCTTCAGGGCAGGTGACGGAGGATGAGATCTGACTCCAATTCTCCCGTAATGCCAGCAAGACAGGGAGACAATCCCCACACACATCTGGGCACATCTGGGCACATCTGGGCAGTGGAGGAGGAGCAGGGAGTTTTGAAGGCTGGTGGGTGCTCCCTGTGCCCGCTCACAGCAAGGAGCTCTCGCATGGTGGAAATTCCCTCCTGACCCCAGCAAATTCCTCATAAAGCTTCACCCAGGGCTCAGGATCCATCCCTCTTCACCTCCAGCTCCTCAGTGGTGCCCATAAATCCCAAATTCCAGAGGCAGGCTGAGCACCTCCAGCCCATCCGTGCTCAACATTGCAGCAGGTCCGGCTCGGCCGCTTTAACCTTGCACGGCAGCGGAGGGGGAGGCAGCAGAATGCAAAGCACAGCATTAAAATAACTTTGCATTAAAAGAGCTGCATGAAAGGCAGCAAAAAATCCTCCAGAGAGTGGCTGGGGGACTGGTCTGGGTGAAGTTAGGAAGGGCCTAACAAGAACCGAGGCAGTGATAGGGTTTGGCCCMCTCTGTGCCTTTGATCCAGCACTGGCTGGGATGGCCCAAGGCTGGGAGCAGGGTGGGTGTGGGGGCCACGGGAGGAATTCAGAGATCATGGAATATCCTGAGTTGGAGGGACCCACAGGATCACCCAGTCCAGCTCCTGKCCCTGCWCARACSCCCCAAMAATCYCCCCCTGTCCATCCCTGGCAGCGCTGTCCCAACGCTCCTGGAGCTCTGGCAGCCTCGGGGCCGGGACCATTCCCTGGGGAGCCTGGGCAGTGCCAGCACCCTCTGGGGACASAAGAACCTTTYCCTGAAATCCACCCTGACCCTCCCCTGGCACAGCTSCAGCCCTTCCCTGGGTCCTGTYCCTGTCACAGAGTRGAGATCGGACCTGCCCCCCCGAAGAGCTGCAGGAGTTCTGGCCTCATCTCCTGTTCTCCACATGGACACAGCAAAGGCCCTCAGCCACTCCTCAGACTCTTCCCCAGCCCCATGTCCCTCCTTTTGGACGCTCTCCAACAGCTTTAGATCATTTTATATTATGYATATATTATATATATTTATATTATATATATTTATATTATATATATCTATATTATATATGTGCCCAAAGCACCCCAAGCACTGGAAGTGAGGCTACCCCAGCCCAGAGCAGAGCAGGACAATCCCCTGATTGTCAGGGGCCTGGCCTGATGTCCCCAGCACATGGTGGCCCTTTGGGCTACCAGGGCACTGCTGGCTCGTGTCCAGCTTGCCCTCAGCAGGACCCCCAGGTCCCTCCCCATGGCACCGCTCTCCAGCCCCATTCACTGCCCAGCCTGTCCCTACCCCCAGATTTGCCCCAGGAGGGTTTGATGAGGCTCTGGGTGTTCCCCAGACTCTGCTGCAGCCTCCAGAACATCACCTGCAGCAGGAGAGCAGGAGGACAGGTCCTGATACCCTCCCTGCTGCTGCCACCCAGCCCCAGCCTCCCCATCTGACAGTGTCCCCACCTCCCCTTCGGCACGGGGGATGCCAGGCTGGCCAAACTATCCCCCAAACCCAAAATGTCACCAAAGCTCTTTTATTATTTTTTTTTGTTGTTTTTAACCCTCCAAAGCTCTTTTCTCTTCTCTTTTTAACCCTCAAAGCCTCTCTCCAGCTCCCCATGGCTTTTCCCAGGCCCTGCCCATATTGCTCCCAGCCCTGCTGCACGAGAGCTTCATSGAGTGCCACGGGCTGAGGGGCTTTGGCAGCTCTCCACACAGCCGGGAGGAACAGCAGACAAGCAGAGAAAAGAGCCCAGGCTGTCCCCACTGCTCTGCTTCCCCGGCCTTCCCTGGGCTGTTTTCAAAGAGGATCCGGTGGGAGCTGTGGGAAGGGACTGGCACTTTTTGGCTGGGGTTGTTCTGGAAARTGAGGCAGCGCCAGAGCTGGAGCTGAACACAAATTCCTCTGGTGTTCTGGGCAGAGGGGGTGGCAGAATTGGGGAATTTGGGATGGCAGTCCCTGCTTTGTGTCCTTTCCAAAAGCATCCCTGTGGTGACCTCCTGGGAGATCGGCCTGGAATGGTGTCCTTGTTTTGTGTCCTTTCCAAGAGCATCCCTGTGGTGACCTCCTGGGAGATCGG
>NW_026623433.1:1168193-1170105 GCF_030028575.1 Malurus melanocephalus
GGTTGAGCATCTGCTCTTTCCAGCTTCTGGAATTGCTCTTTGCCATTAAATATTTCACAGGGCAGGGGTGTGACCCCAAATCCCACAGGGAGACACGCTCAGGTGTGGGAGCAGGGGGTGCAGAGGGACCCCAGGTGGGGTTTCCAGCTGCAAACACACCCCGRTCCCACTGCCAGGGCAGAGCCACCCAGCACCCACTTAATATTCCTCCCCAAAGGCTGTTTCCCCCAGCTCYGTGATTTTTGCAGCTTTTTAATTGGAATGATTCATTTCCTTCCACAACGCAGAGCAGATTTAAATGAGATATCCGAGAGGAGCAGCTAATAATCAGTTTGCACTCGATTTGCTCTCCTGGAATCAGGTGGAGGGGAGCTGCTCTTGCAGGACAGAGCTCAGGCTGCAGCAAGCCAAAATTATGTCAGAAAGCTGATTTTTTTTTTTTCCATGCCTGGTCCTCTAAATCAAATTTGACTACCAATGTAGTCAAAACCACAGAGGTAATCAGTTAATAAAACTTCGCACTTACCTGCTACTTCCACTCAAGGATTTAAAGCCCTTTGCAAAGGTCAGTATTGCAATGATGRGAATTTTCCAGCTGAAATGTTTTCACTGGGAAAGAGAGAGAAGTAAAAAAAGAAAAAGAGAAAAATATTCACAATTCCTGGAAGTTAAAAATTCTGCTGTTTTGGATGCAGGCAAGGAATAATATTTTTTTGTGAAAAGAAGAAATTGCCATGCAAATGTTAATGGTGTTTTGAAGCTTCACAGGAAAGTCTGACTTKTGTAGCAGCCTTAATATACATTAGTGCCCCTCGTCTGCAAGCAAACAACATTTTGCAGAATAAACTGAAACACAACAGGGAGAGCCTTGGAATTATTTAGAAATCTAATTCCCACTGAAATCAGGCGCTGAGCAATTTATTCCGTGCGCATTTAGATCAGCGCTGCTGCCAGGGAAAAAAAACATCCAGAAATGCACCACCTGTAACCTGCCAGGCACGGGGACACCACTGCGGTTGTGGCCACTGCCAAAATCCCTGCCAGGGCTGGAGGTGATGTCCTGGTGGAAAATGCACTCCAGGAGTCCCTTAGAGTGGAAAATGAAGAAATAAGAGAGTTCCAAGCAGCCAGCCCCACTTTTGCACCTCTTTCTCCCAGGGACACGAGCGGGCAGGGATGGGCAAACCAGCACACGTGGACAGAACCAAATAAGCTTGATTTCCTTAGGGATGCAGGCTAAAAATAATGATAAAAGCTCTTTATTTGCAGGGTGACTCCCCCTGCGCTGGGAGCAGAGCCTGCGTGCGGTGCTTGCGTTTCAATCAATAAAACCCAGCTCAGAGCTGCTCCTAAGCCAGGTTTAACCACCTGGCAGCAGTTTAGCTTGTTAGCACGAGTGGATTTTGGAAAGTTATCCTTTTTTAGCCAGACCAAGGCCAGTAGCCGTGGTTTAGCCATGGTCCCACTAAGATCCCCCAGGCAGGAGCCCCCCAGAACAGCAGGGAGAGTTGTGCAGCCTTTTTTTCCAGCTCACCTTGCAGTAATTAGGAGTCCACAGCAGTAATTACTTTCTAATTTTGGTTTAATAATTGCCTCAGCCATCCCCACATGCCTCTCRGACTGGTGATGAGGGAGGCTCTGCCATCAGTAGCCACACAACGTGTGGTGGTAAGCAATGGCTTTATTGCTCGGGTTTGATTTTTGGGCACCTCTGCTCTGCCCCCAGACTCTCGCTGGGTGAAAATGAAATTAAAGAAGGGGGAAAAAAATCATCCCAAAATGATAAAAAATGAGATTAAAGGGTAGAAAAGGCCCTTTTGTCCGCTGCTCCAATCCTGCAAACTGACCGCGGGAAGTGCTTACACAGAGTCCCCACCCTTACAAATAAAACTTTAATTTGGTTTTTTTTTTT
>NW_026623433.1:1171274-1181069 GCF_030028575.1 Malurus melanocephalus
AAAAAAAAAAAAAAAAAAAAAAAGGGAAAAATCTTTAGCATGCAAATGAGTGCTGTCTGTTCCAGCCCGGTTAATTGGATCGGGTTTGTGTGTAAACACGGCTCGGCTGAGCTACAGGCCCCCCTGCGCGCCCCCTCGCCCCCATCGCCGCCCGCTCCTTTCCCCGGTGCAGGCGGGCGATGGATGCTCCGTTTCGGTGGCAGCGGAGGAGCCGCTCGGGCTGGMGGAGCCTGCGGCTGTGGGGCCGGGGTGGGCAGCGATCTGCGCCGTGGRAGGGGGTGCAGGGAACGGGAGTTGCTGCCGGTGCAGCCAGCCCGGGGGAGATGGGCACCCCGCGGGGGTGTCACTGCCCGATGCCACCTCCCCGCAGCACRGGAGCGTGGGAATCCGCAGGCGTTCGCCCGCAACTTTACAACTGCTTGATTCCCACCCCCAAAAAATACCAAAAAAAAAAATAAAGCAGGATGTGGGAAAGGGGGTGCGCTTTGGGAAGCTRTGTCTGCCAGGCTGCTGTGTGCTTGCTCCCTGGACTATCTGTCACCTGTGGAGGACGCTGAGCTGCAGCCAGACCCCGGCTTCGCCTCTGTGCTGCTCGTCCCCTCCCAACGCCGGTGTCAAATCCCATCTGTGTCACGCCGCCGTGGTCCCCACGCCAGCTTTTGTGAGGGTACGGCTTGGGGATGCTTGGGAAAAAAAAAAAAAAAAAAAAAAAAAGAAAAAAGAAAAAAAGGGATAAAAAAACCCCAAACCCACGCAGCTAGTCCATCTGTTGATTAAATGAAGGATAAAACTTTTGGAGAGAGTAGTGCTCCTCCACGGGCAGCTGGTTTTTTTGCTCAGCCAGACATTACTGCTGAACATCCCCCACCATACGCCGGGTTTCACCCTATTCCCCAAGCACGGACGCCGTGTTTGTGGCGTCTGTGCTCCCGCTCGTCCTTCCCTCTTCTTTTCCTGGGCTCGGATGCGATGCTGGGCTCCCACGCTGTCCTCCCTTCCCCTTTTCTCTTCCCCTCGCTCTCTGCTTGTACTAATATTCCTTCAGGGAGAAAGCTGTGTTTGCATTTGCCTTCGCTGCCGCACAAAAGAAACCCACTGTGTCCTCCGTGTGGGTTTCTGGCTGAACAAATGTGAACTCTCCCTGGTACAGCAGGGCAGCGGCGGGGCCGGGCACAGCAGAGATTTGGAAGGGGCTCCCGGCCTTTCCGCCCCCTCCCCTCTCCCACCGACCCACTCACTCCCTGCAGGTCAAATGGCAGCTCGCTGGAGGGGCTGGGGAAGTTTGTGTGCGGGATCCARCCGGGATTTGCCGGGTTCTCCCCCCGCTCCTTCCCTTTTGCAGCCATGATTTTAATGTGGGTTAATGCACTTTTTAATAGCGCTGGCGTTGGGAAGGCACGGCGGCTCCTCGGCTCTGCTGCCTGAGCCCGGCTGGTTTGTCTCCAGCCTGTTCCATCAGGATCGTGCATCTGGTACCTGCTTATTCATGCTGGCTTAGGAGGCACACAGGGTGCCTGGCAGAGCAGTTTTTCGGCTGTTTTCTCCCACAGGATGAGCCCAGAGCGTTTCTCTGGAGCTGCCGCTCTCCGTACGCGGCAAAAGCGCTGTCGGCTCTCCCCGTTGGGGTGAAAGCGTGCAAAGGATCCCTAACAGGATTTCATGCACAGGATTCCTTCAGCCACATGGCCCTGTGGGGGAGGAAAGGCCTGGCTGGAGGTGCTGGAGCTGATTTTCCAGCACATGCTGCGTTTGCCTCCCTTGGAGTGGCCGCTGTGGTGGCACTCGCTGCCCGTGACAAAGGTGTCCCTAAGGCTGTGGGGATGGGATGCTGCTTGGGCAGGCACAGGGCAGCCCTGCCTCGCTCGGGAGGAGCTGGTGGGCCAAACCTCACTTCAAGGGACAACTGAAATCACTTGACTCTGCCCTGTGRGAGTTTGAGGAGCTCCTTTCTGTGGGAAGGGACAGGCAGGGCGGTGTTTTCTTGCCAAAGTGGCTTGCAGGGATTTGCCATAATGAAATTCCCTCAAGCCAAGGGTAGCAGGGCTGGAAGGATCACCTCTGCTGAAAACCCTACTTGGGATCTCTGGTCTGGATACTACTTTAGAAAAAAGCTCCTTATCCCAAGCSTCCCCAAAAGGACATTTTCCATCACGGGATCTGTACACCTGTGCCCTTGGGTTTGTACTTTATGGGCACCCCGGTGAYATCCTGGCATCCTGCTGTTGCTGCAGCCCGTGAAGGATGGAATTTGGGTTCCTGGTGGTGCTTGCAGGAGGARGGAGCTGCTTTTTGCTCCTGTCTGGGGCCGTGCTGCTCCTGGAAACCCCAGGAATGGCTCAGCCTGGGAGGGAGGAGGGTCTGCCCCACAGCTCCAGGGGACCTGGGCAGAGCAAACTGCCTTCCCTGCAGCATCCTSTCTTTCCCCCTCGCAAATGGTCTGAGGCAGCCTGCGCTGGCTCTTTCTGAGAGCTGATAGATCAGTGCCCCAGGGTTGGTTTTTCCCTGGTACYGTTCACTCTTCCACCTCCTCAAAGCCGTCGGGGCTGTGGCTTTGGTGGAAGGGAGAGAAAGTCTCAGCACAATTTGCCTCCTGTGGAGATGGGATGCGTGGTGCCCCTTGGTGGGAAGGAATTGCTGCTGCCATGAAGCTGCCGTGCCTTTGCTTCTGCCTGGGGAATAACTCACCCTTCCCTCCTCTGCTTCGGTGCCAGCCAAACTGGGGGAGGCTGGAAGCAACTGGGGGAGGCTGGAAGCAACTGGGGGAGGCTGGAAACAACTGGGGGAGGCTGGAAACAACTGGGGAAGGCACCTCAGCTGTGGGAGGTGGGGCTGTGGGGAGGAGCACCACTGGAGATGCACCTACAGCCACCTCCTCCTCCTCTCACTGGTCTGTGCTGGATGGATTTGGCAGCGTCTTAAATTTACCTTGGATGGGAAGATTTCTGCCTGTCTGGGGCTCTCTTTCCAAAGGCATGTTTGCTTTCCCTCAGGGTGATGAATACCGAGTTCTCTGGGTGTTGCAGGGTATGTTTTTCTCCTTCACAGTTCACTTGGTTCCTCCCTGGAAGCAAATGCTTTACAATCTTCTGTCAGAGGGGCCCGTTATCAGCAGCAGTGGCTCAACTTCCCACTGGCTCGGCAGCAGCCCCCAGGTGGAGAAGGGTGAAATTATGCTGATGAGAGAAACCAGGCTGATTCCACCCACCAGCACTKGTTAGGACCAAGAGATGAGGATTTTCACATCTTGGGGGTGGTTAGTGGGTGATGGGGAGAAAAAAGATGAGGTTTGGGTGTGTGTGTGCACAGGCTGGGGTTCTTGGGGGATTTCTGTGTCTGACAACCACAAGTCCATTTATGAGATGCCTGAAAATCTGTGGCTCTGTGTCTCTCTTCCATGAGGAGAAGGGGAGAGCAGGGCAGCTTTGCAGGGGAAGTGTGTTGGGCTGTTTCCCAAACGCAGCAGGTGAGTGTCAGCACCAGGAACAGTTTGGGGAGTACGAGGAGTGACAGCACCAGTGGGTTCTGAAAATGATGGCTAGGACGGGCTCTTGCAGCCCAGGGGGTTGCAATTCAGGATATCCTGTGATTGTGTGAACTGCAAAACTTGAGCAGGAGACAGAGGTGGTTTGAGAAGGCACTTTGTGAGGTGCTGCTGGTGGAAAGGTGCAGGTTTGGCAGGGCAGGGTGTTCACAATTGGGCTGCACAGGAAGGAAAATAAAAAAGGCTCAAGTTAGAGCTGGTGTTGTCCAGGCTGCGCTGTCGCAGAGGAGCGGTGCAGGATTGCCTCCTCCAGCACCTGTTCTAACACAATTTAGGTTTCCCATCTCCCATCTGTGCCTTCCGCAGTGAGAGCTGCGTGAGGACCACCGGTGACTTTGCTCAAAT
Source organism: Malurus melanocephalus (assembly GCF_030028575.1). Lineage (NCBI taxonomy): Eukaryota > Metazoa > Chordata > Aves > Passeriformes > Maluridae > Malurus > Malurus melanocephalus. Next base: position 1,175,161 of record NW_026623433.1, read on the forward strand.
CAGCTTTTCTGAGGTTTCTGCTCTCAGAAAAGCACGGGAGGGAGGAGCTGGGGCTCTGCTCAGCTGCCCTGTGCCAGAGGGAGGGGAGCAGGGCAGATGTTCCTCCTCGGAGCTAGCGCCGCATCCCCAGCAGCCTCCCCCTTCCAAGGTTAAGTGGAGGTGCCCGGGCACTTTATGCACAGCACATCTCGGGCTGATGTCGATTATTTCTGTGCTTTCCTGTTGGTTTAGGGAACACCAACTGGAGTCAGAACGTGCCCAGAAATCCCTGACAGGTTCCCAGCGCCGCGTGTCACCAGCTCCCAGCCGCTCTGGAGTCGGACTGCAAATGTTAGGATAAAAAAGCTCCGTGCTCTTCTTCCTTTTGTAGCTGTAAATAAAGGGGGGAGAGGCCAATGTGCCCCTTAGGTTGTGAGCTGGCTGAGGATCAAGGGCTTTGAATAAACTGTTTTCTCCCTGTGAGCAGCCTGTGATGGAGAGTGTGACTGCTCCAAACCTCTGATTTAATGATCGGCTTTGCAAGTTTGTACAGTGCTCTCAGCTCCCCAGCACGCTGAGTGCAGGGGGCTTTATGGAAATGCTGCCGGAGAATTGGCTTTACATCACTTCCAGGATCCTTCCAGTAGGATTAAACAGCTTCTATTTATTTATTTATTTATTTGAAAAGCCCAGCAAATTTATAYCAACAATTGCTGAAGGCCCTAATTTATCTTCTGTTCAGAAGCAATACGAGTCTTTCCTTCGGCTTCATTGAGAGCTACCTCTGGCCAAAGAGAGCGACAGAGCCACGGTGACCGTGTACGAGCTTATTTTATAAATCAATAGGTAGTGAAACAAATTGGTTGTAAATCAGTCTCTTATTTGCTGAGATTTAAGGCATTTGGTGGAGCTGTGAGTTTTCGAGGAGGTCTGCCCTGCCTTCAGGGCTGGCACGTGTCCCGGCTCTTGCAGGGATGTGGGAATCCAGTATTAATTTCAAACACGCCRGGAGATGCACAGGATTTCTTGGCTGGGAAGGAATAAAGTTTAAAACCTGAGCTCATCTTTCCAGGCAGAGGTTGAGCAGCAGGATCCTGGTGCTGCTCAGAACTCGAGGGTTTCCATTCCTCCAGCTCCACTGCACCTCAGGGCACGTCTGTACTCCAGACTGCTGGAAGGGGGATGAGGAAAGTATCCACTTCTGAATCGTGCCTTGTGGTAGGACAGAGAAAACGCTGGGATTTGGACTTGGAAACGGTGGCCTAACAGATGTCCTGGTTCAATATGCCCTTTGAGCGTAGCCCAGCCTGTTTATTCATTGCCTCGCTGGCAAGCCCCACACTCGAGTGTTTGCCTTTCCCCGGTGGCAGCGGCAGCCTCCAAAGTGGAGCAGAAGGAGCTGGAGGTCACTTGGCTGCTACAYGGCTCTTCCTTTAACGGAGTTGCATTAAACAGCTTAAAAATCTAAATGTGCTTTTAGTGCCTGTGAGCGATGGGCTCTGGGCGTCCTGCCTCGGGTAGTGTCACATGCTGGGGAAGTGGGAGGTGGAACACTCGCATTGTTAAATTCAGATGCTAACTTGGGGATAAGATCTTGTCTTAATGTGTTCCTTCAACGCCCCCACTCGCAACAAAAGCTCCAGCAGCTTTTGGTCTGCTGCGTTTGGGGTGGAGCGGGATGTAATTGGTTTTTGAGGGCTTTGCCATAACTGCTGCTCATTAACCATTGATGCRGGCACGGTCAGACTTTCAACTCGGATAATAGATGCTGCCTTTTGTTCCCAATCGAGTTGGGTGGAATTGCAGCGCAGGTTTCTCGTCTGTGTGGTCGTGTGGTGGCTAATTCACCTCCTAAGGGCTGCTGGATTGATGGTCTGGGCTCTGGGGTTGTCATCCTCGATATCACACCAGGCAAAGGCAGTGGTGAGCCCCCCGGCTCTGGGCGGATGCGGCAGCACCTAAAGCTGAACGCTCCAGGAGCCCTCTGGGTGAGCAGCCCCAGCGTTGTGGGAGGGGAAATAGAAATGGAGAAAGCGTTCGATAATGTGGTTTTGCTGAGGAGCGCTGCCCAGCAGGACACACGCTGCAGGCRAGAGCAGCCCTGCTAATTATGGGTGAAATATGCACCGATGGTGGAAGGGATGAACTTCCCGAAGTTCCTCATGGATGAGGGATCAAAGCTCTGTGCTGTGGGTCCAACATTAGCAGGGAGTGAACAGGAAAAGCCACAGGGTTTGGATCCCACCTTGCATTTTGGGCAGCTTATCATTAACTTAACATTAACCTAACTTAACCCATCATTAATTTAACCTAACTCATTAAAAGATCAGAAAGGAAGGGCCTGAATCCCTCTCAGGTCCCTGTTGTCCTGTCCCCCTCCCACCCCCGGCATAAATGAGTATTCAAGCAGTCTGCTGCCAGTCAGTGAATGTCAATATTGGATAAGTGTTTCCTTTATATCACTGCAATTTAGCATAAGCTGCTTGGAAACAAATGTCTTCCATAAGCATGAGGTGTTTCAGTAAGTACACWGTCAACATTACTATGAGGATTAAATAAATGTCAGCCCCACTTGTATGCTCAGCAGCGAGTTAAGACAGCCCAACTGCATAATGGCCAGCAYGGCAGGAACAACAGCGGGGATTTGAAGAGCCTCTGGAAAAAGTGGGATGGAAGGAGCTGCTTTGGGTGGATCTGAAGTTTCTGAATTGGATAGGGCTGTGGAGACAGGTGCAGAAGCTCCTAAGAGCAGGGATGATGGGAAGAGCAGGGTGGGGAGGGCCTGGCACAGGGTGCCCAGAGGAGCTGTGACTGCTCCATCCCCAAGATCAGGTTGGATGGGACCCTGAGCACCCTGGGATAGAGAATGGCATCCCTGCCCATGGCAGGGGGTGGGATGAGATGCATTTTAAAGTCTCTCCCAACCCAAACCATTCTGATTCTACGGGAGTGCAAAGGGATTTGTGGAGCTTCCTTCTGGACTGCCAGGGCTGCTCTGTCTTTGGCACTGCCTGCAAACCAGAGATGAAAACTTGTTTTGGCCAATGTTGGCTGGATCTGGTGAGGCTGCTGGCTCAGGGGGAGCAGYCCTGTCCTGCAGATCTGCCCAGGTGACCAGTGCTGGGATGGATCTGCCCCTGCCCTTTCCAGGGCACACTGGGAGCTGCTTGGCTGCAGCTGCCACTGCTTCAGGAGGAACAATGAGCCCTGAGCTCAGCTCCAGCTCAAGGCTTCCCAAACACACCAAAATGCAGCCCATGGCGAAAGGGTGACACTGGCAATGCTTTTGGGCCTGCAGGTGCTGAAGGGGGATCATCACCCGTGGCTGCTCTGCCTTCAGGTGTCGGGTGAGAGTTTCTCTCTGCTCAGCAGCAAAAGGCCCCTGGCTTCTGTAAAGGGATTTAAACCCAGACAGCACATGGAGGTGTTGCTGAGGCAGCCAAGGCTGGAATCTTTCTCTCAAGCTCTGTTAGCAGGAAAGCCCTGCTCTTCACCCCTCCTCGCTTTGCATCTCCACCTGTCACCCTGAGATGTCACCTGGCGCTGTCTCGGTCAGCCYGTGACAAGTTCTGCCAGCGATGAGCAGGAGCCGGGGAGCGCGGTGGGGGCTGAGCKGGCTGTGTCTCCGTCCCCGACGATGCAAAACCGCTGCTCCCTCGGCAGCTGGCGAGGCGCTGACGGCAGCCACTTGTTCCCAGCTGCACGAAAATAACTGGAGACAAAATCGTTATCACTCGGATGAGCCTTATCAGCTCCTCCGATGTCTGCGGCTGCCCCCGCCCTGCGAGCGCTCCCGACCCCGCCGAGGGTGTGTTAATGCCCGGCCGGGATGCTCCAGGTGACCCGAGTCGAGCATCCCGAGCAGCCGCAGGTTTCCCGAGGATCCTCCCGCGGCTCTCGCCTCCTTCAGCTGCAATTGCAGCGGCGGAGGAAGGGCTGGAGGACACGGAGGTGGCTCCGTAACCCAGGCTGAGAGTGCCGGGGATGCGCRGGGGAAGCGATGTCCGATGTTTTGGCTCCAAAGCAGGTCACCTGGCGGAGTGTGGCTGCAGGTTTTATCCTCACTGCTCCCGTTCAGCCTGGCGGTGGCAGCAGCAGCGCTCGCATGGAGCCGGGCACTCTGCTCCCACCTGCCCGTGTCACGCTCCTTTGGAAAGGTCCAAGGTGACCCGCTGGGCTCCAGCGCTGCGGGGATGCCGAGAGCACCGCGCCCGAGGTTTGGGGTTCGGCTGCTAAGGCCATTCCCTYGGAATGGAGAGGTTGTTGGGATGGGGAGAAGGGTTGGGGCCCTCTGAAGCTCCCACCGCTCTCCTGAGGAGCATGGCCAGCCCAGAGCATGGGTGGACACGTGTCCAGGAGGAGCTTTAGGTGACCCTGACCAGGGTCAGCACATGGTGTGTGAGTGCCATGGGCTGCTCCACAGGCAGGGAGGGTCAGGGTTGGGAGGGGAATGTGCGGCTGTGTCTGACCCAAATTTGAGCCCCACTCAGTGATAAATGCACTGAGGGGTCCATCCCCTCTGTGAACAGCTCCAGCTCTCCCTGTGGGTGCACTGGGGTGTGGGATAACCCTCAGCATGGAATGGCTGCCGTTCCTGGCCAGCGGTGCTGCGCTGCTCTCTGCCATCAGCTGGTCTCTGGAGTGGATTCAACACTCGCCTCCTTCTCTCTGGCTGTGCCTTTCACAAGCCAGGAGGGCAGGGGCCACCCCCCACCCTCCACAAGTGCWGGAGAGACAGAACCAACAGATCCTAAAATTAGGCACAGCTGTTTGCAGCGTGTTGTCCTCCCCATCACAGTCTGACACTGTCTGTGCTTATTCCTCCTCTTGTCCAGACTCTGAAAAGGTTTAAGATATCAAAGCTTGGAGTGGCTGTAAATTAACTCCTTCTGTCTGAGCTGAAGCTTCACTTGCTGATGGAAGATTTCTTGTGATTGCTTTTATTTGCCCTGATAAAGATGGGAATTGCCAGGTAACGAGACCGGGGTGYTCCCTCTGTGCCTGGAGACAGCGCTGCTGGTTTGTCCTGCCCAGGAGCCTCCCCATCCCAGAAAATATCTGCAGCCCTGCTATCCCTCAGCCTGCYTGTGTCTGAACCTGCTCTGAGCACAGCTTGGACAACTTCTGCAGCCCAGCTCAGGCTCTGCGTGCCTAAAGTTGTCCCAGTCCAGCCCAACATCCAGGCCATGGTGATTCCAGCCCCAATTCTGACCATGGTGATTCCAGCCCCTGATGATTCCAGCCCCCATCCTGGCCATGGTGATTCCAGCCCCTGATAATTCCAGCCCCAATCCTGGCCATGGCGATCTGCTCTTGCTTTGGTGAGGTGGAAGATTTTCTGGGTGTTTTTGCCACGTGCAGGCTGTGTTCACAGTTTGAGTGTTGGGTCAGTGTCACCCCTCATGGCTGCTCTTTCCTGGCCCTGTTTGGCCTGTAGGGATCTCTCTGAGGGGTGATGGCCTCTCTGTCACCTGCCACCCCTTGGGAAACCTCTGTTCCCCTGCACTGGGGTGGCAGAGCAGGGGCTCAGCAGCACCGAGGGGGAGCTGAAAYGCTCTGGAAAGGGCAGCAGTAGGGATTTCATGGCAGAGCAGAACCAGAATTGCCTCTCACTGTCAGGCCAGGGCAGTGTAAATGTCCCTGCTGACAGATCTGCACCGATGGCAGTAGCACAGCTCTGGGGCTGGCGGTGTCGGGGTCTGCATGGGCTCTGAGTCTGAGGGCTCTGCTCTGTCTCTGTGGCTCTCCCCCACAGCAGCAGTGCCTGTGCTGAAGGTTCCTCTTGCTCTGCTCATGCTTWAAATGATAATATTGGTTTAAGATAGATACTCGTGATAAACTGGGGAGCARGGAGCCCTTTGGAATCTTCAAAGCTCTCTCCCATCAAATGGGCAGGCAGTGGCCGGAGCGTTCCAGGGGGCTCAGATCGC
>NW_026623433.1:1181561-1182908 GCF_030028575.1 Malurus melanocephalus
AGTCTTATCTTAACAGCAAGTAAGTCTTATCTTACCAGAAAGACACTCCTTTCTCATTCCTTTCACCTGTGTTCTCCCTCCAAATGCCTTTTTTTACTCTGTGACAGAAGAGAACCAGGAAGGGAAGTGCTAACCAGGGAAGGCTGTTTTTCCCGGGGGAAGGTGGGGAGGAGCAGGAGGAAGAGTGAAACATCTCTGAAACATCTCAAGGAAAAGGACCACGAGCACTGCCGAGGGGTTGATGTCCCTTGACGATGTCTTTGCAGGGGTGGTTGTAGCAAACCTTTCATCCGGCACAGTGAATTTTTCCTGCATCAGGGAGGTTTCTCCCCGTGGTTTGGCTTTCTCCCAAGCACAGACAGAAATCTGTGTAGTGCTCTTAACCCCTGCAAGSTTCTGCTGACTCGAGCAGATTGGAGTTGTTTTCCCAGTGGGAGCATCTTGTTCAAAATCAGGAAGAAAAGTTGAACTTCTGAAACTTGTAGAGCAGGAAACATCCTGGAGTTAGGGATTGGAGATTTAGAGGTAGACTTGGCAAAATACCATGTTTTGATATCTGAAATTTTGTCACAGATTTTAGGAAGAAGGGTTTTTTGAACAAAGGATGGTAAATATCCCCGTGGTGGATATATGAAGGGGAGCTGTTGTAAAAAACATTTGACTGCTGATTGCTGGTTCTTCTCTGRGGCTTAGAAATTGTTTTCAGGTCTCTTCTTGCCTTTGGCCTGGCCAGTGAGGCACCGTGGTGTCTCTCTGAACGTGCCAATTTGTCACAGTATATTGAATTCTAAACCAGTGTTAATCTGATCTGTGTGTCTGTAAAGCATCTTGTGTTGGGTTTGATAAAATTAGGTTTTATTGTCTAACACAGTTTATTCCTCTTGGTCTGGTTGCGTGCTTTTATTGCCTGTTCTGCTGTCACCACGAGGCCATCGTGTGCCAGCTTCTGCCTCACTTGCTCAGCTCTGAAAGCACCTTAAAATCAGTTCCTAATTATTGGAGGTAKGGGAAGACTCTGAGGGTGCCAACGAGATCAGTCTGGTACTGGTGCATTGAGCAGGTAAAGAAAGGACCTAAGAGGCAATTGAAGAKATTGATGGGCAGTAATGGGCATAATTGTAATTTTTGTCCTGTGTTTTTAATAAAGTGATTGACGACAGGCACAGCTGGAGCCCCCGTGCGGAGACCAAGAGATKCAGTTAAATTACAGAGGCTTCTTAACTTAATGAGGCCAGGTTATAAAAACGAGGCGTAATGAGCAAGGTGTAATAGCACTGCTATGCTGGGAGCGCTCTCGCTGAGGGCTGAGGGGCAGCGCTGCGAGGGCTTGGGGTGATCTCCCTGCAG
>NW_026623433.1:1183492-1191909 GCF_030028575.1 Malurus melanocephalus
GGGGTGATCCCACTGGGAGGAAAGTCTTTCCTTGGGGTGATCCCACTGGGGGAAGGTGAGGAGAGAGAGAATTGGGAAGGATTTTGCTGAAGGAAGGCCAAGGGTTGTGTTTACTCAGGACTGAATGAGCAGGTGGAGCATCAGACACAATCCCCCTGTGTTTTGGGTTGTATTTATAAGGTTTGGGGCAACTCTGCTGCAGGTTTTATTCACTTCATGTAACCTGGGGGGAGCCCACGTGACCTTTGTTGCCACACAGATGATGTTGGGTCAGATTTTGTGACACGAAGGAAAAGCRATGGGAATTCACCAGCCTGGAGGGAGGATGGGCAGGGGATTGGTGGCTGGGCTTGGGGAGGGTGGCCACAGCTGCAGCAGGCTCGTGTCACACCTTGATTTGGAGCCCTGGCAGGGAGGCTGCAGCAGCTGGATTGGGACCTTTGTGGGGGTGGAGGTGGGAAGAGGATTAGTGCCTGCAGAGCGGTTGGGTGTCTGCCGCCGCTAAATGTGGTTAAACTTGARCGACTCCTAATCTAATAATGAAAGGAAGAGAAATAAGTGTTCTCAGTGATGCATGCCCCTCACGGTAAGTACTAATTGAAAACAGATATTTACTTTAAAATGAAAATGTAATACGATAATGGTGGGTTGAGAATTTCGCGCACGTAGGAGGGAGAGATGAACGCACGCCGCCTCCCATCTGCTGCGCCCGACCTCGCTGCGTCCCTGGGAGCAGGATCTCCCACGCCCTGGGGCTGCTGGGACCCAGAGCCTGGACAAAGGGCCTGGGGCTGTGCTGGAGCAGAGCTCAGCCTTACTCAGCTCAAATCAGGTGCATTGGGGGTGTCTTGAKCTGCCCTTGGTCTGCAGAAGACCTTCCAAGCTGGGCTTCTCTTTCCTCCCACACCTTGCAGAGCTTTCCCAGCCCAATCTCCACGGGAAGRAGAGCTGGGGTAGGCTGGGGAAGATCTCCTCCTGTGTCACTGAGATGGGGACAGTGGTGGTGACCCTCTTCCTTGTGGTCTCTGCCACTTGACACCCCCTTTCTGCCCTGAGCTGGCTGTCCTGCCCCATCTCTCTGGCTTGGCAGGTGGACCTGGCCAATGCTGCCTTTTGGGGGCTGCTGGAGGAGCACTGGGGCCACCTTTGCTCCCTCAGGCTGATCCTAATGGGTGCTGTTCCCTTGAGGAAACCCTCAGCCATGAGTGCGAGAGTCCAGCACCTCTTGGTGTCTGTCTGGCCCCGATCCCCTCCCATCCCCTGAGCCCGTTCCAAGCCAGCCATGGCCCCAGAGCCAGAGCCAGAATGCTTTTCCAAGCGTTTTCAGCAAAGATCAGTGCAGCGTGACTGGTGGCCATTAAAGGATCCTCCCCAACAAGAGCCCCCCCTGTGCTGGAATCTTCTGAGGGAAGTAGCCTGGCCCTAATCCCTTTGTGCAGAGTTCCCGCTTGTTTCTTCCTATGGGTGCATTTGTATAATTTGCATTTTGCACTCTGATCGTATGCATAGAATTCAAATTGAAACGGGGGACTGAATACATTTGCATGCTAATGAGGCGGTGGCTTTATTTATTTATTTGGAGCCCTCTGGAGCAGGCTGCATGTGCTGAGGAGCAGCTCATGGTGACAGAGCTCTGTGGAAGCACGAGGACCCTCAGTTTTTGTCCCGAAACCCCCATGCCCCCTGTTCATAGGCAAGTGAGGCCAGTGGGCTCTTCTCCAGCAGCCTTTGGCTCAACCTGTGTGGAGATCAACAGTTTCATCCCCCTTCACTGCTCAGAGGTGCCTCTTTAGGCCATCCTGGTGTTAACTGGGTGTGGGTGGGAGCATTTCTGTGTTAGAGTTGGGTGCAGCCAGCACGAGCCCCTTGGTGGCRACTGCAGAGCTCTGTGGGCACAACAACCACAGCGTGTCCCCTTCTCTCCCTGCCTTTGGGGTGCTGCTCGGGGTGCTGGCCACAGCCCCCTGCATTCCTTATCCCTTCTCTCCATCATGGAGAGATTTCTGCTTATTTCTGGTGTCCTTGGGATGGAACTGGGCTGCACTGCCCATCGACCCTGAGCTGCTGAGCCCTGCTCCCCCCACCCTGCTCCTCCTACAGGAGCCCCTCAGCCTCTTCCAGAGCCATGGCCAAGAAAGTTTCGAAATGCTGAGAAGGAAAAGCCTTCCAGTTCCCAAAACTCCACACCTTTACTGGGGAGGAGAAGGACTCTGAATCCCAGGGGCTTCAGGGAATTGCAGCACCGAGTCCCTTGATGCTGCCACTTGTACTCCAGACACACACCCGGAGCACAGCTCCGTGCTCAGCCTTTCCATGGCAGCTCTGCTCCTGAATGGCTCCTGCTGCAGCTGAGCTCCTCGCTGGCACAGGCAACACCGGCCAAGCCAGGGCTYCTGAAATGGCAGCAGGAATTGGGTCACATTGCTCTGCCCCAGGAGAGGGAGTTTCTCTCAGAGCAGTCTGGCTTACAGTTATTATTTTACAGAGGATGTTAGAGGTTGATAAGGGAGCTGTTCTGACTGCCAGTGGGGCTTATTTTGGGTTTATTGTGTGCTCCAGTTTGTATTTTAATATAGTCAAAGGTGACTTACAACTTTAATATTAATTTTAAAACTGATTGCTCGAGTTGTTTTTTTTTTTTATCTGTGCTAAACCAGATTAATCTCAGCCATCCTTGATCCTGTCGGTAGCTTTCCTCTCCCCGGCTGGAGCCACACGTGGTTTGTGTTGCACCAACAAAAGCCGAGGAGGAAGATGTTTTTGTGGCGATAAATAATTGTCACGGGGCTGCTTTTCTTCCAGAGAAATCTCAGCTCTACGAGCTCGACAATGGCATCAGTGGGAGCTCTTGCTTTTGTCCAAGGCTCTCCGCCTGCGCGTGCCGAGCGGGGCTTTGCTCAACAACACCTGGCTTTGTGCTTCCCATAGAAACCTCCTCCTTGCTGTTGTGTCTCTCCSTGGTTTTCTGAGCCCTCCAGAATCCGTCTCCTCCCGCGCTGCTTTGTGCCACCRGCAATTCAATTCCTCGCGTGTTTTCACACGGAATGTTCTGTGCCCGAGGTGACAATATTGGGTGGGTTGGGAGGGCAGCCTTGGGGCAGGGGGTGTGTGGAGCTGGAGTTGGAGCCTTGTCTTGCTTCTGGCTCCTTGGGCAAGGCTGGAGGAGCCAAGAGCAGTYGGAATTTGGTGATGTTCTGCCTCTGGGTGCTGAATTCAGGGTGTTTTGGGTGTTTGCCTGACACTCTGAGTGGATACTTGGGTACCCAAAACTGAATTGCTCTTGGCACAATTCAGCTTTAAACTGGGCTGCCCAAAGCAGAAGCTGCTCCCTYGTTTCTGGGTAATCCCAGAATGGTTTGATTTGGAAGGGAYATTAAAGCCCATCYATTCCCACCCCTGCCATGRGCAGGGACACCTTCCCCYATCCCAGGTGGYTCCAAGCCCTGTCCAACCTGGCCTTGGACAYTTCCAGGAACAGGCCATCCCAAATSRTTTTGTTYAAACAAATCCCCTTGAATTGATTKTTGGACTTGCTGACCTCAAAGGYCTTTCCAACCTTRATGATTYCATGATTCTGTGACATCTCYAGGACACTSRGTGACCAGCAGTGCTGCTGTAGATGCCCCGGATGTTGGAGCTGTTGGTGCTGCCAGTCTGTGGAGCACTGGTTGATCTTTGTGGCTGGAAGAAAAGGATCAGTCAAGGCCCTGGACACCTGTGTTCATAAACCTTCATGTCCTGAGCACCAATCAGGCCAGCTTGGAACCAGTGGCACCAGAGAAATCACCTTGAATATTGAGTTTACAGTCCTCCCTGTACCTCAGGGAATGATTGCTGGAATCAAATGCTCTGCCACCAGCCTGTAGTTTTCTTTCCTGCTTTGTGTGTGGGAAAGCACTCCRCTGATGGTCCACGTTCTCCAAAACACCTCCCAAATGCTGCCTGTAGCTGTTCTCCTGCCAGCCTCACAAAGAACTGCTTTTCAGAGCTTGTCATTCCACACACAGTGCTGTAAATAAACATGCTGGATTGGTGGGCTGGAATTTGAATGAGCCCTGTGGATCCCACAGTGGCACGTGGGGGGAACCAAGGCACGGGAGGCGCGTGTGACATCCACGAGAGTCGGTATCACAACCTGGCAGGGAAAAAGAGAGGATTTGTTTGGGAGAGCTGYCCCTGGTCTGTCTGTTCTCCACAGGTGTTTCAGCCCGAGGTGGGGAACCACCACCAGGTGTTGTGTTGGCTCAGGAGCCAAATGAGATAAGACAGTGATAAGACTGAGGAGCCACTACAGGCAAGGCTTGACTCCGTGCGAGTGACTGCCGAGCAGCAGCCACACAAATCCCATTTGTTTTACATTTCAGAGCTTAATGAGACAGAAATCGCATGGCAATTGTCACATGTGAAGGCAGAGATTGCTGGTTTGCATTTAACTAAAGCAAGCACCGTATGCAGCACCGGCGGCTCCCACGGAGCCGGGATCCTCGCTCCTGCTTCCGTGGGGAACGTTCCTACAAAAAATAAATAAATAAATTGGAGCTCAGCACCAATCCTGGCTGGAAATAACGCCCCCTGACAGCCACACCATGTTGTCCTGGAGATCCCCAGCCTACTCCAAAATACTCAAACATTGCGTTCTTYGTGTAGAGAATGGTTTGGGCTGGGAGGRTAATCAAGTCCAGGAACCKAATTTTTCCTGATTTCACCAGAATGTGGGTATTGAAAACCCTCATTTGGAGGATCWGTAGGAAGTTTAGTACAAGTGAGGGCAGATGCTCTAACCCSYRGGATCAATCCAGGCTGGGGATGAAGGGATGGAGAGCAGCTCTGGGGAGAAGCCCTTGGGGTGCTGTGGRTGAGAGCTGGACATGCCCTGGCCCAGAGCCCCCCTGTGCTGGGCTGAGCCCCCAGTGTGGGCAGCAGGGGAGGGGGGGATTCTGCCCCACTCAGGGGAGACTCCACCTGCAGAGCTGCCCCAGCTCGGGGTCCCAGCCCAGGAAGGACCTGGAGCTGCTGGAGAGAGTCCAGAGGAGGCTCCAGGGTGAYCAGAGGGATGGAGCMSCTCTGCCATGAGGAAAGGCTGGGAGAATTGGGATTGTTTAGCCTGGAGATGAGAATCTTTGGTGTGACCCTGTTGTGGCCTTCCAGAACTTGAAGGAAACAAAAAGAAAGATAAAGAGAGACTGTTTCTAAGGGTTTGAAGTGACAGGACATGTGGAAATGGCCTTAAGCTGAAGGAGGTAGAYTGAGATATTGGGAAGGAATTGTTCCCTGTGAGGGTGGGGAGGCCCTGGCACAGGGTGCCCAGAGAAGCTGTGGCTGCCCCTGGATCCCTGGAGTGTCCAAGGCCAGGCTGGACATTGGGGCTGGGAGCAGCCTGGGACAGTGRRAGGTGTCCCTGCAATGGCAGAGGTAGAACTGGATGATCTTTAAGGCCCCTCCCAACCCAGACCATCCCAGAATTCTGCATCCCTTGCTCTCCAAGGGGTGGAAACCCTCCTGGGAATYGTCTCCAAGCTGTGTAAACCATTGAGCTTTCCCTGGATTGTCAGTGCAGACCTGTAGCTCTCTCAGATGAGTTGAACAATAGAAGGATATTAGTGCCAAAAATGCATTAACTCGGGTAACTTCCTTCATCTCTGCTAATTTGTGCCTTCGCTTTCCAGATAATGTTCATAAATTGCTAAAGCAGTATTTTAATATTAACATAAGCTGCGGTCTCTGTGACAACTGTTACAGAATGGGCTGTTTGGAGCTCTGAAATTGATTTTTTTTTTGCCCTTGTCTGTCTGAACAGAAAAACTGAAGAGGAAATGCTATATTGGCTTAACTAAAAAGAAGACCAAAAATATTTGTTTCAGGTCAAATAAAACATTTCATTTGATATGTTATGTTCTTTGTTCAGACTTTAAAAACCTTTTCTTGAAGTAAATTAACTTCAGAGATGTCTTGGGGGGAGAAGAAAAGTCTAAATGTTTCATGTAGRGGAGAAAATGTCTGAATAAACCACCTTCACTTCTGACACCCACTCCTCCCCTTTTGGGCCGARTGGGTTTGATCAGAGTTCATGAATAGCTTTGCTTGACCCACATCCGTGTTGGAATTATTCTGCCRAAGATGCAGGGGGAAGAGTTAATGACTCATTTTTTAATCGGTATCTCGGTAGGTGAGAGAAGGACTGAAATTATCCATTTGAAGGGATAATAGRGCCCTGGTTCGATGACTAAATCCTGCTCTTAATCATCCTGGGGGCGGTGCAGAGGGGAAATTGGGGTTTGGATCATCCTCATTAGATACGTCGGGGGTGAGCAGTGTTTTGCAGCTGGCCAAGAGCTTTGGRAGGGTTAGGCTGGATTTTGGGAAAAAGATTCTTCCTCCAGAAGGTGGTGGGGCAGGGAAAGGGCACAGCCCTGAGGCTGATGGAGCTCCAGCAGGCACAGGGTGGGATTGTTGGGTGTCTGTGCAGGGCCAGGGCTGGACTTGATGATCCTGGTGGTCTCTTCCAAGAGATGGAACCAAACCCCACTGACAATCCTTGGTGCTAAACCCGAAACTCGTGTGGTCCTTCCTCACCCAGAGGGGCTCTGGGAGGGTGTGAYTGGTGACGGGCCGGGTTCCCAAACCCCTGCTGCCCATCTGTCTCACCATGGCTTCCTTCAAAGTGCTGTGTGCCTCCTGGTGACTCCTCACCAGGGTAACCAAGACCTTCCCAGCACGATGGGAAACTCCCCAACATCCCAACTCCTTTGTTGTAAAACACTTGGAGAAAATCCTGCTGGGATCTGTTGCCTGTTGCTACGGTGTCTTAAATGCGAAGCGAGCAGGAGCTTGGCTGGGAAATAATTCGGGCAGAACCTTTGTAGTGGTCCAGGTGCTCTGTTCAACCAGTGCTGTTTTTCTGGATGCAGCTCCTCCAAGTTTGCACGCGGAGCGCCGGCGAGGCTGCGATCGCTTTGAGCGCAGTAATTGAGCAATCGCATTGTTCTGGACACAGCAACTAATGATTTTTTTTCTGTATGATAATGCATCTTCATTACTCTGGGGAAATCATTTGCTCCTGTGAAGACAGGCCTCTCATTCCTGGGTTAAGGGGGGAGAGACTAATGGCTTAATTAAAAGGTTGGAGAGAAAAATCTGTCTTAACCCTTTTTGTGTGTGTTTGAGGCACACTGCAGAGATGCACGGGAAGGCGGGCACAGCCTTCACCTCAGGGAGGGCTTGGGACCAGGGCATCAAATCAGGGCCATGAATTCCAGATGTTCCATCCATCACCTGTGTTTCCCACTAGCCACCTGCCCCCTGGGAYGGGCCAGCGAGAGCCTGAGCTGTGTTTTGTCTGTGGCTGGCGCTGAGATTTATTCCATGCAAAAGGCGAGCGTTATTTAAATCTGCACATTTTGCAGGATGTGAGAGCAGCTCCCCGTAATCTACAGCCCTGGTGCCCACTGGGAATGCTCCATTAGCATCTTTCATTCGTGGACTTGGATGCTTTGCAGCTCCTTTTAGCGGTGATAATCCAGCAAAGGCCCCRTGTTGTTCACACTGCAATATTTATGGAGCCAGCCTTCCTTTGAATTTCCATGCTGGCTTTGGCCAAAGGCAGAGACAGAACAAGAACAGTGGCTTTAGTAGCACAGTAGCCCAGGCTTTTCCCTCCTTGGGATGTGGGGCTTTCCAGGGGCCTGTTTGGAGCTGATTTGGTGTCCTTTTGGGRAGGAATTGGAAGGGTTGAGTGTGTCTGACAGTGACTGTGCTCTCCTAGCCTGTATGCCAAGGGGAAAGTGGTGCAAAGCCCTGTCCTGGAGACAGGTGAATTACTTTGAGTGGAGGCAATAGGACCAGTGAGTGAACTGATGGGGAATTTTAGGGTGAAGGGGACCTGATTCCTTTCCTCCAAACATTTGAACAGAGGAGTGGCAGTGCAAGACATCTCTTTGTGTATCCCAGAATCATCAAGGATGGAAGAGACCTTCACAATCACCTAACCCAACCACCACCACAGCACCACCACARTCACYCCTAAYCCACATCCCCAGGTGCCACAWCCAGAACATTTCCAGAGAGGGCAACTTTACCTCCCTGGGCAGCTTCTTCCAACACMTAACGAGAAAAGCCATCCTGCAAATGAGCAGTGCTCTACCTGTGGCTGTTTTGGGTGRGCCCCTCTCAGGTGGCTCACGCCTCTGAGAGGTTTCCCATTGGGATGGGGATGTCAATAGTTTCTTTATCTGTGAGGTCGAATGGAGCCTGTGGTCAGGTCCCATGGAGCTGGATTTCATGTGTGTGTTCCCACGGCTGCTGCATGTGGCCCCTTTTCCTTTTCCTTTTCCTTTTCCTTTTCCTTTTCCTTTTCCTTTTCCTTTTCCTTTTCCTTTTCCTTTTCCTTTTCCTTTTCCTTTTCCTTTTCCTTTCCCTTT
>NW_026623433.1:1192049-1204666 GCF_030028575.1 Malurus melanocephalus
CCTTTCCCTTTCCCTTTCCCTTTCCCTTTCCCTTTCCCTTTCCCTTTCCCTTTCCCTTTCCCTTTCCCTTTCCCTTTCCCTTTCCCTTTCCCTTCTCTGCCTGCAGTACCTCCCTCCCTCTCCCAAGCTGTAGCCCCCCTTCCCATGCCAGGGAGGGATCAGGGGGAGTCCCTTGCTGCTCCTGGGTGGGTTTTTTGGTTCATTTGGGTGCCCRATTTGGCACGGAGGGCGCAGTGCCCCCGGCACACACGCGCCTCTCTCCGCAGCGCCGATCCCCCAGCTCCTCTCTCTTCATTTGACACAATTAAATATTAAAGCCAGTAAACACTTTAGTTCRTCTGCACAGCACTGTCTGCCCAATTATCCTCCTGCAGGGCTGTCAGACTCTGCCAGTTGCTTCCCTGGGTGCTGGCAGCCTTTAGCCTCCACRGCAGCATCGCTCCAAGGAAAACCCTGCTCTCCAAACCTGCCTTCCCAGCTCTCTCGGCAGCTCCTCCTGCCTTGGGCTTACCTCAGATATCCCAAGGCAGAATTGGCCTGCCTGAGTCTTTTCAAGGGCCAGAAGGAGCTGTTTGTTCTTCTGAAGCTGTTGTGCAGGTATTGACAGGGGAATAAAGGGGGAGTTTAGGCACTGGCTGCTTAGAAACCTGCAAACTGAGGTCAGAGCTGTTGTTGTCTGTGAAGTGCAGAACAGGTTCCTCATCCCCTGGAGCTGCAGGATGGTGCTGCTGCAGTTTGTGTGGGTCTGCAGCACCCCAGAAATCCCTGCTCCCTCCCTGAAGTGCTGTGGCTGAAGGTGGAATTCTGCTGCTTCCAAAATTTTGCAGTTAAAGCTTTATCTTCTCCCCTTTAGAGCTGTGCTGTGGAGTCTCTCCTCAGCCCCTGCTCCAACACTGAGGATGCACTTCTGGCAACTCAAACCCCTTTTTGTATTTTTGATGAGTTTTTGCTGACAAATGAAGGGAAATTGCTGCAGCTCTCCCAGCCTCAGTAAAACAGAGCTGGTTTGGGGGATTTTTGCTGTTGTTGTGTTCTTGCCTTTCAGGGCCTTGACATTCAGTGGAGTCCATTTCCAAGAGGGATGGGACAGCAGGATTTTACTGTGGTTTCAAAAGACRTTTTAAGTGCTTGAACTGCTGCCATCACTGAGTTACACACCTGGATCTGGCCTTGACTGCACAGGTCGAATTTCTTGCTCTGATTTTCAAGGCAGTCGGCATTAGCAGCTCGTCCTCTGCCAGACAGATCGCTGGGASCAGCTAATGGGGTTTCTCTTTTCATTCTCTCAGCACTGATGTGCATTCCCAGACCTTGGCACCTGAGCTGGTCACCRGGAATACCAACAGATACCTGGAGGAGTCTCTGACCCGCTCCCGGGCTGAGATAATCAGCSCAYRCAGAGTTTTGCSCCTGCAYAAAATTCAGATWGGGATTTTTCCCGCTCTCCATTAAAAGTTATCACCCAGTGGGATTGCTATTGACCAGGCTCCTGTGCCAGTCTGTATTTCCTGCCTGGATCAATAATCTCAGTATTGATTYCAGAATGAGTTGGTATCTTGGAAGTGCAGCGGTGCTGGCTCCAGGCAGCTCGGACTCTGCTGCTCTGGGACATCCCCCGTGCAGCTTTCCAGGTTTTATCTGTGGGGCTGCCACTTCCTCAGGCAGCAGCAGGATTTGGTGTCTGTGCCTCCAGCCCCACCTGTCCCTCCAGAGATGGGGTTTCAGCAGAAGGGAATGGATGGGATTTGCTGTCTSAGAGGTGAAGGGCTCCTGTCCCGTGGTGTGATCCCAGCTCTGCACAGCCCCAGCTCCCAGGGCTGTGGGGCTCCCTCTCCATCCTTCAGGGTGGATCTCATCCCTCTGCTGCCAGAGGGTGCTGGGTGAAACTGCAGGGATGGGAAGCAAAATTCCTTCAGGCCTCCAGAAATCCCTCATGGCACATTACAGCTCCCCAAGGGGAGGATTTTGGGAACCTGACACCTCAGCGCCGCCTTCTTCCAACACTTTCTCTAACACCCCTCTGCCTGCAGCCATCCTTGGTTATTTCCTTTCCCCCCACAATGTCCTGCAGGGCAGAAGCTGCTCCTCTCCAYGGAGCTGTTCTCAGCAGCCTCTGRTTTTTGGAGCTGTTGAATTGCCCARCATTCCCTTTGCACCCTTTTCCCCCAGCCCAGGGAGACCTCCTGGAACTGCAGTTAACAAAATACAAACCTCTCCAGGCTCCATGAACTCAACCCTGCGGTGCCTCCTGTCCTGAGTGAGGTGTTTGAGGAGACTTTACAATTCTGTACCACGCCAGATCCTGCAGGCTTGGCTGGCTGAGGAGCAGCTGAGGCACCAGGCAGGATCCCTCACCAAGTCTGTTGGGAGTAATGAACCACAGATGACTCTGTTTTCTGAATCGATGCGGAGCTGCTGTTTCTCGAAAGCTGCCAAGCACACAAGTGTGAGGTTAGCGATGGAAAAGCGCTTCCGTGGGGAGGCTGGCAAAGCTGTTGGTGCTGTCAAATGTCTCTGCTTTCCACCCAAGAGGCTCCTGTGTTTCTGTCTTGGACAAAGTGTCTGCTTCTGTTCTCTCCCKTGTTTCTCCCAGATCCTGGGAGGTTCAGTGCAGTTCACGCTCGCAGAGCACTTGGGTAAAGCATTCTTGAAAAGTGCAAAATATTTATTAGTATTTGCATAGCAGCCCCTGACCTGCTGTGAAGAAGCAGCCCTTCAGCTCTTCTGAGTAAATACACCTTCATTAAATAAAACTCTGCCTGCACCGCRCCGCGCCGCTCTGTCTCACCTTCATCTGCTTCTTCATGTGTAAAAAGTCTTAGGAGTATTTGACTTTAATGAATTTTGAGCATGCAAAGYGCCTGCCTGGCCCGACGGCGCAGCGTTTGACCCTGGTGACAGGAATGAACAGCATCCAGGGGGCTGCTGAGCAATCATTTCCTTAAGGAGCACCCAGGCACCCAGTTTGGGTGTCACCTTAGGGCTGGAAATCTGCAGAAGGGCAGGTTTAGAGGGGTGAGGGGGTGGTTTCCAGCTTGGTTTGCTGGGAAGGTGGATYRGGGCTGGGYAGGGCTCCTTGTGCTGYTCMTGGGGCATCACACCCCCCTTCCATYCTCCTTYAGTGCTGCTGCTGCAAAGCTGCTGGCATTGCAAATGGGATACCAAGGCTTTCCAGGCTCTCGGTGGCCCATAAAATCTTCTTGAGCTTTACATGACGTTAAAGCTTGGAGAGGAACTATTTAAAGCAGAGTGTTTTCACAAGTGCTTGAGGTTGGCTTAATGCTGCTCTTGTTGCAGTTAAGCCCAGTTCAAACAAACTTTGTTCAGCTCTGAGCACACTCTGGAAATATTCCCCTCTCCCCCACCCCTCAGAGGCAGGCAGGCAGATATTTGTATTAGAAGAGGCTCTGTGCAGCTTCAGCCATTTCCAGGCTGACTGGAAATGGGGAGGGCAGAAGGCACTGGCCATGATCCCCCTGCTTTCCAGCCTTGGCAGGAATGGGAAATCAGCTGCCAGGTAATACTGAGTGCTCAGGGGGTACTTCTGCTKTATAATTCATTGAGCAGCTTGCAGGTTCAGGTGGGAACCTTCTTTTTCTTCAGCACCTTTCTTAAAAAAAAAAGTTGCACAGCTCGACAGATTTCCTTGATAAATTCCTGAAGTGAGTCCTCATCCTTCCCTCGTGTCAGCTGACAAATGACTGTTTTGTCTGGCATTCCTTATTGACTTATTTGTTTTTAATACAACGCAGCGAACACAGAACCTGGGCAACATGAGCCTTTCACTCATAGCTTTGGGGGCTCATTTTTCATTTGGGAAACGAGCTGCTTTTTTTTTTTGTGGTTCCTCATTTTCATTCAAGGCTTTCTTGCAGATTATAAAATACAATTTTCAGAAGAGCAGTCCACTTGTTTCCCTCACCAGTCCCCTCTTGGTCCCCACTGCACACTTTTGGACACTGACTGTGCACCTGTTGTCTTTGCTTCCCTCTGGTGCAATGTTTTATTTTAGAGCCAGGCTGGGAGTGTGCTCGTAGCTGTTGTACTTGGAGAGCCTTGTGGAGCTTCCCCAAACCCCAGGAATATGTGAGGGATGGAGAATAAACACCAGATGCTGCAGTGCCACTGAATAAAGCTGAAAAAGCATAATCCACCCATATGTGCCAGTTTCATCCCATCTATGCTTTGTTCCCCAGGCAGCCTCTTGGTCTTAGAGAATCCTAAAATCCCAGACTGGTTTGGATTGGAAAGGACCTCAAAGCTCATCTCATCCCTGCCATGGGCAAGGGGCACCTTCCAGCAGCCCAGGTTGTTCCAAGCCCTGAGGGCTCTGCAGCAAGTTCTTGGTGCTGTGAAGGATTTTTGCTCCTGCTGCTTTTCCTCTTAATCTGCCAGAGATGGGATTTGCCAGAATTCTCGAGCTGAAGWTCAGCCAGCTCACAGTGGGATTAGAGCTCCTGAGGAGATGAGGAGTTTCAAACATGGGTGTTCCTGTCACCTCCATCCTGGAGCTGCCGGGCTGGGGGGCTGCTGGCGGAGTTTGGGTCTGGGTCTGCTTTCTTTTCAGTCTCTGGTGTCCCAGTGTCTTTCACACTGAACCCTCTTTAAGACAAGATTTGTTTTCCTGCATGGAGCACCAGCCACAGCCGTCATCTGCCACATCTTCACCAGTTCATGGCAGGTGAAGGAGAATTAAACACCAGGAGGATTATAAGCAGGCAAAACCTAATTACTTAGGGAGAGATCTACCAGGATTCTGYCGAAGATCCTGTCTTATAAGGACTTTTGGGGCTTCTTAGCTGTCTGGAAGCTTTGGGATCTGCTAAGCTTGGGCTTTGGGAAAAGTAGCCTTAAGTCTGCAGCATTGTGGGGGAAAAGGTTGCTGGGCTGGAGGTGACACTGAGAACATTCTGGATTCGGGGATGAAGTTCAGCCCCCCACATTTGGGGCAGTGTGAGTGTCTGTGCTGCTGTCTTTGGGGGGTTCCTGCACCTCTGAAATGCTGCCAGGGGTGTGTGTGACCCGCCTAACTCTCACGCAGTCTGGGGTGTGGGTGTGACCCATTGGAGGACTGAGCACCTCCTGTGCTGAGGAGGAGCCTGGCTGTGCCTTTGTGTGGGGCTGGTGGCCACGCAGGCTCTGGTGGCCACAATGCAGGGATCCAGAGTAGAGGTGCAGAGCAGGGTCAGCCATTCCTGACAGAAACCCTCAAAAAGTGCCTTTTCCTCTGGGTAATCAATCGTGGGAGAGGTGAGGAAGAACTGAACGCTGTGAGGACCAACTTTCTCCAAGGTCACCCTCCTCAGGTGCCTCCTTCRAGCTTCCAGGACCTTCCCACATGTTCTGCCTGGCTGTGGACCGCGTCAGGTTCCCCTCTCCCTCCCTCCCCGCTGTCCCAGCACCATATGTCATGGAAATGCTCAGACACGTGGAAAGGGCCTTGACAGAGATGCGAGGAGACAGGGGAGAGGCGGCCGAGCAGAGACTTTGTCAGATGGAATGATTCTGACATTAGCGACGGTAACCCGGGGAGAAAGATACAGCCAGGGGAGGGGGCAGAGGGCCGGGCACCTGGAGTGGCAGGACAYGAGGAGAGGCAGGGAACACTGGAGCTGCAATTTCCAGCTGCAAATGGAGTGGAAAGCAGCGGTGGGGTTGGAGCACTCGAGTGTTGCGTTTGTTGCGGTGCAGGGCGGTCACTGACCCTGCCTTGCCGTCAGTTCGGGTGTGTTTAGGTCTGACACTGTCAGGGAGATTATTCCACAAACACCAGAGGTTTAAGTCCTAAAAGGAGACAGAGGAGTCCTGTGACTTTATTCATGAATAARGGGAGAGGCCATGGGCATTTCCATGGGGTCTCTCCAACTGATAGAGGACGCAGCCTCTTTTATCCCAATTTCCCGGCCACAGTTCCCTCACCCTTTCCCCATTGGCTGAGGGACTTGAGAGGTACAGACTCTCCAAAATGCCTCCTGCAACCCTCCTTCTAATGTACATCCCCCCTTTTTCTTTCTCTTATGTATCTGTGCTTGTAGTTCATTAACACAGTCTGGAGTCAGACAATCAGTGCAATTCCCATGGAAATCCTTCCCATTGCTTCTTCTCTCTCTCAGCATCAGTCTTATCTTACCAGCAGGTTCACAGTTTGTTTCTAAAGACACTCCCTTCTCATTCCTTTCAAGGCCAACAGCACTTTTTGTCCCCTTCCTGCACCCTTTTGCCATGGCAGGAGCTTCTTCAGGAACTTTTTCTCCTTGAGTGTCTTCCCACAACCCTGCGAGAAAGCTGTTAGCCTGTTCCAGCCTCCATCTGTGCCAGGTGAGGGTGGAGAAAGAGCCCTGGTAGCATCTGTGGGGTGGAGAAATGTGAGCCTGATGTGTGCCTGTCACTAAAAATTGGGAAGAAAATAAAAACCCTTTAACACTATATTTGTAGTGATAGCGAAGCAGGCACTACTTTATTTTCTGGCCAGGATGTGCCACAGAAAACACAGATGCTTTTACAGGATTTCCCCTCAAACTTTACACAGTCCAAACTCACAGAAATTTGTTGTTTCAAAGTCCATCACTCCAGAGTTGAGCAACCCCCAGTATTCACTTTCCTACTGGATCCGAATTTCTTCACCTCTGATGTTCATTGGATCTTCATTCTTTGATTTTCTTTATCATTTTTTTTCCAGACTGGATGTCTCCAACTCTGCCAGAGGCATCTGGGATAGGTGTTTGTAGATGGCCACGGATGTTCTGTTGATGTTCCGGTTTTTGGCCATTTATTTTTTTGGGAGATCTTTTGGGTTACTCCCCGTCCATTGATACGTCAAGCCCATCTCCACACAGTGACGCTGCATTTCCTAAAAAAACTTAAAAAGAATTCCCTTCCCCAAAGCAAAGTCAAACTAAGCCTAACTAGGGAAATAAAATAAATTTTAAAAGCTATATTGTTTCCAACACACCCACTGCAGCAGGAGGGTGCAGGATTCACTCCACTTCCTGCTGTTTGCATGGAACCTCCCTAAAAACCCAAGACAGCGCAGTTTTGCTGGTTGTTTATCATCTTTTGAAGGTATTTTTCCCCGCAGAGAACACCTCTGAAATTGCTTTGTGATCCTGTAAAGAAAACAAATGAAAAGAAACCTTCCCCGCTCCCACTGATGGGAAGAATCCAAGCATCCGTGTAGGTGGTGAGCGTGGATGTACGGCCCTGGGTATTTGATATTCAGGGCAGGAAGCTGGTGGGGAAAACCCAGCAAAGAATTTCAGTGCAAATATGCCTGTGGTTCAGCAAAATCAAACAAATGAAGCACTTGGAGCTGGGAGGGGAGGAAAAAAGCAATTCCCAAACTCCGTGCAACCTGTGACAAAAACAGCTCCTGTCGTTTGAAGAGCCTGGGCTGGAGAGCGCTGGAGGAATCCCATCTGGGATGGGAACGAAAAGAATCCCATCTGGGCAGGGAACAAAAAAAATCCCATCTGGGCAGGGAACAAAAAAAATCCCATCTGGGCAGGGAACAAAGGAGCCCCCTCCAGGTAATGAGAGTCATTAGTGAGCCAGGGTGATGCCTAAAATCCAGCTTACCCAAAACAGAGGTTGCACGAAATTCAGGGAATCCGGAGCAGTTCTGTTATTGCAGGGCCTTCAGGGCCATTCAGGGCAGTCCCAGCCYAGCCAGGGGCTGCACCCACAATGGACAATGGCTCACGGCTTTTTCACCCTTTCTCACTTTTGCCCATTTGCACATCGGGCCTGAATCCTCCAATTGCAGCTGCAGCCAATGCAGTCAAAAACTCCAACTTGGCTCCCCCAATTCTCTGTTGTTTCCATCTCTTGGGGCCTGGCCCAGGGAGGTGTCCTTGAGTTTGGGGCTGCAGAGGAATTGTTTTGTGTAAAAATGGGASAGCAGGAGCTCAGCACTGTCTGTGGAGTCTGGAGTTAAACACTGGAGAATCACAGACATGGAAATAGAGACGCTGAAATCCTGAGGCATCAAGGGAACACAGCTCCATTGGAGGGAACACTCCTGCACGGCCCTCCTTGCCATCCCCATGCTGAGAGCTTGGGAGAAGGCTATTTTTATTTATTTATGAACAGCTGGAGGCCAGGAGGCTCCAGCCAGGAAGGGTGAGCTCCAGCTGTGTCTCTGTGCCCAGTGTGGAGGCTGCTCATCCCGGCCCTCACTGGGAAGCTTCCTTTTCAAATTACCCACTTGGAGAACACTCTGGTGTCCCCTCAGGTGGCTGAATTACAGCAGGACTGGAGATGGGGCACTCTCACTGCTTCCCAAACGGTATAGCAGCCTCCTGCCTTTATCCTCCTGAGTTTTCAGTGTGTTCCTTGAGGGATGGGATGATCTGAGTGATGTAAGGACAGATGTTTGCTCCTGGGCAGGCGCTGCTTTCTGAGACACTGGGCAAWGATGGTTTGTACAGTTTCCTCTGGGGCCTGGACATAGAATCATGGAATATTCTGAGTGGGAAGGGATMMAAAAGGATCATTGAGTCCAGCCCCTGGCWCTGCARAGACACCCCAACAACCCCACCCTGTGCRTCCCTGRCAGTGCTGTCCAGRCATTCCTGGAGCTCTGGCAGCCTSGGRGCTGTGTCCAWTCCCTGGGGCACCTGTTCCAAYTTAGGTTAACCAGAACTTCACACTCTCCCTGATTTCTGGCCTGGTGGCTGATTTCTGGGTGCATTTCTCCTCTCCCCAGTTTCCTTCTCTGAGTCACTCCCCTGTTATTTCTCTCCAAGTGGCCTATCTACAACAAACTTTGTACTCTTAAGTGCCAAGGRAAGCGTTCTTGGGGGAGACAGAGCTCGATTTGTTTAACACTGCAATTCACTGTTAGAAATCTCTGTCTTTTGTCACAGGCAGAGTCACTGGATGCGTCAGCCTTTGATCTCAGCGGCTGATCTTCTGCGTGGAAGAAATTTCAGTAACACTTTAAATTATGTGTCTGAGATASCCATTACCAACGTGTTGCGCTCAGATTTAGGGAGACTGTTGAGCAGTAGATAAATAGTACATGAGGCGCCTTTTAAAATACTTTTATTACACCAGTATTTTTCTCCGTGAGACGCTCTTAAGAACTGGGAAACTGCATTTCCTCTCCTGCCATTTTAAAAAATGCTCCACAAGCCTGGGTTTATGGTACTCTGCCTAATTTGATAGATGTTGATAAATGGCATGTCTTATAACGAGTGGCTTTGGGGCTAAGTGTGCTTTCGTGGTTGGATTCGAGTTTGCTTCTTGCTCTGCAATTAATTCCTTAGGTGACCTTGAGCACATTGCTTCAAAGCTGTCTCATTTTACTGTCTTATCTCCAAATGAAGTCCCTCCGTTTGGAGAGGGAAGCCTAAATGAAATCTCTGCTGGCAGCTGGGAGCTCACCTGGCTGYGTGCAGCGGGTTGCAGCCCGGGGTTGCATTTCACCCTCCGGTGACACGTTGCGCTCTGTTGTGTTACASCGCAGTTAAATCCAGCATTTTGCTCTCATCTGTCAGGCTTCTGCGCTAAGGAGATTCACCTTGTTGCTTTTACACAGCTTCAGGTCCCTCTGCTTCACTTAATGGGATTGTCTGTCCAGGAGACAGCTCGGGGAAAATTTAAAGATGTGCTTTCCGCCTCCTGTGCTCGTGCTGTTGCCTGCCTGGGAAAATCTGCCGGAGCAAATCTCATAGGAAGTGCTCAGGAGCACGCAACAAGCCTTTGAAATTTCCTCTGCCAGTGTCCACCCAAGTGCCAACTGCATTTTAGGCTCAAGCTTGAGGCTGAGAGGTTTGAACTCCTCTGCTTTGTGTGCGTAAGCTGGGAAAGAGGTGAGCCACCGAGATGATGGAATCAGGGAATCACTCAGCATTATGGAGCAATAAAGATGTTTGAGGTGTTAAATGAAGARCCCTGGAGCTGGGAGAGGCWGTGRCCAACTTGGTAAAGGCATTCCAGCYGGGGAAGGGAAGGTTTGGATCAGATGTAAGGATGGAATCATTTACTCTATAAGAGTGGCCCTGGCACAGGATGCCCAGAGAGGTTGTGGATTCCCGATCCCTGGAAGTGTCCAAGGCCAGAGTGGACTAAACTTGGAGCAYCCTGGGACAGTGCAAGGTGTCTCTGCCATGGCAAGGGTGGCACTGGATGGGCTTTAAGGTCCCTTCCAGGCCAAACCATCTGGGGCTTCCGTGAGTCCTCAGAACTGTTTGAGGACTTCAGGTTTGCGAGCAGCTCCCTCTCCCCGGCTCTCCAGACTTGGAGCTTTAGGGTCTGGCTCCCACCTGAGACAGCAAAGGGCAGCAGCCAGTGCTGGGGGATCTCCTCCACCCACATCTCCTGCACCCACATCTCCTCCACCCATCCCTTCCAGAGGGTGGAACCCATTTAACACCCACAGCAGGAAAAGGGACCTGGCTCCCCTCCCTGACAAACTCAACGGCATGACAGGAGAACGGCAGCATTTCCCAGAGCTGAGAGCCGGGAGCTGKCGCTAATAGCGTCATTTCCAAGCTGGTGTTCTCTTTTGAAATCCTGTGAATGGGATAGGAAATGTCAAATTTGGAGCTTTTAGCTGCTTGACCTCCAGCTTTGATTTTTGAGCAGGCGTGTTTTGTTAGTGGCCAGCTGCAAAGGAAAGGAATTCAAGGGAGAATTTCCTGCATCAYAGGTCTCTCCCAAAGGGATTTGGGGTCCCAGTGATGCCAGCTGCTGCAGTTTCACAGGTGACAAAGGCATCTCTGCACAGATGGACTTGAGTACAATGAGGCAAATTTCTACAGGGAGAAGTTGTTTCGTTGAATACAAACATGTGTTTCTGGTCAGAGAAAGGGTCTGCACTTCTGGAGGCACAGACACAGGGAAATGGATAAAAGGATTTTCCTCAGGTGGGTGTTGAGAGCAAAGCCACATGGACTGCTGGAGGCAGAGAGGGCTGGTTCCCACCCACCAGCCTGGGGCCTGTGCTTKTCCATCTTTGCCTCATGGATGGAGCTTCCCCCTTCTGCACGAGCACAGCGAAGCTTGTTTCCCTTTGAAGTGCTCCAAGAACTTCGGGAATGAGAAAAAAAACACATMGTAGGTGCAAAAGTCTCTTGCAGTGGATCATTATTTGGTGTGTCTGGAAACACTTCAAGGGGGGATGCCAGGCTGAGCGGGTTGTGGGGCACACTGGGTGTACCTGTGGGCAGAACTCCCGTGAGCAGAGCTGCTCCTCAAAGTTTGTGATGGACTGATTGTTGTTCCAGGCAGCTGGCACAGGGAATGGCTGCTGGAGCTGCGGATGGAGCACAGACACTGAACCTTGTCTCTGATCAGCTGCTGTGCTGTGACAAGGAGTGCTGCTCGAAGTCCCTACGAGGCTCCAAAATGAAACACTGAACCCTTCACCCTCAGCCAAAGCTCCTGCAAATTGCAAACGGGGATTAAACCGGGAGCAGGAGCTCCCAGCCCTGCTCCTCACGGTGCAAGGCACACGGGGGATTTTRCTCCAGCTGAATTGAAAAATCCATGGCTAAGGGAGCAAGTGTTGCGGGCCAAGGGGGCAAGTGTAATGAAACCGAGTGTGACCATGCTCCCCAGATTAAACCCAGAGCGTTCGGTGAGCAGAGAACTCCCCGGCCACRGGGGCTCCTTTATTCTTATTAAATCAAGCAGTCATGCTGTATCTGGAAGAGCTGCAGAGATGGAGTCCCTGGGAGGGGGGAGCAGATCAAAACGGGTTTGTCAGCGCAGAGCTCGCACCGAGCACGGCGAAGAGACAGGGAGAAGCAGATCACACGGGGAGAACGAGACTGAGCCACAGCCAAGGTGTCAGAGCAGGTTTGTCGCTGCCAGAGCCAACTGGAAGTGAAAGCATCACRGGCAACCAGAGGCAGATCGAGCCTGTCAGGGAGATTTAGCTCGTCTGGGGGCTGAGGACACTCCCAGCCCTGTTGGATTGGACRGTAGAGCATGGACAGGAAGGTGCTCTGCGTGCTGGGGGTGGTGGAGGTGCCCAGTGCAGTGTCCAGTGTGGGAAGAGTGGCTGCAGTCCCTCCCCCATGGCTGCTGTCCAAGGGGACACAGAGTGACCATGCCACCCAGAGAGCCTGAGCGCTGTTGGGGCACTTCCCAAGGAACTCTCCAAAATAAATCTCATCTTGAGCTCAGCAGGGGTTGAGGGAACATTGGTGGCACGTGAGGGACTGGTGGCCCTGCCCAGGTGGAGTTTGGGGGGCGGTGTGCCCCCCCACAGGGTTTGCCTTCCTCCCTGCTCCCACYCGCCAGCAAATCCCCTTTTAATATTCCTCCCAGCTCCCTTCCCCGTGACAGCCAGGGGATGCTGCTGTGCTTTATTGCCACCACGTTAATGAAAGGGCCATTGGAGCTGAGGCTCCTTTGGTGACTTGGAGATGGATTTCCTCTTCAGGCGAGTAAAATGAGCCATCCCGAGCCCACGTGCAGATAAGGAATGGTGAAGGATGGTTGGGGCTGGAGCATATTTCGCTGGGTGGAGGCCATTCCTCTGCCTGACGAGTTGTTTAAAACCCTGCAGACGGGCTCTTCTTGTCAGGCAGAGCCGTGGATGGGACAGGTGGGGCTTTTTGAGAGTCACTGAATCATTGAGTCGTTGGAAGGGACCTTAAATCCCATCC
>NW_026623433.1:1205508-1206511 GCF_030028575.1 Malurus melanocephalus
TGGAGTCAGCATCACTTTGAGTAATTAATTCCAGAGTCTATGTGCTGTATCTGAGGTGGGACTGGATGAGCTTCAAGGTCCCTCCCAAGCCCAAYCATTCCATGATTCCCTGGTAGTTTGGGATCACAGAGCATTTGGACACAGGGCAGAGCCCCTGGAATTGCTCAAAGCGGTGCTGAGTCCACCAGAGTCTGGCCTTCTTCCCTGAATTTGATGCATCTTGCTCATTTTTGCACATTMCCACTGCAGAAAAGCTGAGTTTAAAAAACAAGGAGGGGGAAAGTTTCCTATCTGCTTTAAATTAAAATAAATCCAGAGCAGAGAAGGCCTTTTGTAAGGTCTGCTGAGTTAATGGATTCATAATGACTTTTAAAGCTTCACTTGGGTAAGAAATACTGTTCATTTCATAATTGCATATAAATATACTTTCTCATAATCCAGGACAGCATAGAAAAAGGAAATCTACTGGCTTAATTATAAATCTTTTTATTAGCTGGAACCCCGCTGGAATAAAAAAAAGCACCACATATTGTTTTTATCTAGGAGGGAAAGCATGGGGAAAGGAGGGAGGGGGATGTCTTGGGAGTGAGTTATGAGGAATTAACAGGAAGGAAAACAACTGTGAGCGCTGGGGGCTGTGGGGCAGCGATGCAGGTGCTGAGGGCTTCCAGGAGCACTTTTCCAATGAATCTGTGGGCACAGAGCATCCCCACCCGAGAGCCAGCACAGCAGATCAATTCTAYATCCAGTCAGTGGCTTTCCCAAGATGTATTTTTTTATCTCTTTGACCCCCAATGACCCGAGCTGAAGCAGATTTGTCTCTCCTTAACTCCTGCCCACCTTGCTGGCAGAGCTCTCTTTTAGAGGTGGATGCCCAGGGCTGGAGCAGGAAGCTGAGGTGCAGGGAGGCACTTGGGTGGTGCTTGGTGCACCTGAGGAAGGCTCCATGGTGCCCAGGGAAATGCCATGTGTGAATGGAACGGGAGCAGAAGGATGCTGGGCA
>NW_026623433.1:1206798-1210254 GCF_030028575.1 Malurus melanocephalus
TTCCTGGGAGCTGCAGGGGAGGCTGAAGGGTTGGGCAGCTCTGCCCACACTCAGCCCATCCATCAATCCCCGAGCATGGCACCCAAGTGTTGCTTTTAAAAAACAAAAAGGAAACCAATTAAGCGCTTAAAGGTTGAGCAGCCCGTTTGCACCTGATGGAGACAAATGAGGCTGCCTGGTGCCCGGGAAAGCTGGCACTGCTCTCCTGCTCCCAGGTGGCTGATTCTGCAGTTCTGGGCTGCTGCAAAGCCTGGCAGTGCCAGGCACCTGCTGCCTCCTCGGTCTGAAGAGCCGGGGTGGCTGTGCTGGTTGCAGCATCCATCGGGGAATGGGGTGGGAGCAGTCCCTGGGCATCACAAACCTGCTGAGGGAGCTGGGAAAGGGGCTCAGCCTGGRAKAAAGGAGGCTCAGGKACCCTTCTCATTCTCCASAACCCCCTGACAGGAGSRGGCAGCCRKGTGGGGGTCAGGCTCTGCTCTGAACCAGCAACAGCCTGAGAGGACATCGTTCCAAACTGCACCAGGGTAGGGCTAGGCTGTACTCCAGGAGGAATTTCTTCATGGAAACTGAATGATGGTGCTTGGGCATCAGAATGGCCTTCCAGACAGGTGGTGAAGTGACTCTTCCTGGAGGTGTTCAAGCAAAGGCTGGATGTRTCACTCAGTGCCATGGCTGGTGACCTGTTGGTGGTGGTGGGTMACAGGTTGGACTCRATGWTCTCAATGATCTTTTCCAGTCCTGGTGATTCCATGGTCTCTGTAAATCCTCCTCACCATGCCCTGACACCCAACCGGGGGACAGATTCAATCTTCACAGCCAAAGCCAAGCCCAAGAGCCTCCTGCTGCTGCTCCTCACCTCAGTCCCCTCCTGAATCTGGGTGCTGGTGTGCTCTGAGCTGTGCCTAAGATGAAACACAAAGTGGGAAATCAGAGGGACTACAAGCAATTTCAGCTGAAAGGATACATCATATTCTCTATCTCTCTGGATACAGCCCAGTTCTGTGAGAGAATTTAAAGTACCAGCATGGCTGGGCAAATAATTTCCCTGTTTATTTTGCCTCGTGTGTTGAGAAATCTGATGTTAATTTGTTCMTTTTTAGAGGAACCCAGGAATGTTTTATCCAAGCTAAATTGTCAACAGTTTTGGCAAAATCTTCCCTGGGTCTGTACTGACGGAGGTGGGAGGGAAAGAGAAAGCCAGAGCCAAAGCAAAGAATTGAAGAAAAGAAAAGCAAAGCAGAGCAGGACAGTAATATGCTTTTGGATTTCTTTTTCATGTTCTGAAAAGGAAATAGGGAGGGGGAAAAAAAAATAATCTGTTCTCCCACCCTTCCCTCCAGACCATGGAATTAAATCTATAACCATTAGAGAAACATTTTGACCCAGACATCTTTTTTTTCTCTCCGCTCCTTCTCTGCATTCAAAAGCCTCCAAAGTGTCAGCATGTTTCCATGCAGGCGAGATGTGCATTGCATCTAAACAACATCATGTCAGTGTGGTGGAGAAAATTCCCACTGAGGGCCCTGCAGGTCAAAGCAAGCTAATGTATGATGCCCTCTCTTGCACTACCGAGCGTGAGTTGTGCTGATAAGACTCCACTCTCTGTGTCTATTAAATCTTCTCTCCTCTATAAGCAATGCAGCCACAGAGTTATTTACTTATTTTTCTGGCCTTCCTCCCCCCCTGAAATTGTCATCCTCGAGCGGGAGGGACTTGCTCAGCCATGGGATCTGGTGGGAGCCATCCTAGCTGGTTGTATTTTATTTTTTTTCCGTTTCTCCCCGCTCTGTGACACTGGTAACTCGTGTCTGCTCGCTTTATGCACTGCTGTGACTTGGCTCCGGGGCCTGTCCTCACGGAGCGCTGAGCGTTTCTCCTGTCCCCGCCGTCACGGGTGTGAGGTGAGCGCTGCATCCCCCTCGGCTCCTTGGGGAAGTGGCCGTGGGAAGTGGCTGATATTTCACCGCTGTCTGAAGCTTTTGATGAGCAGGATTTTTTTTTTGGAAGGGAGCTGCCTGTTTGGGAATTGTTCCCCTCCACCTCCTCCACCTTCTCCGCTCCATTTTGCGCTTGTCCGGTGCTGCCAGGGTGATGAGTCGCTGCTTCTCTTGTCACTGCTGCTGCTCTGCACAGGCATTTTGGTGCCCTTTCCCGATTTTCTGAGTCTTTTTTTATCCCAGCCTGGGAGGCACCTGGGCTAATGACGAATGCCCCCTCCGTGGATGGCAGGKAAAGCTCCCAGCTCAGCCCCAGCCCGGTGCGCAGGGCTGGCTCATTAACCAGCGCGCTCAGCAAGGAGGGAGCCAGGTCAAACTGTGAAAGCTGCTAAAGTGGGGCTTTTTTAGGGAACTGCTGGAGCCTCTTAGAGGAGAGGCCTCGGGGACTCATTATGTGCTGCCAGTGTTGCAGGGAGAGAGCTKGCTGTGGATCTGCTGTTCTGTGTAAACAGGCGCGCAGGTCAGGCACGGAGCGTCTCCTGTGTCCCCTGCAGGAGCAGAAGGATTGGTGGCCACGGGGAACTTGCAGGGGTTTGGGGGTAAAGGTTAAAAGCAGGAAAGGAGGAGATTGTTCTGTATCGAGGTCCTGCTGTTCCCTGGGCAAAGGAGGTGATGGCTGTGCAGGTGAGGGACTTTGAGTGCTGGCGCTGTGGGGATGAGGACGTGACTTCAAGAGCGATGGAGGAAGCTTGTGGAGAAAGAGCTAAAGAAACCAGGGAAGACAGCCAGATAGACACCTTTAATCTTTTATATTAACTGAGTCTTTTTTGCCTGTGGATTTGGGGAAGGCAGCTGGCTCCCTCAGAGCCAGGCTGGCAAATGAAAAAAGGGATGACGGGAGATCTCTGATGCTGAGAGTGGATAATGCTCGGAGGGGACAGCGTTGGGGAGTGGATGAGCAGTGGGGAGGGGGAAATCACCAACATCTGCTCTCACACTCAGCCTTCACACTGATCCCTCTTCGAATCTGACAATCTGCTCCCCCTAATCCCTAAATCCCATGGATCTGTGCAGCCRTCCACCCGGACACTTCATCCCCTGCAATCTGCCCGCCCCAGCTCCTGTGCTGAGGGAGCAGCTGCCAGGCAGGATGGGACCCAAATGAGACGCTGCCCTTGTTGTCAGACACTGATGACTTTCCCCACCTGGCTGAGAGCGGCAGAGACAGGAATTAATCAACCAAGCATCAGCTGCTGTGAGGAACAGCTCCCAGAGGCTCCTGAGACACCGGGGTTCAGCTGGGTTTGGGGTGGGRAGTGGTGAGCCCTCAAATCCAGCCTGCTGAAGATGTTCCTCTGTTCTCCCCCTGGGAATATCAGTCAAAATACAGGGAATACCTGGGAATGTTGCTCTGCCTCACTCTTACCCTGTGAGTGCCTTAAATGTGAGTTCAGGCCCAGGGGTACAAAGACATCAGCTGGGAGCAGCCAAGGCTGGGGAAAGCTGGGTCAGGTTTGGG
>NW_026623433.1:1210672-1222737 GCF_030028575.1 Malurus melanocephalus
GGAACAACTCCCAGTGGGTCCTGAGTGAGGTTCAGCTGGGTTTGGGGTAGGAGGCAGTCAATCCTGACCACATTCCCCTCGTATCAACAGAACATATCAGTCAAAACATAGGGAAACCCTTTCCTTGTGGGTCCAAGCACTGCTGGGGCTTCATGAGTGCTGCTTTTCAGGTCTGGAGCCGGGTTCACATCACCTCATCTCTGCCCTCTCAGTGAGGATGTGGTTATTGCTGGTGTGCCTCTTCCAGGGGCTGTTCCTCCTTTGGGAAATGGCAGGAATTTCCTCCTGAATAGGAAATTCTCCAAAAGCCCAAACTTTGTATGGACACCAAGGTTTGCAGGCAGCCTTTGCCCTCGTGCACAGGAACATCCTGGGGTGATGCTGGAGGCTTGGATGCACATCCTGCATCAGGCTGGGCAGGGGAATAATGCTGGGTTCTGGGTAAGAGAGGGACATTCCCTGGGGGAAAGAGTTGTATCCATGCAGGGCTGGCTCCATCCCAAGGAACACACTCATGCTGTTTTAAGGTTTTAAGCATTTTTGGTTCCCAAAGCTCACATGCCAGGCCGTGGCTCCTTTAGATTCCCTCAGACAGCACTTGGGAGCCCCAAACCAACCCCAGGCTGAGGCGGCAGAGCTCACGGATGGGCTGATCCCACAGAAACATCCCACTGCCTCTTCTTAAGGAGATGAGAGGTTCTTTGGGAGGAAGGAAAAAGCTCGGCTGTCTTTGCACTGAAACCTGTTGGCATGAGGAAAGTGTCTGGATGGCACCCGTCATCTCTTTAGCACCTTGTCAGGGCTGGAGCCTYGTGCCCAGCCACAGGGGCTATTAGGGAACAGCTCAGCAGCTATTTTTACACTCCAGCCAGCTCTCCTAGGTGTGATTTTTTTTTTTTATTTTTCCCTAAGATTTTTCTCCCCCTCTGTCCTCCCAAAATTAGCTGAATTCGCAGCGCTTGACACAAAAGAAGTGATTGGGAAAATAGAGCGCAGAGAGGCCTCTTAAACTCCTGGAAACGTGTCCTTGTGCTGAAGAAAAACGTCTGTGCTGTCTCAGGGAGGGAAAGTGATGTTTGTTCCCATGGCTTGGGGCACAGTCATGGTGTTCAGGGCTGGCAGGGATGCTGCTCTCAGGGAAGCAGGTGGGTGTAGCCTGTCTTGTCCCCTCTAAAGGTGTGATCTGGCTCCAGGGAAAACCTCTGTGCACTCTGGGAGTTCTGTCGAACCTGCCCGGTGTGACAAACACTCCGGAATTATTTTGGCTCGCCAGATGGAGCAGAGCAGGGTTTGCTGTTTGGGGCCACATCCTTGCTGCCTGCTAGGGTTCTTTTGCAGATTTATTCCCGTGGGAAGAGCTGGGAAAAGCCTCCCCCAGGCTGCTGGTCAGCACAGGACATCCACAAGTGTCCGTGGATCTCTGGCTGGCCACGGCCATCCACGGAGTGCTGCTAATTACCGTGATTAGCGCTGCCCCCCTGCCAAGGTCAGCTCTCTGTTGTGGCTCCAGGCACAGCCCTGCCACTTCAGCAGGAGGGATTTAAATGACACTCAGAGGCTGCAGGCAGTCGGATGGGATGGGAAAGGAAAGGAGAGAGAAAATGGTCCGTGTGTTGCAGGCCTGTGCAAAGGCATAAACTGACACTGAAGTGATGGTGATCCTTTGGTCTCTTCCCTTTTTTTGGGAAGGAGCAGAGGAACCAAAGAGGCTTTGGAGCTGAGACTGACCATGCTCAGATGAATTTTGGGGTTCTGTGCTGTGCCCCCAGCCCATGGAGGGCAGAAATAACTCGGGAATACCAAAAGCCCTGGCTGCATTCCCAGCCTTGGAGCCAAAGGAAAGACATGCCAAGGTGGGAGGCAAGAGCTGAGCAATAAAGCTCACATAAAGATGGGTGTGTGCTCCTGGAACCTTCCACCTCACAGGCCCCAGATGTTGGTCAGGACTGAGGTGGCAACGCCAGAAGGGGTGAGTGACCATCTCTGCCCCGGGTGAGCTGGCTGGAAATGCTCCCATGGGTCCATCTGGGGAGCAGATGAACATTGTCATTCTGGAGGGCAAGGCAAAACTCTCTTGGAGCCCAGAATCTTCTCTGAATTTGGCTGCCTGGCTTAACCAAACCATGTTTGTGGRYGTTCCCTCATCTGCCYTTCCCTGCTCTGGCCGTGCAGCAGYGAGGCCGTGGGTTCTGCCCATGGAAATCTGAGAATCTGGGAAATCTGAGTCTGCTTTGGCTGCAKGAGTTGTGTGGAGTGGGATTACCACACCCCTGCCAGTGTCTCAGACTGTTGAAAAGAGCACAAAAAGTCTATTTTCCTCTCTCCTCCTCACCTACAAAATTGAGGCTCCTTCCTGCTGTCTTATGGCTAAATTAGCTGAAGCCTTTCTTTTTGTTTAGGTAACCTTCTCTTATATTAAACATATACCCAGCAAGCCAGATTCATTACTTATTAATTTACAAAGTGGTAAATTTCAAAGCTGTCATAATGCTGAAGTCATGTTCACTTTAGTTATTCTGCATAATTAATTACAAAGTAATAATTTGTACATCATGATATTTTCATTCCAACATGAAAGCGAAAGACTCGGAGCCGTAACAGCCTCAGGCACCGGAGAGGGGCGAAGGAGGTTTCYAAACGTGCCTGGCTGAGGAGAATATTAACTCAGCCTCACTGGTCACTGCATTTTGGGGAGGTTCCTCTTCCTTCTCTCTGGGGTGACCTCTCCCGGGGAGCTCCCTGAGGGACTTTGGAATGTCCAGCTGGAGCAGAGGAGATGAGGGCAGAGCTCAGTGGGCACTGCAGCTCCTCCCGAGGGGCAGCTCTGATCTGTACTCTGGGATCAGGGACAGGACCCAGGAAAGGGCTGGAGCTGTGCCAGGGCAGGGTCAGGGTGGATTTCAGGGAAAGGTTCTTCTGTCCCCAGAGGGTGCTGGCACTGCCCAGGCTCCCCAGGGAATGGTCCCGGCCCCGAGGCTGCCAGAGCTCCAGGAGCGTTGGGACAGCACTGCCAGGGATGGACAGGGGGGGATTGTTGGGGGGTCTGGGCAGGGCCAGGGGCTGGACTGGGTGATCCTGGTGGTCCCTTCCATCCGTCCCTACCCAGCTCAGGACATTCTGTGAATCTCTGGAATGGTCCCTGGGCAGGAGGGAAGGTTCCTGTTTCCCAAGCCTGGCCTTGCACAGCTGGTTTGCCCACCCTGGCACTGAGAACAGCTGGCTGCGTGTCACCAAGAGCTCTCTGGTCTTCTCTGTGTGGTGATGCTGAGCTGAACCTGCTCAGGGGCTCCTCAGCACCTGCAGTGATGCTGCACATCTGGGACCTTCTAGGGACAGTAAAGGAGAGCAGGGTGAGGGCTGGAGGGGTGAATGCATTGCAGAGCACCATTGTTCCAATCAGGATGTTGGAAAATATACATTGGCTTGGGAGAGAAGAAATGCCAGTGCTGGAGGAGCTCCACAGGAAATTATCCCCAGATTGCATTGATTTGTTCCTTTTGATGCTCTTTTTTTATAAGCAGAAGGAGCCATGTATTCTGTCTGGAGCTCTTGGAGGGCTGAGAAAATGGACACAGGCTAAGAACACATCCCCAGGGATGGAGCAGCAGCTTCTCCCTTCTGTGTAAAACCCCTCTGGAGGGAGCTTTACACTCCATCGTCCTTCCAGCCCCACTCAAAGTGCTCTGAGCCTTCCTTTCTGCCTGTGTTGCCTTGGAGGGGGTTGATCTCATTTCCCAACTTATCAACTGTAAAATTAAAAACTCCTCACTGACAGCTGAGAGGACTGGACTCACCCGACCTGTGGAGCTCAGCTTTGGGGAAAACTTCAAGAGATTCCAGCAAAACTCCCCGTGAGCTCGGTGGCATTGATTTCCCTCCAGACATAAGGAGCCTTAGCAGCTCTGTCAGCTGCACAWCTTTGATCTCTGTTTTACTACGAGRTTCCTTCTCTCTCTAAAAACCTCTGATTTTTGGTTTCCTGTGAGTTGATTCCTCTCATTTTTAGGTTTCCYGGAGACAAGAACGCTGGTTCCCAGCTTGGGTGTTCGTGGCTCTCCTGGCCCTTGAGCAGAGCTCCGTTGTTGTTCCTGATTCAGTTCACTGTGATGAGCTGGATGT
This sequence comes from Malurus melanocephalus, assembly GCF_030028575.1. Classification (NCBI taxonomy): domain Eukaryota; kingdom Metazoa; phylum Chordata; class Aves; order Passeriformes; family Maluridae; genus Malurus; species Malurus melanocephalus. The sequence goes on from NW_026623433.1 coordinate 1,214,792, forward strand.
TCTCACACCTTTGGTTGGTGCTGTTGGTCCAGGATGTCCCCAGGGTGATGCCACCCCAACAGCTCAGCCACARGAGGCTCTGGAGGCCCTTCAGGCCATGGTGAGGGGAGGAAATGCGGAGAAGGACTTGTACCATGAGAGCAGTGAAAATCCCCCGACCCTGGGTGGGCACCAGGGGCAAAGTTTGAGCGTGAAGGTGGAGTAAACCCTGTGTGTGCTCAAGGACGGGCTGTGTTCACTATTAATTGCCTGGCCAGGGCTGATGGATGGATCCCTCTGGATCTGGGTCCTYCAGGGGGCCGGCAGGGTCCGGTCTGGACAGGGCCAGGTCACACTGGACCGTGGGTCACTCGTGTTTTACTGCTGTGTCCACCCTGCCCAGGTGGGAGCCTCCCRTGCAGCACAAAGGAAAGGGTAAAAYCATCAATCTCCCACAGCCCCATCCCCGCTGCCAGGCTGGAATCAGCTCCATTGGGATGTCACTTACCGGTCCTACAGCAGAGGGACATTTCCCGTGACAAGTCTAATTCATTAATTGCGGTTGACGATGTCACATGCGATCGGAACGGCGAGAGGTGAAGGGGAYGGGGACGGGGAGCGCTGGGAGGATTTTCCAACTCCCCTGCTCTTCACGTCCTTCAGCACAGCCGCTCCTGACATCCCATTAGCAGGGAAACRCACACCGGCTCGTCCAGCAGAGCCCTCACAACCCTCCCAAGTCAGGGCTGCAATTTTGATAAAGTCTGCCTGTGCTGATTTCCCGGGGAAACAAAAACAAGGTATTGAGAGCAAACGGCTTCCAAAAATTGAGTGTTGCAACAGTAAACTTGTAATTTGGGAATGGTTGTTACATTTGCCATCGCAGAGATCCATCTACAGGCTTTGTGAGACGGTGGTTTTGCCCAGTCTTGAGAACTTATTTTGATCACTTGACGCTAATCTCATTTCCGAGCCTGAAAATGGTCCCAAACATTGAAATTATATGTTAATATAGAGAGATTGACAAAAGGAAGCTGCTTGTATCGACTCGGAATTAATGAAGCAATTCAGCGATGAACAATATCACTGGCAGGAGGTGTTAAGGAGAATTGTTGCAGTTGTTAAGTTTTGGCAGTGAGAGGTCTCGTTTCTGCGAGGAGACGGGMGGATCACAGAAAAATGAAAATTACCTGGGAACTTCAGAGGGTTTCAGTTATTCTGWGTCGTTTCATGAGTTCAGCAGAAAACAGGGAAATGCTGGTGGGGGGATGCCGGTTATCCACAGGGGCTTCACTGCCCTGGTGAGGGAAGGATCCTGACTGCAGTGATGGGGTGGGAATAAACCATTCCTCATCCAGGCTGGGCTGTGCCACACTCGGTCCTGACCCTTTGGAGCTGTGGATTTGCAGGTCCTGAGATGGGATCCCAGAATCTCCCGGGCTGGAGGGACCACCAGGATCACCCAGTCCAGCCCCTGACCCTGCACAGACCCCCCAACAATCCCCCCCTGTCCATCCCTGGCAGCGCTGTCCCAACGCTCCTGGAGCTCTGGCAGCCTCGGGGCCGGGACCATTCCCTGGGGAGCCTGGGCAGTGCCAGCACCCTCTGGGGACAGAAGAACCGTTCCCTGAAATTCAACCTAAACCTGGCCCAGCTCCAGCCCTTCCCTTGGTTTCCCTCTGTCCTGAAGGGCAGAGATTGGTGCTGTCCCTCGGGGATCAGCTGCAGCCCCCACTGAGCTCTGCCCTTCCTTCCTCCAGCTGAACAAACCAAGTGCCCTCAGCCCCTCCTCCTGCAGCTCTATTCCCCTCCAAATCCTTCACCATCCCCATGTCCCTCYTTTGGATGTTCTCTAACAGTTTTAGACGCATCCAAAACTGCCCGGAGACTCAGAATGAGGCCACCCCAGCCCAGAGCAGAGCGGGACCATCCCCTCCTCACCCTGTGGCTGTGGGTGCTGGCCCTGACACCCCAGGACCCTCCTGGCCAATCCCAGGTGGGTGTTCCCAGCTGGCTGTGGCGGTGTCACCCTGTGAATGTCACCCTGCACGGTTCTACAGGGCACTGAAAGGCTCTGCTTTGCTGTGGGTTCCCCTTGTGTGGGATGCCAGTTAACCCCAGCTGCTTTGGGGTTCCTCACTTTGGCCTTTGGCTTTCTGCAAAGCGCTGGTGCTCTGTGGGGCTGCTGGCAGCATTGAAGCGTTTCACCTTCCCCAGAGCTCAATTTGTGCTGCTTGGTGGTGTCAGCAGCGAGGGCTCYGAGGAGCCTGAACCAGGCTTTGATTCCATGACCGGTGATCCAGCCCAGCCAGCAGACACAGAGCGAAAATCTCCGCRTCAGGAGAAGAGGGAAACTTGTTAAGAAACGGAGTTTCTGTTCTTTGGGATGAAATTCTCCAGTAAGACTACAGAAAGATGCCAAGATGTGTTGCTKCTGTTAACATCTCGAGGCTTTGAACTCGTACATGCAATACTTGAGAGACCAATTTGAGGCAGCTGAATTCAAGGCACAGCAAAAACGCTTTAGAAGCCGCTCACTGACAGTGATAAACATGTGAGACGGGGAGGGAGGTGCCCAGTGGATTTTGAAGTAGCTGCTGGTGAATCTGCTCCTCCAAGGGAGCAGGAGTTGAAAGTTGGAGCATGTTTACCAATTATTGACTCGCTGATTGATGGCTTAGGAAGATGAACGAGACAGGAAAATGTCGAGTTTCCCTCCAGATGAGGGAGATTCTGCCGGGGCGGGGCAGGACCATCACAGGGAGCTTTGCTCCTGCCTCTCCTCAGCACCAGGGCTGGAAATCACAGCTGGTTTGGGAATGTGCCACTTCCTCCACATCCTGGGAGCACAGGAATCGATGTCCATGGACAGCTTTTTGCTCCTCAGTCTCCACCTTCAGATGGATTTTGCATTCCCTGGTGTAAATCCATGCTCAGGGGCTGTCCTGTGCTGCAGCAAAGTGCCTGTGCTGCTTCCAGATGTGCCTGCACCTGCAGCCGGTGGCTTTAGGGACAGAGGAGATTGTCAAAGTTCTCATTTTCCCTTTTTTTCCCTGCTCTCCTTTGCAAGAGGAGGGGCCGGGCTGCCTCCGTATCCCACTGGTAGTTTTTTCAAACCTTTGTTGAGGTAAAATACAGAGCCCTTTGAAATTACAGCCTTTTCTGGTTTGGTACCTGGATGAGGGTCCCAAAGGGCTGGGGGAGTCCATTCTGGTTGRATATTAAATACAGGTGGTTTATATTCACCAAAGTGAAGTTTCCCATTGATCTGTCAGGAGCGTACTGCAAACAAAATGTTTATTTTTAAATCTCAAAGTGACTCAAAAATGTAGATAACATTTTTTTTTTTTCCCAGCATGAAGAATGCTGGAGTCCAAAATACTTTCATTTCACGAGCTGAAGGTGTTCTCTGAAGGTAGCTCAGATTTGCAAAATTACTTCAAGCYCCCTCTCTGCCTTTTTTTATTTGTCCCCCCCACCCTGATCAAAACCTGAGCTCTGGGAAAATGTCAGTTTGGGGCAGCACTGCTTTGAGTTTTGGGCTGGAGAAAATTCCAGATCTCCCTGTGAAAATGTCTGTCAGGTTCTTGGTAAACCCCTTCATCACCGTGCTCTGCCTGTGGCTCTCAAATACCTCCTCAATCCCTTGGTTCAGGGCACCACATTTTAATGATGGAAGAGAATTTCTCTGAGGTTTGGAGTGAATCCATGGCTCAGGTGGGACCTCGGTCCAGAGCAGGGGTGTCCAAGCCTTGGCTTTAAACCACGACCTCACCCCTCTGCCCTGAGAGTTAAACTGATTTGGGATCAGAGCTGTAATGTGGGATTGAGGTGGAGTGTAAGAAGTGATTTTTGATGGAAAGTTTGAGATGGAATTGAAATCTTCAATCGGGATTTATGCCCGGGTGCCTCAGGGTCTGTGGCCAGGGGCAGCACCTCTGCTCCTGGAAAAAAGGATTTTCTGTGCTCTGCTATCCCAAAACTCATCAGGAAGGGCTCTGGGTGTTCCAGGATGAAATTTCTGTGAAATGCAGCTCCACACCAGGGCAGAGGCTCTCCAAGGGGCAGCTGCACTGTGTGGGAGGCAGATGGGTTGTGCTGTGAGATTCCTGGGAAAAGGAGGTTGGTAATTAATCAAAGCTACCTCAGAACCTGCAAAGAGGGGGAATATCCTTTTAAAGCCAAACTTGGGTGCCTAAAAACAGCCTCAGCTTGCTGGCATCAGGCACAGCAGGGCAGAAATTGCTTGTCCTGTGTGCCAGGGCAATCTGGTGCCTCCTGGAGGGATCTACTCTGGCAGATTTCTGCCAAATCGCTGGCAAAGGATCCCCTGACTGTCTGGAGCTTAATCCTGGCCCTTTCAGTCCCTCAGATTGGTTCAGTGTTCTCTGAGTTGAGACCCTCCCTGCTGGCAGGGCTGCTGTCCAGCCTGCCCATGGATTGCCATGGGGTGCAGGAGTGGCCTGGCAGAGCTCCCAAGTGCTGACATCCCCAGGGAACCATGGGCTGGCCTGTGCTTCAATCCCACTGGCATTTCTGGTGGCACAGAATGGACTTGGGGTGGCTCTGCCAGTGCAAAGAGATGGGATTGACGAGGTTTGGATTGGATAGATGGACAATTTCCTCACAGAAAGTGTGGCCAAGCTTTTGTCCCAATCCCTGGAAGTGTTCCACAGATGTGTGGGTGTAGCCCTTGGGGACACGACTGAGGGGTGGCACTGGTAGTGCTGGGAAATGGCTGGGTCTGGTGATCTTGTTGCCTTGAAAGGCCAGTTTTTAATAATGATACAGACACGCTTAAGGGGATAAAAAGGGTTTTACCTCGGTATTTGGGATCCCAGGTGCACAACTTGATGGCAGAATGCATCCCTGTGTACAGCACGGGTACAAGTTTTATAGGTTTCAGGAATTAGCATATCTATCTAGGATTTTCTAATAAGAAACTTCACAAATGCAGTAATGTCTCCCTATTCTAATGAATCTCTCTCTAGATGAGGTCAGAGCTCAGTTTACACAAGATGTTCTGGACAGAAGGCTTCACCCAAGGCTGGAGCCTCAGGTTTAAGATAGCACAGGGCACACTGACTCCTTCCTGAGGATGTTTGGTCTCTCTGCCCAGCAGAACTCTTAAATTAAGCTGGAATATTCAGGAATTACAAGCATGTGAGCTAAGGGGTACAGGCGGATGCATAGAGGGTACAGAAAGCGTAAAGGGAAAAGCAAAAATCATCAGGCATTAATCTCAGAGRGCTTTTCCAGCCTTTCTCTTGGATCTGTTGTGTTCCTGGGGCTGGGGGCTTACAGACYCTCTGGTGATGGTCCTGCTGCCCCTCCTCAGGGCTGGCTTTGGGCTGGGGAGCTGCTGAGGAGCTACTTTTGAGGAAAAATGTCTCTCACATTCTCACATCCCCCAGCACTTGTAAAATGGCCTTAACTCTGTTTTCACAGAACCACAGAACGGTCTGGGTTAGAAGAAACCACAAAAACCATCTTGTTCCACCCCCCTGCCRTGGGCACTTTCCACTGGAGGAAGTTTTTCTGTTTGGGTTTTTATTTTTKGTACTAAAAAAATCAGCACCCTTAGGGAAAAGCAAGAAGATTCTTGGCAGAGAGTAGGGGCTGACAGGGAGGATTAGAAATGGATACGGGTGAGCAGCGAGAGTCCAAGGTAAGGRCAGGCAGGGGAAAAAGATGTTTCTATTTGCAGGGCCTGGTTGAAACTAATGGAACAGCAAGGGGGGAAACACATTGTTTTTGTGCTCTGCAGGAGTTTGAATGTTTAATAACGGCCAGGTACTGAAATATTCCTGCCAGAGCCCTGAGTGTTGGGGTTTTCAGGCCCCTCTGTGTGTGTTTGAGAGCATCAAATAGGTTTGGAGTGCAGACCATGAAACACCAGACTGCTTTGGGTTGGGAGGGATCTCAAAGCTCATCTCATCCCACCCCTGCCATGGTCAGCAGCACCTTTTGATGCCTCAGGATTTCAGTTTCTCTATTTCCATGTCTCTGTAACCCTGTGATTCTTCAGTGTTTAACTCCACACTCCTCAGACAGTGCTGAGCTCCGTTCTCCCATTTTTACACAAAACAATTCCTCTGCAGCCCCAAACTCAAGGACACCTCCCTGGGCCAGGCCCCAAGAGATGGAAACAACAGAGAATTGGGGGAGCCAAGTTGGAGTTTTTGACTGCATTGGCTGCAGCTGCAATTGGAGGATTCAGCCCCGATTTTGTGCAAATGGACAAAAGTGAGAAAGGGTGAAAAAGCCGTGGGCCATTGTCCATTGTGGGTGTGGAACTGCCCTAAATGGCTCTGAAGGCCCTGCAATAACAGAACTGCTTTGGATTCTCTGAATTTTTCCAGCCCCTGGTTTAGGTAAGCTCAGTAAGGCATCACTTTCACTTCCTCAGGCTGCTCCAAGCCCCAGAGCAGTCTCTRTTTTGAGGTCAGCTTTTGTGCCAGCCTCCAAATTCTCCATTTCTTGCTCAGCAATCAGTCCTGAGAGATGTTCTGTCCCCCCAGGCAGCCCCAGCACCGGCAGACAGCCCGAGCCCTCTTGGTGCTTTTTTCCTCTCTTTCTGCAGTACTCAGCACCCCAATTCTTGAAGCCTTTTTTATTGTCTTTATTTCCACTGCAAATGCACAATACTAGGCCTAAAGGTAAGAGGCAGTGGATGGGAGGTGAAGCTTTTCAGAATCCTGGGGATAGAACAGAGCAGTTTATCCTCCCTGGCTTAATAGCTCAAGACTTTGCTGCCTCCTTGACAAAGAAAGTCCAGCTTGTCACTGGTTTCCCTCTGATGATTCTGGGGTTTGCTGGAAAAAGCCAGTCTTTTCTTTGGTGGAAAAAGCCAATCTTTTCTTTAGTGAAAAGCCAGCTTTTCAGTCAAAGCCAGGTTTTCAGCAGAAAATGGCTGGAAAATTGATCCTCCCCATGGAAAACCTCTGCAGCTCCCTGTCACTGTTCGAGTACAGGAGCAGCAGCAGCCGCCTTTCCATGATCTCTCAGCAGTTCCAGCACAATCCGTGTGCTCCAGGAAGGCACAGCACATCCAGAACGATCCTCATCTTTGGGACAGAGGGTGACAAATGCCCCCTGTCCTGCTGGAATAACCCAGGAATCACCTGGGTGCTGCTCAGAGGGGTTGGGGTTGGGCTGGGTGGGGTGGGAAGCTCTGATTATTTATCAGATCAGAATCCAACCTCCTTTGCTCACCGCTTAATTAGGCTGTCCACAAGCTGGGATTAAAGACTTTGCATTATTGGCTGGAGAAAAATAAAGATGGTTTAGCGTGATTYCAGCAAGGAACCTTGTGCAGCAGCTGTTATCCTGCCCTGAATGCTGTGTCTGTGCTGAACCCCCGGCCCTGAGGCAGTGAGTGAGTGCTCAGAGATGTCTCCTGGACATTTATTCCGAGTGCTCAACACCACGGCCCTGAACCTGGCTGCTGGGGATGCTTTCTCTGAGCCTGGCTTAATCGCTTTGATAGACTGTCCATCATTTATTTTTATGTATTTGCATTTAGGCGAGGGGGAATTTGTTGCGTGGGCTCTGTTGAACAGAACAGAAAAGAGCATCTGGTTTGGACCTGGCAGGCTTAGGCCAGCCTAAAATAAACCAGGGAGGGGTTTGGTACATGCTGGGGGCAGAAAGGAAAGCAACGAGACCACAGGGTCAACCTGCTCTGCTGGGAGATAGTGGGGGTCATGCAAAGCAAAAAGGAAATTTCATCTGCTTTTTAATGGGTTTCTGGAGAAGGATTCTGCAGATTCTGCAGAGACAAAGCCTGAGTGATCATCCCCTGAGAGCTGAGGCTTGGAAAACTCTCCTCACCTGAGGTTTAGATGCAGTTGTGTCATCTGCAGTGAAACAAGGCTCCTGCTGCAGGCAGAGAACCCCGAGCTGTGACAAATGATGATTCTGCAGCAGGAGGGTGGCCTGGGACAGGCACCTGAGGGATCTGTGCT
>NW_026623433.1:1224056-1240085 GCF_030028575.1 Malurus melanocephalus
CTTTGATTTCTTCTTTCTGAATGAAGCTTCTGCTCAGATTTCTTAAAACCTGAAGAGAACATAAAGGATCTTAAGCCAGAAGCAGCAGATCTCAAAGGCCATGGAGATATTTTCCTATTTATCGTATTTTCCTGTGGGCTTTTTGGACTCTGGTGATACTGACAGACGAAGGAAAGGCCAAGCAAAAAGAGCTACAAACACACTGAAGAGAAGGAGTGACAGAATCATTAAATGCTGGAATGGTTTTGGTTGGAAGGGACCTTAAGGATCATCTCATTTCATCTCTGGCACAGTCAGGTAAACCTCCCACTGTCCCAGGTCACTCTAAGTCCCATCCAGCCTGGCCTTGGACACTCCAGGGATCCAGGGGCAGCCACAGCTTCTCTGGGCACCCTGTGCCAGGGCTTCTCCCCTCTCCCAGGGAAAAATTCCTTCCCAATATCCCATCCATCCCTGTCCTCTGGCAGTGGGAAGCCATTCCCCATTGTCCTGTCACTTCCAGGCCCATGGGAACAGCCTCCCTCCATCTTTCTTGTCAGTTGTTTCAGGCTCTGGGAGGCTCCAGTGAGGTCACCCCAGAGCCTTCCCTTCTCCAGGCTGACCCCCCACTCTCCCAGCCTGGTCCCAGAGCAGAGGGGCTCCAGCCCTTGGATCATCTCCATGGCCTCCTCTGGACTCTCTCCAGCAGCTCCAGGTCCTTCCTGGGCTGGGACCCCGAGCTGGGGCAGCTCTGCAGGTGGAGTCTCCCCTGAGTGGGGCAGAATCCCCCCCTCCCCTGCTGCCCACACTGGGGGCTCAGCCCAGCACAGGGGGGCTCTGGGCCAGGGCATGTCCAGCTCTCACCCACARCACCCCAAGGGCTTCTCCCCAGAGCTGCTCTCCATCCCTTYATCCCCAGCCTGGATGGATTTGTGCCCAGGATGGGCAGTGAGGGGTGGGTGCCTCCAGCTCTGTGATGCTTTGGCTGACGAACTTCCCCTCTGTTCCCCCCCAGAATAAACTTTCTTTCTCCTTCCCTCATCATWCTCTCGACATCCCCATGGTCCTGTGCACATCCAGGGGCAGAGCTGATGGGGATTATTTCTGCTCTCCCCAGCAAATCCATCCCCGTGCTGTTATTCAAAGCCGAGAGGAGAGAGCCAGCCGTGTCTGAGAACAGAAGCTCTGTTAAGAAGTTTTAAGCAAACATTATTAGATATGACCTCTTATTTATCAGTGAAGGGAAGTCTGTTACCCTCTCACTGCCTCAGCAAAAGACCTATTTTCCCAGCCGTAATATCCCCGGCAGCAATCGTTCTGATTGGAGTTTAGGATGATGCAGTAAATACACCAAAGCTGAATTTAACCAGCAGAGAAGCAAATAACATAACTTGAGGCCCTTGGCCATAAAAATGCAGACGTTTACCTTGAATGTTGACTCAAACCATTTCAATTTTGTGCCAAATGAGGCTTGAAATGTATCACCCCGTGTTCGGTGTCCAACCAATAAAAATCGCCTTAAATATTGCACCTTCCTGCTGGCAGTGCTGCAGATGGGAAACAACTCCCTCTGGGTCGGGCCCCTGGGAAGCACAGCAATAATGATGGGGTTTGTTTGTTTATTTAGGGATCTGAGAGCAAACTGTGAATATTCACTGATGTTGGGGAGGCTTTTTGCCATCACCTTGGCTGCACTGYGAGGTAGAGCTTTGTCTTTCAGCTCTGACATCTCCAAACCCGCAATTTCAGGTGGAAGGAGCAGGATATGGTGAAGCAGGAGCATGGATAGGTAAAGGAAAGCAGCCAAAATCTTTATCTCTGCACTTTACTGAGCTTCCTGATTCATTAGCAGCCCTGATTATCCAGTTCCGTGGCTGTAATCCCTAATTAAACAGCACTGCTGACAGCATGTTTGTGCCAAGCWGAACATAAGTGGCCTCTCCTTAATAAATGGGGAAGTCTGATCTCTGCACTGTTAACAGAAAAATGAGAGCCCCAAGTTCTTGGAGAGTGGTAATTGCCACAGGGACCTGCTTTCATTTTACCCCCTTAAATGCACAGTCGATGACCATTAATGTGCAATATCCTTTAAACTGTAATTCCTCCAAACAAAAGCTGATTTTAAAAGCAGAGGGGAGGACTCTGTGCCCATCATGCAGTGAGGTGGTGATGAATCCATCTGGAGGAGAGGCCACAAGCTGGAGGTGTTGTCATTTGTTTCCAGCTCCTGGATTCTCCATGGCCTTTCCMTGGGGACCAAAGGATGCTCAAGCTGATTCCTGACTGCACTGATGTTCTGCTGCCTTGAGAGWGRCTTACAGGTGTTTGGTGCTGYTTGAATTTCTGTGCCATTTTTGGGTCCCTGTTTGGATGATCCACGTAGCAAAACCATTTAGGGGAAAAAATGAGGGTATGTGGTATGGGTGGAGTAATTTTTGTACATTACATTATTCACTGGTTTGGCAGCAAATGGCTTTGAAATGGCTGAGACAGGACCACACCAGCCTGGTTCCAGGAGCTCAGGTGATCCCACTTTTCCACCTCACCCCCGTGTCCATACAGGGATTTTTTTAACCTCTCCTACCAMACTGCCTGAAACAAGAGCAGCTTCTTTTCCAAGAGCACCAAGGGAACAGAGTTTGCAGCTGCTGTGGGGATGTTTATGTCTGACACAGGGCTAAAGCAGTGCTGCCATTTTTTTTTTCCAAAAAGGTGGGGTTAGCCTGAAAGCTTCTGGCTCTAAATTTTGAGMCTGTGGTGTAGAGAGACTGAAGGATGAGGGTACACCTGGGGGGTAAGAGCTGCACCTGCACAGAATGTGCTTGGGGATCGCCCAGAGAGCACAGCTACCCCTGCCCAGCCAGGTCTGCTCCTTCCCCTGTGCTTTCAGCTCTTGTCTCTCCAATATCTGCTGCCCGTCCCTTTCTGTGAGGTTGTGCTCAGTCTGGGCAGGAGCAGAGCCCCTGGGGTTAGATACCAGGAAAAAAACGTTTTTAACGGAAAGAGTGATAAAGCACTGGGATGGTCTGCCCGGGGAGGGGGTGCAGTCACCATCCCTGGATGTGTTTAAAGAGAGATTGGATGTGGTGCTGGGTGCCGTGGTTTGGTTGAGGTGTTGGGCATGGATTGGACTGGAAGATCTTGAAGGTCTCTTCCAACCCTGGTAATTCTGGGATTCTGGGATTCTGGGTCCGGGTGGGGAAGGGGTTTTACAGAGCAAACAGAAGGGATTCCTCCCCCTTTGCRGTGACCCTGCTCCTTTACAGTCACGGGGCTCGTGTCCCTGCCCAGCCCGGGGCTGTGGTTCAGCTGCAGAGGCTGCGGCAGATGGAGAGGCTGCCCCGGCGCTGGAGGCACTGCTGCTATAAATTCCCCGTGCCCTCGGAGCTCAATGCCACGCAGGGAACAGCTCCTTCTGGCGCTCCAGGTCCCACTTTTTGCTGCCTCCACGGCAAAGCCCGGCTGTTGGGGCCAGGGGATGCTCTGGGTTCTGCAGCCTGGTCCCAAACGGGCTCGGAGAAGGGGCAGTACCTGCAGCAAAGGGGGCACCTGAGCCTGTGCCCCCCAAATTCACACGGGTGGTGGGAGGTGAGGTCCCCCTGCCCATCTGTTGTTTCCTAAGGGGTGCCCTTCTTTTGAGGAGCCACGTGAGCCATCCCAAGCCTCCCCCATCGCTGCCTTATCTTTTGTATTTTATTTTCCCCGAGCAGACGCGAAGATCGTGCTTTTGTCAGCTTTCCTCTCGCTCACAAAAAAAAAAGGGAAGAAGAATTTGAAAAGAATATTAAATTCAGGAAGGGTGCACAGAAGGGATGAGAACAAGTTTTCCTATCGCACATCAGAGCCGAATGTGTCCCACATTCCCCTCCTTGAGGCGGATCCTTTGCCTTGATTTCTTTACCTTTTTCTTTTCTTCTGTCGTGACTCCTGGAATAATTAGTCACCAGCAAACGTGTGTGTGTAGTTTTAAAGGCAACTTTTATATCAGCAGCATGGGTTCCCTTTGCCAGGGCTCTGCAGTGCCTCGTTCTCTTGAAGATATGCAATCAGCACTTCTCCTGAACCCACTGATATACTTGGCCATCACTTAAATATCATTACAGGSAAGATTTCGACGAGATCACTGCACGTTAGGCTTTAAAGTTTGACTTTAAAAGAATGTCTGGGCTTTGCTAAAAGGCATTAGTAATGGGATTCTCTATCTTTGAGCTTAATTTATTCTGAAGAGAAAAAGGCCATTATCTTAAATCTTTTTTTTCCCCTTTTCCTCCTCGTACAAAAAAGAAGAAAGAGAAAAGCAGCCTCTGAAGTCCAGCACTTATGGCAAGCCCATTGTTTAATTACTTGCTCTTTTCATCCTTTGGAGGGGGGTGAGCTTGGGCTGAGATGGCAGCCAGCCCTGTTTTGGCATCAGGGCTCCTGTTGCTCCACAAACAATGCCAGGCTTGGGGGGTTTTCAACCCACCCTTCTCTCAACCCGATTTGCTCCAGGATCAGCAAGTTGTGGGTTCCTTTTCCATGAGAAAAGGAGAGTCATTCCCGTTATGCAGTGCTGTGGCTGAGTCCYGACYAAGMCAGAAGKAGAGACAGMAAAATCCYGGGATTTCTCAGTGTTGGCCAACARCTGCAGGCTGGGAACMTTCCTCTGGAAGAGTTTGTGTGCCAGACAGGCAAACCCTSCTTTGCAGAGCTCTCACAGATCAGGAGTGAGTCCATGGATGTGTTTTATGTGCGGACACTGCCGGGAGCAGCTCTTGGCTTTGGGAGGATTTGATTTCCATCAATACCATCAGGGCAGAGAGCCCCTACAAACCTCCTGTTATTAGTGCTCAGCCAGCCTTGACATTTTTGGTGCATCCCAAGCCTGCATTGTGCTCGTGCATCAGAATTGATCAAAAAGCCTTGCCTTGGGTTTAATTCCACCTGAGGACGGGTCTGGCCTTGGGTTACAGCATGCAGAACWCTTGGATCAGTCCAAAACCAGACCCCAAACAAACCAAACCCTGAACAGCTTTCAGCAGCAGAAGTATTGTTTTAGCAAACAGGGTGCAAAACCCTGGGAAAGGTTCAATTCCAATTTTCCARTTCTGAGCCAGATGTGKCTCCCTGGAGCACAGGGCTGGGAGCCTCCATTGCCATCAGTGCTCTGAGYTTGGAATTCCCTGCTGGAGCAGGGAGGTGTGTTGGCTCCAGCTGTCCCTGGGCTGTGAGTTTCCCATTCCTCRGAACTGGTTTGTGCTCTCTGAGCCYTGCTGGGTGCAGGCAGGAACTCCACCCCTTGGAGCTGGAGCTGCCAGAGCCGGAGTTACCCGAGCTAAGGATCAATTATCCATTAGAGACCTGGTAATGATGAGAATTAAATGAGCTTTTGCTGAAGTGCGCTRTGCTGCTGTTCACCTTCACATGGAGTCTGAAGAGTGCCAACATCTGCACGGATAATCCATCATCTGGCAAGCACATTGATCCCTGTTCACAGCTGGGAGGGCTCTCCTGCTGCCTCTCCTGGGACAGGGAGCTCTGCACACGGGAGGGATGTGGTGATTTTCCATGCCTGGAATAGGCACATCACCCTTGGGCTGCAGTTCTGGGGGGCATGGGAGCAGAAGGTCATTAAACTCTTCACGTTCTTCCTTCCCGCCTGGTTTGAGGCAGTTTCCCATCATGGACGTGCTGGGAGAGCCTGGAGAAGCAARGGCTCCAGGGAGRGCTYAGAGCYCCTTGCAGGGCTCAGCCTCTTGCCAAGGGGTCAGGACTCTGCCATGGAGCAGCGTGGGACATCTCCCTGGACACCAGTGGACACTCCAGCTGCTCCTGTAGATATAGCTGTGTCCTCAGGGAGTTGCCAGCTTTTGGTGTTTCTGCTGCACCCCTACCTGGTGAGCTCAGTGTTTTGGGTGTTGTCTCATGAGTTTGGCATTAAGCTGGACTTAAACCTTGGGCTCCTGACCCCAAACTTCATTTCCTACCCCAGTCTTTGTCTCCTGACTCCAGCCTTGGTCTCCTGACTCCGACCTCGTTCTCCTGATGCCAACCTCAGTCTCCTGCCTCCATTCTTTATCTCCTGACCCCAGCCTTGGTCTCCTGACCCAAACCTCGGTCTCCTTCCTCCAACCTCAGGACTCAAAAAGTGTCCCTAGGCATCTGCAGCATGATCTTTAATTTCTGCAGCTTGCAGAGATCGATGCAGGCTCCCCAGGACAGCCCAGCCCAGTGGTTAAACCAGCACCAGTTCAAACTTCCCTTGTTTGAATCCCTGTGATTCTGTTCCTCCCCACGGCATGGCTCTGTGACAACGCTTCCCTATTGCAATGCAGTTCTCGCAGGTTAATTTATTTTTTCCAAGGCACTTTGCAAACATTAAGTGTTACATAAATCTCGGGTATTATTATCCACGAGATGCATTGATTTGCAGAGTGTGGTCGTATTGTCTGGATTTCTTTTTTCCTTTAAAAATTTCAATCCATTAGAAAGAAGGGGGAGGAGGAGGCGGGGGGAGCCCCACAGGTCTTGTACAAGACCAAATAGTTCCATAAACACAGAGCTGAAAGTGGCTGATCAATGAGAAGGCAAACGGGGCCAATTGTGCATCAGCTCCTGCCTCCAGTTCCAGTTTGTACTGGGGACTCTGGGCTTGCTGGGATCGGTGCACRAGTGTGGGGACCAGCTCCTACTGCAGTGGGACATTTTCCCACTTTTCCCTTAATTCCATGCCCCCTGTGACTCTGCTGCCCTTGGTTATGGAAAGGAGCAGCTCATGTGCAATTGGGAAAATCCAATCCTCCCAATTTTCTCTGCTATCTCTCTGGGGACAGGGAAATTCACAGTGGCATTTTGGGAGGCCACAAGGAATAAATCCCAAGGGAGCAGCAGAGGAGAGCAGGGCTGCTCCTACAGCTCCTCGGTGATGCTGTAATTTATGTTATCGGGAGCAGCAGGACAGGAGAGATAACTGAATGCTTTCTRTTAGGGTGGGGGCTGACAAACATGGGGGGTTATTTTTTGGCTGAGTGACACCGTAATGGCAAGCATTGTGTTCTTCTCCATTTTCACTTGGGAAGCTGAGATGGAGCAAGCAGGGACTATCTGTCTTTTAGTCATGGAAAGGTGTCCCCTCCCCAGCTCCAATCAATCATAACTCTCCAGGAGTCATTGATTTACAGACAGTGCCAAACCACCTGCTCGCTGCATCCCCAGGTTTTTTTCTTCTTGTGAGAAACTCTGAATTCTGCATCAGTGGGAGGCAGAAAGAGGCAGGACAGTTGTGACCAGAGAGCTGAACYTCCCTTGACCTGCTCCCCTGTCTTGCATTCCTTGTATCCCCCACTCACTGCTCACATCTGAGCTGAGACTAAGCAAACTTCTCTCACAGCCTGTAAAATCCTCGGTTTTTGAGTCGATGAGATGGGAATTGCTGATCCTGGGAGAAACAGCTCTTGCCAGTGGTCTCTAGTTTGGTGTTAATGGTTCAAGTGTTGAGCTTTTCTTGGAGCAGAGTCATGTCAATCCTCTTGACCTGCAGATTTTCACTGGAAAAGGGGATGTGAGGTAATTGCAACAGGCCTTGAGTGCCTCTGCCCTGGATTCTCCCACATTCAAAGCAAGCACTTGAATTTTGCCGTGGTGCACCAGCTTCCCAGACACAGAAAAGTGCAGAAGCTATTGCTTTCCAGCAAGCCAAGAAAAACCATGCAGGGTTAGATTTTGTTTACTGGATGGGATTCATGTTTGCAGAAGTGCTTTGAGATTCTGGGCAGACGGACCCGGCAGAGATGCGAAGCACTGTTGTTCTCCTCCCGTGGCGAGACGTGAAAGCTGAAGCTGCACTTGTAACAAACTTCCCCCAAATCTGAAGTGTGCCAAGGTTTCYGAGCTGATCCGCCTCTGCTCTTGAGAAGAGTGGCCCTTGTGAGGCAGTAGATTACAGCCGTGAGCTGTGCTGGGAGCGGGATCTCTCTCCTGCAGAACACACTCTCATTGTCCCAACCGCGGTTTGGTATTTGCCATAAGCCACGCGCTCTTATGAAAAACCATTTGCAAGATAAGTAAAGGAAAATGTAATCCCTGAGTGGAATGAAAGGTGCTTTGAAATGAATGGGGGATAATCCTTTTGTTGTCTGTTACAAATGCACTTTATTTCTGCATTATCTGAGCATGAGAATAGACTGTTCTCTCAACCAGCAAATCCACTGCAGCACCCTCTCCTCGGCGCTCAGACCCCGGCGCKGTGCCGGCACCGCCTCTGAACTCCCTCAGCTCGGCGTGTTGCAGAAAGGGCTCTTTTGAATTTCAAAATCCTGCTGGCGTGATTATTTTGGCGTTCGCGGTGCGCAGAGCCTCGGCTTAAGTCGCGCTAAAGGCGCGGGTTGGGATGCAGGAAGCGGTCTGAGGGATTTAGCCGCCTACCTGCCCCTGCCTTCCCATCCAAACGGGCAGGGAAATCTGCCTCAATTGCTTTCACAATCACAAAGCCTCTGCTCCAGGGACTTGTAGTCGGGGTCGAAGGATTTCTTCAATCTGCTTTCAATGTGTTTTTCTTTGTTGGTGAGTTTCTCTCAGCAAGTTCAAGCCCGTTGATTTATGCGAGGAGATGCTTCCAGCTTCAGCTGGACTTGGTGACCCCCGTGGCAGCAGCCAGGGCYGGATCCATCCAGCCACTCCAGCAGAAAGGAACGCTCAGAGCCTCAAGACTGAATGCTGCAGAGCCTGGAATGGCAGCAGCTCTTCCCAGCTGATGTTAAAGTGCTTTACTTACTGCAGGCATTGATTCTCAGGGCCTGGAAAATGCATCCCAGCATGGCTTCTCCTTGGATTTTTAGTGAGTGTCCAGAGTTCAGGAGATAAGGCATGAGTCATCTGTTCACTCTGATTTTATTGTCTGCCATACCCAGCCTCCAGCCAGAGATTCAGAATTTCTTTAYCCTCTTTCCTGTCTCCTGGTTTGATACAGTTTCCCATCATGGAAATGCTGGAAGAGCCAGGGATGTCCAGCCTGGGTCCAGGGACACCTTGAAGCCTCTTCCAGGGCCTAAAGGGGCTCCAGGAGAGCTGGAGAGGGACTGGGGACAAGGGATGGAGGGACAGGACACAGGGAATGGCTTCCCACTGCCAGAGGGCAGGGATGGATGGGATATTGGGAAGGRATTGWTCCCTGGGAGGGTGGGGAGGCCCTGGCACAGGGTGCCCAGAGAAGCTGCATCTGCCCCATCCTGGCAGTGCCCAAGGCCAGATTGGACAGGATTTGGAGCACCCTGGGACAGTGGAAGGTGTCCCTGCCCATGGCAGGGGATGACATTGAATGATCTTTAAGGTCCCTTCCCACCCAACCCATACCAAGATTCTGTTTCCATTCTGCATTGAAGACAGGATGCAGATTTTCTTTTTAGTTTTGCTTTAGGGAAGCCCTTGGAAGGGAGGTCTGTCGTGGACCAAGCTGTTGCACACCTTGCAGGATGGGCAGTGCCTTCTCCTGGGTGAATTCCCAGCAGCAATGCCCTCTGCTTCAACCCATGAGATCCCATCAGGATCCCATCAGATCCCAGCTGTGCAGGCACCATCCTGGCTTCCCTAAATCAACAGGAGAGCCTGGGGCTCCCATCATTCCCACAGCCTATGGCATGGATGGTTTCAGCCTTGGAATAATCCAGTTGCTTTCAGCAAAACAATTACAGCTCTTATAATTTTTCTTTGCAAGCAGAGTAATTAGAGGAGAATAGGAAATTAATTAAAAAGCTAATTATAAAGCCCATTAWTGTTGTTTTCAAATGTTTAAATGAATTTACTTTTGCTAAACRCCACCAATTTCCAGTTTTTTCAGCTCTGGTGGTGTCTGTGGGTTGGGGAACTGAGGGAATCAAAGCGTGGGTTCCTGACATGGCGATACCGTGCTGCCTCTCCTAAGGAGATTAGGACATCGATGATGGGAAAGACACAGGAACAGCACTAAGCTGGCTGTAAGCCTGTTGTCTTCCAGCTTTTTCCATTACCAGGCACAAAGGAAATTCAGGTTTCCTGCCTCCTGAAGTCTCATGCCATCCTAATCTCAAACTAATCCCTTCAAACAAGCGTTTCCCTGCCCTTGGAGCAGGTTTGCCACGGGGTCTTGCTTTCTCAGGAGCCKCGAAACGCTGCAATTAATCGGGGTGCTTAGGTGGCTTCTTCAAGACCACATTAGGCTCAGCAGCAATTTAAAGCGAGTGTCCACCGGTGAACGGTGAAAACCACCCGGGGAAAAGCCGGGATGTTCCCATGCATAGCAAACGATTCATTAGCATCCGAGCGATTAGGCGGAATGCCGAAATGACCTTGCAGTCATTAGGAGCGAGGTGTGTTATGACTTAAGTTTAGAGGGACTTGCATTACAATGTAACATCTAATTAGTGTTACCTCTGCTAATTGCTACATATTGCTGAGGTATATAAAAATAAATGCCTGAGYGATAGCGGGGCCAGCGGTGTTGGAACAGGGGGAGAAGTTTCCTGCCATAATGAGCAGCAGCAGCTTGGTTCCCTTTGCCGGCAGCTTGTTAATGTGGCTCTTGTTGTCTGCTGAATGTAAAGAGGGATTTTTTGTGGGGGATTGTGACTGTGGGGTTCTCCAGAGCCCTTTGTGGGGCAGGTTCCCACTGCTGGAGTCGGGGTGAAACTGCAGGAGAGTCGGGGGAATTGTGGGGGAACTCGTGCAACACCACCACCAGCCCTTTCACCTAGCTGGTGGTGGTGGCTCTGCCAAAAAACCTGGTCCTTGCATGAGGCTGCAGTCATGGATTTGGGGTCAGAACCTTCACCTGTGCTGCCAGAAATAAATCAGGGAATCTTAGAATCCTTCAGGCTGGAAAATAATCCAAGATCAAGTCAAGCCATCAATTCAGTGCCACCACCATGGGAGAGACCTCTGCTGCCAGAGAACCAGAGGATGAGAGGAAACAGCCCCAGGCTGCACCAGGGGAGGCTCAGGGTGGACATCAGGAGGAATTTCTTCCTGGAAAGAGTGGTCAGGCTTGGCAGGGGCTGTCCAGGGAGGTGTGGAGTCCCCATTCCTGGAAGTGTCCAAGGAAGGGCTGGAGGTGGCACTGAATGCTCTGGGCTGGGGACAAGGTGGGGATCGGGCACAGCTTGGACTCGATGATCCTGGAGGTCTTTTCCAGCCTTAATAATTCTGGGATTCTCTGTTCTCCACTAAATGACAGCCTCAGGAGCCACCTCCAGCTGTTTATTGAACATTTCTGGGTTTGGTGACTTCACCCTGCCCTGGGCACTCTGTGCCAGTGCTTGAAAACTCCTTCCATGAAGAAATGTTCCCTGATATCCAATCTAAACATTCCCTGGCGCAACTCATGAAAAGGACACAAAAGGAAGAAATAAAGGGAAAATAAGACAAATGCTGAGGTTTTCATGCCCAAGCACTCGTGAGTCCTCTCCCCAAAGCCACAACTTTTGGAAGCTCAGTCTGCATGGATAAGCCAAGAGTAAGAGATGGGTTGACCAAGGAATAATCTCTGCAGGAGGCTGTGCTCTGGGTATTTTCCTGTACATAGGTATCACTCTCTTCATAGAGAGAATAATTTTGTGTTCATCCTGCCTTGCTGATGAATGGCACATGTACAGGAAGCAGGCTTGGAATTCAGGCAGCAGACCAAGGGTGACAGTGTCAGGAACAGCGTTGGTGTGACCAGGACAGTTTCCTTTCTAGTGTAACTACAAGTGAAGGGGTGGAAAGCCACTGGGAATTTCAAAAACAAAACCCTGCCTGTCTGAATTCCTGGCTTCTCAACACTTTCACTTCTCAGCTTCACAACACTTCAGTTTCCCAGCTGCCTGTGTGAAGTTCTTAGAGGTTTGTTTTTTTGGTTTTTTTTAATTGTTTGTTTATGGTTTGTTTTAGTTTTGTTTTATTTTCAACCACYGGGTTAGGAGAAACAGCTCTGCCGATAATTAAAGTGAAATCTTTGTTCCGTGTGGTCTTTAGTCCTAAGATCATCATCAGAGCCAGACACTGATATTTTGATATTCTAGACATTTTTTTTTTTTGATATCTGGAGGGGAGTTACAAAGCAGGGAAGGACGGCAGGCCTGGCAGTTTTATAATGGCTCTGTCTAATGTGCAGTACCATGGGACACCTCTCAGATGTCTCCACGGTGGCTTCTGTGTGCTTCAAACACGTGTGCTCTTAACTGCAGAAACCAGCTCCTGAATTAATGACTGCGGCTTCAAAGGGCCCTCCCCCTCCCCACGCTGGAGATCTGAGGGCCATCTCCGAGTGGGTGACATGCCTTTGAAAATTATGCAGCGCAAACAATAAACCTCATTAAAGGAAGTCAGCAAAAGCGGCTCAGCTCCCAGCGTGGGGAGCGGACACAGTGGGGACACGCTCCAGGATCTCTGTCCAGGGCCAGGCAGGACCAAAAACTCTGTGTGTGAGGGCAAAGGGCACCTGAGTCTCAGGGGAAGTGCCAAATTCTGCTCTTGGTGACACCAGATATCTGCAGAGCTCCAGGATGAGGTGGAGTGGCCAGGAAGTGCCCAGAGGCAAAGGACATGAGAGTGGTGGTCAGCAGTGGCTGGACATGAGCCAGGTGTGCCCAGGTGGGCAAAAGGCCAATGGCCCCTGGGCTGTGCCAGCCCCAATGTGGCCAGTGGGCCAGGATAGTGACTGTCCCTCTACAYTGGCCACTGCTGAGGGACCCTCAATGCTGTGTCCAGTTCTGGGCCCTCACAAGAGAGACATTGAGGAGCTGCAGCATGTCCAGGGAAGGGGCTGCAGCTCCCAGAGCAGCTGAGGGAGCTGGGAAAGGGCTCAGCCTGGAGCAAAGGAGGCTCAGCGGGGACCTTGTGGCTCTGCACAACTCCCTGACAGGAGGGGGCAGCCGGGGGTGTCGGGCTCTGCTCCAGGGARCAGGGACAGGAGGAGAGGGAACAGCCTCAGGCTGGGCCAGGGGTGGGTTAGATCCGATATTGGGAAATGTCTCTTCACCCAAAGGGTTCTCAAGCACTGGGACATGCTTCCCAGGCTGAGTCCCCACCCCTGGAATTGTTCAGAAAATGTGGATGTGGCTCATGAGGACACAGCCTAATGCTGAACATGGAAGTGGTGGTTCCCTTTGATGGTCTGAAGGTTCTCTTTGAACCTCAACAGTTCCGTGACTCTGTGAGTGCCCATCCCCACGAGGTTGTAGCATTCCCTCTGAGGAGCTGCTGGATGCAGAAGCCAGGCAGAAGAAGCCTGGTGGGATGTGGTTCATGGGCAGCTCTGACAGCTGAGGGGCTTGGATGAGTTCCTGGTGTCCTGGGAAGAGTTGGGCAGTGCAGGGTAGAGCTCTCACCTGCTCCCTCTTCATCATGGGGCTGTGGGGAGGGTTTTTCTTGGCTGAGTGAAATCAGTACCATGACAAGCAGTTCTACATCAACCAGAACCTCTGCTGAAGTCTGGTCCACCTCACTGATCTCCAAAGAGAACACACCCTCACGTCGAGCTTGGGGGCAGCTTGGCCACCCCGACTCTCTGCCTGTTTTGAAATGAGGATTAATGAGTTCCTCCATCTGATACTTGTTTGATATTTGCCATTTGGGTTCATTTTAAACTAATTTTATTCTCCGTGTCACCGGCAATTTATGCAGCAAACGCAATTATTGGAGATGAGCGCCTGCTGCAGCTGAAGGCTACGAGTGCCACTTCCTCGGATGCGTGAGGAGMGGAGAGCTGGGGAATTGGGGCGGGGGGACGGAGAAGGAATATTAGAAAAATAATCTTTCCCTACAATACTCTCAAAGCTGATACACACACCTTCATAAAAAAGTAATTTAATTTTCCCAGTGCAGCACGAAAAGGAGATCTAATTACCCACTTCTAAATTGCTTCCTTAATTTTTCAAAACATGGCTTTTTGTTTGTGCCTCTCGCCGAGCCTTGCTCAGAGCCTGCCATGGAGCTCACCTCCATCTGGAGGTCAGTGATAAAGCCACCTGGAGAGGAACTTGCTCCTGATAGCAGGTGTTGGAGCTCCTAATGGGCCACGTGGGCCTTTTGTCTGTGCTGATGGGGCTCCTCCACAGGAAACATCCTCCAGGAAATGCTGGGAATTCAGGAGGTATTTGGAGTTTGTCTGGGGATGTGCATCAAACACAGGTTTTTTTCTCAAGGTTTGCAGCAGTTTTGCTGCCTCAAAGCTCTGCTTTTTCCTGCTTTCTGGGTTTCTGTGTCTCACAGCGTTGCTGCGGCCCCACATCTGTTCTGTGTCTGTATCAAAGACCGTAATCCTCCGGAATTAAATTCTGGAGTCTCTGAGTGATTCCCGTGGGTGCTGCCTTTTAGGGTGTTTGTTTACCTGGACAACATGTTCTGCYGAGTCCCCAAAGACCGGCGTTCCTGCAGGAAGATCTTGTAAAAATCATCAGCTGTGTTTGAGAGGAGTTTTTGAAAAGCCTCCCTGTTTTGATCGTGTTGCATCGTGCGCCTCTCCGTGCTTCATGTACCCTTCCTGTGGATTTCCCTGAAGTTCAGCTCACAGGCTTGCCTTTGGAATGTGAAATGATGTACACACACGCCTTCTCTAATATTTATGGGATAAATGCTAAGCTGTACTTCAGTGATTATCAGGAGCTTCTCAAAAACAGGTTTCAGGCGTCGGAGCTGACATCACACCTTCAATTATTTACTGGGAGCTGGTTTTCAAACAGCTGGCTGAGGTTTGTTCAGGTATTCAGAGGCTCAAAARCRGGGGGGATGYKCAGCCTGGAGAGGAGAAGGAWCCAGGGAGATCTCTTCCAGTGCCTAAAGGGGCTCCAGGAGAGCTGGAGAGGGACTGGGGACAAGGGATGGAGRGACARGACACAGGGAATGGCTTCYCACTGCCAGAGGGCAGGGATGGATGGGAYATTGGGAAGGAAYTGTTCCYKKKRRGGKKGGGRRGSCCYKGSMMMRGGKKSCCMRRRRARSYKKKGSYKMCCCYKGRWYCCYKGSAGTGYCCAAGGCCAGGCTGGACATTGGGGCTGGGARCAGCYTGGGACAGTGRGAGGTGTCCCTGCCCRTGGCAGGGGKTGGAATCAGATGGGCTTTAAGGTCCTTWCCAAYCCAAWCCAGGCTGGAATTCYATGATTCTATGAAWACAGCTCCRGTGTGTGTTGTCCATGTTGTGAAYTTCTTTTTGTCTTGCATCCCACAGTTAAACTTCCCCTCTCTCTGCTCTCTGCCTTTTTGGGTCTGAATTCTGCACTGAAAGCTGCAGGGATGGGGGTTTTTTATTCCCTGTTGGTCTCACTGGTGTTGGATTACATTTCTTTGTTTCACCCCATTTKCCCCCCAAATATTAATGGCAGCAAACGAGAGATGAGAGCTTTTCATAGAATCCCTAGGGATATCTCATAGGTATCTCACAAAATCCCAGAATGGTTTGGGTGGGAAGTGACCTGAAGGATGATCTAATTCCAGCTCCCTGCTGTGGCTGGTCATAGCAGCAGCGTGGCTCAGAATGCCCACTCCTCCTGCCAGACACGAGGGGGTCAGGACCGCATGGGCTGGAGGCAGCAGCTGCCAGCAGAGCTCTCCCGCCGAGCCTGGCTGTTCAATAATGCTCTAATTAACTACTGCAAACTTCAGAGGACCCAGCTAACTCTAATTGAGAGATCAACAGAGGCTGCAATGAAGTTAGATGTGCATACTAATTACTGAATTATCTAACACCTGCTTCGGAGAGCAGCTCCAAAATATAAATACATTTTGCACTGTAAGGCCCTTGCTTTGAGGAAGGCGAGATCTTGCCTCGTCAGGCTCATCTCAGCTCCCTGGCTTCCCAGAGGCTCCTCRCTGCAAAAGCTCTGTCCTTTATTTTTAGGCAGGGTGGTGAGGCTGTCATGTTGCAGGCTCAACTTGCAAGGAGCCAATTAAGCAGCWTTCCAAACATTAATGCGATGCTCCCGAGGTGATGGTGAAGATGATGATGATGATGATGGTGATGACGTCTTTGGTGAGGCCCTGGTGAATTCTTGCTGCACTCCGAGTTTCATGTCAGTGTCCAAATGACACTCCATTTGCTGGCAGCTCCCAAAGCTACTCCAA
>NW_026623433.1:1240142-1250437 GCF_030028575.1 Malurus melanocephalus
TGTTAAGTGGCAAATAAAAAGGTTGAGTGTCCCAGGCATCAGTGCAAGGATCTGCTGAAGGGCTGTGGTCAAACACTCTGGCAATGGAGAAGAGAAACAAGACAGGGGAGAGGAAAAGCTGGTTTGGAGGTTGGTTTTTTTCTTTTTTTTTCTTTTTTTTATTATTATTCCATTCTGTTAGGTTTTTTTGAATACTGATCTGAGGTGCGATTTCCACATCATCAGCTCAGTCAGCCGTCACCAGCAGCCCTCTGAAGGCAATAATTTTCTGCTAAGCAATTTTGTCAGCGTGCTGGAAGGATAAATGAAACCAATGTTTCAGTGCTTTGTCCAGCCTGGAATCAGCACGTGGCACATCTCCCCTCAACAAGTGGTTATTCCCTATTTTCTTTTGTTGAGGATTAAGCCGTTWACCATGGAAAATGCGTGAGCTTTGCTATTTCCTCCCCCTTTTTTTCCAGTRTATTTGCTCAAGTGAGACTCGTTGGCTGTTTTGATGRTTTCAGTAGCGCTGTCTGCGTTTGTTACCGAGCTGGTTGGATGCTTTCCTTCTGGCAACTGACTATTCCATCCCTCCTGAAAGGCAGGAGCCGTCATGGGGCCTCCTGCTCTCCAAATGCTGCTTTTGCTCGTGGTTGTTGTGATGTACAAAACCTTGAAATCCAAAATTCTTGGCTGCACCGAGCCAGAGCCAGGTAGGGGAGGGGGTTTRCAGAGCAAAGAACCTCTTTTTTGGAGTCCCATCCTGACTCCAGGCTCTGTTGTTGCCCTCTTAGAAAAACAAACACAGCTTGTCCGTTGCTGCCTTGTCCCAGCAGATCTCTTCCTTGGGATCAGATGGCCTCACGTGCATCCCCACGAGGTGTCTGAGCTATTTCAGGCAAGGGGTTGTTAGAAATTCCCCTCTCGCTGCTCTTACCCGCCACAAACTGGGATTATTGACTGCCTGCGATGCCCAACTTCCCTCAGCCTGCTGCTTACTTGGAAAATCTTTCTGTAAGCGCAGTTGCCAAGCAACTGTCAGCTGTACTTCCAAGACACTCAGGCCGCCTTCAAGATGTTTGGACCCAAATGCTGTCACTGTGCTCTCCAGGATCACCGTTCTCCCYGGGCAGGGAGCTTTGGGAAGGCTGGGTACCATTCCTCCCATCCTGGCATTATGTCCCTGGCTTTATTAGCAGGTTTTCCCAAAGCCTTTGCCCCCTCATCCCATTGATTTCCCTGCTGACTGGGCTCCAAGTGCATGCCTGGTTCTCCCTCCAGCATGTGTTTGGGCACCTGGTGTGGAATCGAGTGTGAGAGAGTTGGAAATCCAGGTGTTGCTCCTCATCACCAGTAAAAGCATTCCAGCCATGGTTTTTTCTTATACAGAAAAAAAAAATAAAGCTAATTTTTGATAGGAGCTAAGAAAATTAAAAGAAAAGCTGGAGGTGTAGGTTTAGGTGAGATATTGGACAGGTGTTTGTTACTGTAAGGGTGCTCAGAAGAAACAGTGCCCAGAGTGGTTGTGGACTGCCCATCCCTGGAAGTGTTCAAGGAGCAGCCTGGTCTGGTRGAAAGTGCCCCTGCCCATGGCAGCAGGGTGGAAAAGGATGGACTTCAGTTGAGCATTCCAYAATTCCATGGTTGTGCCAGAGCCGCTGCCTGCAGTGCTCCAGGGATGCTGTGGCAGGTGCTGCTGGCTCTGGGGGTGCTGTGGACTCATCACCCACACTCCAATCCTCTGTCCTCATCCAGGAATGCAGCTGCTCCAGGTTGTTTTTCCACAGCAGGAGCCCGGTAACGTTGCTGTCGGTATGCCCAGAGATGGGCTATGAGAAGCCCATCAAACTTTGCCTACAGAAGTGCTCATTAGCAGCCTCCCTCCGTCCATGGGCATGCATGGCTTGGTTCACTTTGGAGCCAGCCTGTTCCATCTGGGTTAATAGAAGGAATCTCTGTTCCATTAGGTGCATTACAGTGACAAAGCGCCAGGGGAGAGGGAGCTGGCGCCTGTCAGCCGCCCGAGGACCGGGCTGTCACTTGTGCCATCAAGCCTCCCTACTTATTTGCAATTTTATTTTCAGATGTGATTGACATCTGGAGGCTCTGACATTCTCGGCACAAACATACAGCCTGTTATTATGCTTGCATTAACATTTTGATAAACACACAGTGCAGCATTGAAAAAGTAATTACATGTCATCACATCTCTGCCTCATCAAAGAAAACTTTGCTGTGTAATTGCTCCAAGATTTACCCAGGTACAATGTGCTGCTTCCAGTAAAGGCTCCTTCCTCTTGAAGAGCTTACATTTACCTTTTAAGATGCACAATATCTTTTCCCCACGGGGCTTTTCTAGGGCTAAAATAAACTCAGCGATATAATTTTGCTTTCCATAAATACACAGGCATATTAGAGCGCGGTACTCTTTGCATAATATTTATTTAATGCTGGATGTAAATATGCTGTGTATTATATGGGCGAAGCTATCAAGAGGAGTTTTTTGCAGACAGGTAGAAATAGCACATTGTTACCCCGGCTCCTGCATTAGCACAAGGGCCCTTTGCACTTGTATTTATATGGGCACTTCTCACAATGACATCTAATTTTACAATAAAGTGAGCTTAGCTGAAGCGCCTCGCTGCAGATTCTAAAATATTGGCTATTTCCTCGCTTGTAAAGGACTTTTCTGATGGGTCTCTGAAAGAGGTATTATATGGAAGAATACAAATAATTTCAAGAGGGCTTTTTTTCCCCCCCATTCCTTCAGAGCAAGTAAGGAAGAGAAAATCTCATTGACGTTCAGTCAATAAATCTTGCGAGATAGGTGCTGAAAGACCGGAATAAAGGTAGAAGGGAAAAGCAGTGTATGATGATAACCCAGGTGAAGTGGTCAATGGGACAATTGCTGGCCATGGAGTGTTTCAGGTTCTTTTATTTAGGGTGCTCTGTGCTGGCTCTGAGGCACATTCCTCGTGCCTGAGAAACCAGGATAATACCAGCCTGTTCCCACTGCTGCTGATGGGATTTCATTCCTTTTGCTGAAGCAGTGCTCGTTTGCCTCTGGAATTACAAGTTTCATGTTGTGCCCCCGGTTCTGATGGGACTGAACCCTGGTGTTTCCTACCAGCAGGTGAAGTGTTGAATATTTGGTRTGAGTGGTTCAGTTCTCACATCACAAGGTTTCCTCGTGGTCTGTGGTTCCCGGGGGATGTGGGGGATCATGCATTGAAGAGTTGGTCTGGTGCTGCTCCTGAAGAGGGGAATTATTCTCAAGGGCCTAATGAACAAAGTTTGTGGAAATCCTTTTCTCCCTTGCTGTAGGAATGAGGAATCACAGTCACTGCTTCCCATCTTCTGTCCTCTGATCAGGGCATCTGTTCCCATAGGAAAATGTTCCCTTTCTTCTTCAGGAACAGATTTTCTCCACTTTCTCCAGGAGATGTGAGGGGAATGATTCCTAATTCTTTCCATCCAAGGTGGTCAGGGAATCACAAGATTGCTGAGGCTGGAAAAGACCTTTGAGATCATCGAGTCCAACCCTCCACCAAGCACCACCACCACGTTCAGCCCTTACCCACATCCCCAAGTGCCACATCCACACCTCTCCTGAACACTTCCATGGGATGGTGACTCCACCACTTCCCTGTACAGTCTGTTTCRATGCTTGACAATCCTTTCCATAAGATATCTTTCCTGATATCCAATCYAAACCTCCTCTGGCACAACCTGAGGCCATTTCCTCTCATTCTCTCAGTCTGAGCCCATTGCTGCTGGGCAGGACAGGAATTGTGCCAACCTTAGAGCTGCCACCACCTGAGCATATTGGCTTTTCCCAAAAAATAATTCTCTTTCTTTGTTGGGCTCTAGCTGAGCTGTCTGGCATGACAGAAGCATGGCAGCACCTCCTGGGGTGGGGATCCCCCAAATCCCTGCCCTCTGGGTGGATCCTTCCTCCAGGAGATGCCAGTGTGGATGGAGTGTGGAATCCTGCTCKGGAGCAGCTCGTTGGCTGCAGTGAKCCAGGGGGSAGCTCAGCATCCCTGACCTTGCTGGGAATGACCGACACCACGGGAAGCATCAGGGCTGGCCAGTGCATGATCCCAAGTGTGTTTAATGGTTGGATAATGCCCCGTTAATGTCTATTAATCCTCTCAGGAGCTTGGTATTAGCTCAGCTTTAGCACTGCACTGAGTCACTGTTCTAACAGGATGCACCCTGTGAACATCTGTATCTCACATCTGGATTATTATGATTATAGGCTTGTGGCCTATATACAGCATCGATGAAATTAGATCTGGTGTTATACCTTCCCAGCAGCTGGGGGGGTTAATTCCCTCTCCTTCCTGCTAATGAGAGCTGGAAGGGCTGGAGGAGTGACCCTGAGTGTTGCCAGGGCTGGGGATGCACAGGATTGGTGCTGGGGTGGGGGAGATGCTGGGYTCTGAGCTGCTCTGTCTAAGGATGAAAACTGTCTGGGCAAGGGAAGGTCAGCCAGAAGGGTTTGGACAGCCCTCAGGCACAGGGTGGGATTTTTGGGATTGTCCTGYKCAGAGCCAGGAACTGKACCCAATGATCCATGTAGGTTCCTTTCCAGCTCAGTGAAATCAGTGGAAATCTATGAATTACATCACAGGGTGGTGTTTTTGTTGTTGTGTTTGACCTTCTCTTTTCTATGGCCTATGGTGAGGAATGGCTCCCTGGATTTTATTCTTTTCCATCCCAGTGAGCTGTGAGCTTCTGTGTTGCCCAAAAGCTCCAAGGTGTCGTCCCCCAAATTCACAATTTTGTAGCCACAAGAAGCTGAGAGATTTACTTGTCTCAGGTGAGACACCACCTTCAGGGCTGTGTCCAGCTCTGTGAGGCCATGGAGATGCTCCAGGGCTGGAGCCCCTCTGCTCTGGGGCCAGACTGGGAGAGCTGGAGGTGCTCACCTGGAGAGGAGAAGGCTCCAGGGAGAGCTCAGAGCCCCTTCCAGGGCCTAAAGGGGCTCCAGGAGAGCTGGAGAGGGACTGGGGACAAGGGATGGAGGGACAGGACACAGGGAATGGCTTCCCACTGCCAGAGGGCAGGGATGGATGGGATATTGGGAAGGAATTGTTCCTGTGAGGGTGGGGAGGCCCTGGCACAGGGTGCCCAGAGAAGCTGTGGCTGCCCCTGGATCCCTGGAGTGTCCAAGGCCAGGCTGGACATTGGGGCTGGGAGCAGCCTGGGACAGTGGAAGGTGTCCCTGCCATGTCAGGGGTGCCACTGGGTGATCTTTAAGGTCTCTTCCCAACCCAAGTTGGTGTCTGATTCTGGGATTCTKGAATTGGGGCAGCAGCTGCTGTGTCCCAGCAGGAACACGTCCCTACTGACGTAGGAGCAGCCGGGGAAGTCCTGTGTGCCATCCCAGCCTGTCACTGTTTATTGCATTACTTATCCCAAGGAGCTGCTGCAAGTGGCTCACAATTCCTCTTCATCTTTTTCCGTCCTCACCCATTTACTTTCAGGACATTTACATTTAAATGTGTGTTTCTGCAGAAGCTTTACAGGAAAGCAATGTTGGACCAGAAAACGAAAAAGAAAAAAAAAAACCAAACCAGAGACTCCAAAATGCATTTTTCATGCTCCTTCATACTCTATTGATTTTGTTTTTCTCATTTTTTCTTATAAAGAGAAGGTTTTCTAATACATTTTTCAGAAATAAAGGAGTCAGCAGTTCTACCCTCCTAAAGCAATAGTTATTCACTGAGATTACAAACAGAATTTGGGAGGGA
This sequence comes from Malurus melanocephalus, assembly GCF_030028575.1. Classification (NCBI taxonomy): domain Eukaryota; kingdom Metazoa; phylum Chordata; class Aves; order Passeriformes; family Maluridae; genus Malurus; species Malurus melanocephalus. Next base: position 1,245,884 of record NW_026623433.1, read on the forward strand.
GGRCTATTTATATAAATTTCCCTTCCCAATAAAATGAATATGGTGAGAAGCAGGCAGCTCCAGAGCCRTGTTCCCAGGCAGAAGTTCTGATCCTGGGTTTCTGCCTTGCCTGGACTGTTGGTGAAGGGCAGCACACTTTGCTTCCATCAAATCAGAGAATCTCCTTAGTTGGAAGGGACCCACAGGATCACCCAGTCCAGCTCCTGTTCCTGCCCACACACTCTGTCRGGGAGSCTTTGCTGCCCAAGAGTTTGGGGTAAAAGGCTCATTTGCAAATCTACATTTACATTTCCAAATCACAGAATCCCAAAATTAYTTGTGTTGGAAAGGACCTTAGAGATCATTCCATTCCAGCCTCCTGCCCCACAGCAGGGACACCTCCCACTGTCCCAGGGTCCTCCAAGCCCTGTCCAGCCTGGCCTTGGACACTCCAGGGATCCAGGGGCAGCCACAGCTTCTCTGGGCACCCTGTGCCAGGGCCTCCCCACCCTCACAGGAACAATTCCTTCCCAATATCCCATCCATCCCTGCCCTCTGGCAGTGTGACCCCATTCCCTGTGTCCTGTCCCTCCATCCCTTGTCCCCAGTCCCTCTCCAGCTCTCCTGGAGCCCCTTTAGTGCCTGGAAGGGGCTCTGAGCTCTCCCTGGATCCTTCTCCAGGTGAGCACCTCCAGCTCCCCCAGTCTGACTCCATGGGAAAGCACCCGACTTTGAGCTCCACACTGAAATAATCTCAGAATCACAGAATATCCTGAGCTGGAAGGGACCACCAGGATCAGCTCCTGGCCCTGCACAGACCCCCCAACAATCCCCCCCTGTCCATCCCTGGCAGCGCTGTCCCAACGCTCCTGGAGCTCTGGCAGCCTCGGGGCCGGGACCATTCCCTGGGGAGCCTGGGCAGTGCCAGCACCCTCYRGGGGAAGAACTTTCCCCTTCTCTCTGAAGAATATTCCCTGATATCCCACTCTGCCCATGCCTGAGAGCCGCCCTCGACAAGCACCTTGTAGGCAAAAATCAGTTTTCTCTTGTCACGAGGCGAGAACTTGTTTGTAAGCGCTGGATCGCTGCAGTTTGACATCGTTGATGCCCAAAATTCCGGCTCCTGGTTGGAAACGGCTGCTTTGCAATGCTGTTTGTGCTGGTCTGTTTGAAGAAGGGAAGGCAGAAAAAACAGGATGACAAGTGGTACGTCAAAGTTATTGAGAAGAATTGCTGCCACCGCCTTGCCTGCCTAATCTCCCGGTTTTTTTTCCCAGTTAGGGACTGTTTGTGAAATTTTGATGGTATTGGGTGGGTTTTTTTGCTTTTGTGAGCATTGTTATTTTTGCTGCCTCGGAAAAAGGAATGCCAGGCCCTCGCTGTAGCTGCATTTTGCTGCAGCCAGCCATGTGTCTTGGTTAAACTTCTGGAGCTGGCCAGCAGCTGCCAATGATGGTCAATAATGTGCCCTTTTATACAAAATCTGCCTCTCACTTYGGTGGGAAACAAATGGGAGCGCATCTCCGAGATGAAAAAGTTTGGCTCAGAGACTCGACTSCTTTTCTTGTGTGTTTGGCCCTGGGAATATTGAGGGTGGGTCAGGCAAGGGAGTGCTCTTGTGCTTCCACCTTGGGCACTTGGAAATGCAGAGGTTTGCTCAAATAGCACAAATTTTGAATTAAACCTCCTGTTCCACCTCCYCCTCCCTTTAATACTGCTCCTATTATTAAAAATATAAACAATTGTTAGTAACAACATTGCTTTTTTATTTATGATGATTTTTGCTTGCTAAATGCCTCTGGAATGCAATCCCCCTTGCTCTGAGTCTCTGGAGTCTCTCCCTATTTGCTGCAGATGAGCTCTGCCTCCCTTGCCTTCTTGCTCAGGGTTATTTCCTCCTCCCCCACTTTTGTGGACCAAAATGTCTCTGCTGACTGCGGGAACCTCCCCCTTCTATTTATCCTCGTTCTTTGTGATCTCGTACAATGTAGCTTAATCAACCCACTGGTGCTCCGCCGAATCCTGTCTGGGAGACACAAAGGAATTACAGAGGTTGAGTGTTGAAAAGCTTTTCCCGGTGTCTGAGTCTCCTCCGGGGAGCTGATGCGAGCGCTGGGCTCTGCTGGGGATCAGCTCCCACCTGGGCACAGGACTGGCAGAACCAGCCTGAATTTCAGATTTATACCCCCAAAATGTGCCTGTCAGGAGGCTGAGTGTGACCCAGGGCTTCTGCAGATCACCAAGATGGTTTTATTTCAGGGAAGCAAAAAGGGACCTGAGGGTCCTGGCTGAGGGCAAGTTGGCCATGAGTCAGCAGTGCCCAGTCCTGGGGACATCAGGACAGGCCAGCACAGGGAGGGATTGTCCTGCTCTGCTCTGGGCTGGGGTGGCCTCGCTTCATGCCATAGCATGAAATCATCCAAAGCTGTTGGAGAGTGCCCAAAGGAGTGACACGGGGATGGGGAAGGCTCTGGAGGGGCCACACGAGGAGCAGCTGAGGGCCCTTGGTGTGTGTTCAGCTGGAGCAGAGGAGATGAGGGCAGAGCTCAGCAGGGCTGCAGCTCCTCTTGAGGGGCAGCTCCAATCTCTGCTCCCCGAGATGACAGACAGGACCCAGGGAAGGGCTGGAGCTGTGCCAGGAGAGGTTTAGGTTGGATCTCAGGAAAGGTTCTTCTGTCCCCAGAGGGTGCTGGCACTGCCCAGGCTCCCCAGGGAATGGTCCCGGCCCCGAGGCTGCCAGAGCTCCAGGAGCGTTGGGACAGCGCTGCCAGGGATGGNAGGCTGAGTGTGACCCAGGGCTTCTGCAGATCACCAAGATGGTTTTATTTCAGGGAAGCAAAAAGGGACCTGAGGGTCCTGGCTGAGGGCAAGTTGGCCATGAGTCAGCAGTGCCCAGTCCTGGGGACATCAGGACAGGCCAGCACAGGGAGGGATTGTCCTGCTCTGCTCTGGGCTGGGGTGGCCTCACTTCTTGCCACAGCATGAAATGATCCAAAGCTGCTGGAGAGTGCCCAAAGGAGAGACACAGGGATGGGGAAGGCTCTGGAGGGGCCACACGAGGAGCAGCTGAGGGCCCTTGGTGTGTGTTCAGCTGGAGCAGAGGAGATGAGGGCAGAGCTCAGCAGGGCTGCAGCTCCTCTTGAGGGGCAGCTCCAATCTCTGCTCCCCGAGATGACAGACAGGACCCAGGGAAGGGCTGGAGCTGTGCCAGGAGAGGTTTAGGTTGGATCTCAGGAAAGGTTCTTCTGTCCCCAGAGGGTGCTGGCACTGCCCAGGCTCCCCAGGGAATGGTCCCGGCCCCGAGGCTGCCAGAGCTCCAGGAGCATTGGGACAGCACTGCCAGGGATGGACAGGGGGGATTGTTGGGGGGTCTGGGCAGGGCAGGGGATGGATTTCATGGTCCTGTGGGTCCCTCCAGCTGGGACAGGACACTCTGTGATCTGGGACTCTGCGTGTCTGTGCCCCAGCTCATGCAGAAGGCCGGGCTGGGGCTGGGGCAGGGCTCACAGCCTGCAGGCGTTGGAGCCATCACTCAGCCCTCGGAGCTGCCTTCCCTCTGTCTCTGGGGGAACTGTCCATTAATCCCACCCCCATCTGCCCTCYCTCCCCTCTCGGTGCTGATCCCAGACCCAACCAYRGCAGCTCGCAGTGAMGGGCGTGGAGGTGCCCCACGGGAAYGTCGCCTTCCCACGTCCCATTGGATTCATTAATAACAACATTATGTTGCGATGTTTTCCCCTTGTATTATTCTATAGATCATTTTTATGATGTAGATACAAACCCTTTGATATTGTAATTGTGAAGTACACGTTATGAAGACAAATGTGTTTGGCTTAATGAGAATGGATTGCCAATAAAAGCTGAAACAGAGGAAAGCATTTTATTATTTTTTTTAGCATTAGCCCTCATAGAAAGTGATGTCAGACTGAGCATGCAGGAGAAAAGAGCATTGGATGCAAAGAGTCTTTTTAGTCTGTTTGATAGAGCATTGGCTTCCAGAGAGTTGTGATTATTTGATTATATAAAAACCACCTCAAGTGCTGCACAAGGGAGAAAATCAGCAAAAGGATCAAGCGAAGTGTGATGTGTGCACAGCAGAGGTGGGTCTGGATCACTCACAGGAACATGGAAATTCTTTTGGAAAACTCCTGAGTTTTCAGGTCTGTCCAGCGAGGGCAGAGGATAAAGTCAGTGGGGCTGGTGAGGGGCTGAGTACCACAGGCTTGGAGGGACTGGTGGCCCTGAAGTCCCTGAAGAAATATTTCCTAGAGGAAGGATGCAATAAATAATTCGCCTGAAATAGAGAGGTCGGGGCATTGTCCCAGACGTGAGAAGATCTTTGCTGTGGGCATACTACAGAGGAAGTGTGGTGTAAAGCCATAAAAGACAAAAGCCATCAGTATTTAGGAATAGGGACCTCTCCAAGCCTCTTTATCATCCTTCCAGTGCCTCCAGGAGCTGAAGAGAAAGATGGAGAGAGACTCTCTCCAAAGGTCTGGAGGAACAGGAAAAGAGGGAATCGCTCCCCAATGCCAGAGGGCAGGGATGGATGGGATTTTGGGAAGGAATTGTTCC
>NW_026623433.1:1252127-1269803 GCF_030028575.1 Malurus melanocephalus
CACTGTCTGTGGAGTCTGGAGTTATCTACTAAAGAATTCCAGGGTTACAGATACATGAAAATATAGAAGCTAAAATCCTAAGGCATCAGTTCTAAATATTGCTGAAAGTGGGACTGTTCCACCCTTGTAGGTGTTGCTGTTGCTTGAAAACTTCTTAATATTTTATATCTTGTGTTCTTGGAACCCACCTCTTGGAACCGGTTACTGAACATTAAAGCTGTTTCCAGTAGGGAACAGAAGGAGGGAAAAAAATCCCAAATGCCCTCAGGCACCATATTAAAACTTAAAAAGCAGACTTTTYTCCCCTTTGAGATGGGAAAATGAATGAATTCCCCAGCAAAGGAATTCTGTTGAGTGGGAAGWATGGCCCCAAAGGTGTCCTGTTTTGAGTAGGTCCTGCTAAGGGTCTTCAAGAAGAGCAGCCTCTGTTGTTTGCATGGGGAAACTGAGKCACAAACCCAGGCTGATGGAGGAGGAGGGAAGCCAGGTCTCACCTGCTGCACATGGTGGCCTTTGAACATGGTGTATTCCTGTCAGGAAGGAGAATAGTTCATATTGCCTAAAAAAAAAAACATATCAAGTGAGGGAGGGGCTGTGCCTGCACTGTCCGAGGGATTTGTGTGTCTCAGCAGAGCTGTCAGAGTTAAATCCAAACACAACCCTTGGAGCCRAGGAAACTGAGAAGTGAAAAGTATTTTATTAACATTCTGCTATTGATTTCTTAATGGCTTTTCTTCCTGGAAACAGGCAAATATTTACTTTGCTTGGAAGGTGCCTGGGGCAGGGGCTGGTGGTGGGGCAGGGGCTGTGGGGTGYCCTGAGGGTGTCCAAGGCTGAATTTCCTCCACCCCTGCAGAGGAAATGCCCAATGAGGAAAGCACAAGAACCTTGGCAAGGTTGCATTCCGTTTCCACTCCCGTGCACTTCTTCCCCCTTGAACGTCTCTGTTATTTTAAGCGCTCGGTGCAGCGAGGGAAGGGAAAGAAATAAAAAAAAAAAAAAGACGAAAATCACTTTGCACTTGCAAATGATTCTATAAAGCACATCAGTGCTGCAGTGCGAGGTGAGGAATCCGGGATAATCACACAAACCTGGGAGGAAACTCATCCGTGTGCTTCGCCTCCGCCCCGCTGGTGGGAAAGGGAGGCACCAAACCCGGCTCTGCTGGCTCCTGGATGCTCCACCGAGCAGCCCAGTTGCCTKGAAAGCTCAGTACCTTGTTTGCTCTGCTCTTGACTTCTGATTCTTCTCTCTCTCCACCTCGGTTTTTTTTTTTTTTTCCAGGACCATGTTATGTGAATATCCTTAGCTTAATTTGCATTGCATTAGAGTAAAACATTTTAAATTTCTTCACAGCAGAAGTAAATCTGACAGACTTTATGAAGCCATTATACCTGCAGGTATTTTATACTTTTAAAATACATTCTTGTCAAGCTATCTTAATTATATTATTATATGTACTTTTGAACTCGGATCCACTCTCAGGTGATATATTAGGCTTCTGACAGTGCAGTCCTAAAAAGCTACAATTTATATCAAAGCTTTGTGGCTGAACAAAGATGTATCTATTATGGATTCGGGGGAATTTATTAATTTACTGTTTTGGAACACTTATTCATTGACAAAGCTTGCTGGCTTTCCATTTCCAGCGGGCGCTTGTTGTGTGCATTTCCGTGGCTTTGTAGGTGTTGGGATTGCAGCTGGGAATGCAAGAGAGCAGCTGGAGAGTGCTGGAGCCTTTGCCTGGCTTTTATCTGGGGTCAGAGTGAACAGCACTGCCCGTTCCTGTGCCAGTGTCCACATTCTGATCCCCTATGGGACATCCCTGTAGTGCCCTGAAGGACCTGCCCTGGCAAAAAAAGGCTTCAGAAGGTCCTGAAGTGCCACTGATGAGACAGATAAGGACACAAAATAATAGATACAAATAGAYACACACAACTCACACAACTACAACTACTTTACTCAGGGGCAGAGACCCTTTATCYATTTAGCAACAAGTGTATACATTTRTGGCAAATATCTATTGGTCAATGAAGCAGCYGTTTAGCTATGATTSGTGGGTTTGCAGAAGCTGCAATGTCATTAATGTTTTSAGTCTTTGGCCATCTGTGTTATCGCTTCAACATTCCATTCTCCTTTTCCCAGATGCAGGCAAGGTCGTGGTGTTTCTCCTCCATCCCTTCTGTTTTCCAGGTCTCAGTCATACAYTATTWTTAGYTGGGTCTCGGAGCCTGCAGGGGCCAAATGCTTTCAGCCTCCACACTGAAGCAAAGCTGTTGAGTGATGGAAAGTGCTGGGAGCTCAGAACATGTGAATGAAGTTCTTTGCTGCACCACAAACCCTATTTGCAGGAAGAATTTTGCTCACAGAAAACAGAGAATTCCAGAACGGTCAGGATTGGAAAGGACCTTAAAGATCATCAGTATCACTCTGTGCTATGGGCAGGGACACCTCCCACTGTCCCAGGCTGCTCCAAGCCCCAATATCCAGCCTGGCCTTGGACACTCCAGGGATCCAGGGGCAGCCACAGCTTCTCTGGGCACCCTGTGCCAGGGCCTGCCCACCCTCACAGGAACAATTCCTGCCCAATATCCCATCCATCCCTGCCCTCTGGCAGTGGGAAGCCATTCCCTGTGTCCTGTCMCTCCATCCCTTGTCCCCAGTCCCTCTCCAGCTCTCCTGGAGCCCCTTTAGGCCCTGGAAGGGGCTCTGAGCTCTCCCTGGAGCCTTCTCCAGATGAGCACCCCCAGCTCTCCCAGCCGGGCCCCAGAGCAGAGGGRCTCCAACCCTGGAGCTTCTCCTTGTCTTTCCATGGGCTTTTTCCAACAGAAGAGCAAATTAGATGTGGAATGTGTTGGCTGGAGTTGTCTTTGGGTGTCCCAAGGATTGGGCATCAAGGGGGGACACAGAACTGCCCACGGGGTTGCTCAGCACAGACTTTGCCCTTCGCAGGCCTTGCTTTCACACAAAACAGAGGTTGGTGGGAAAACTTTATCAGTTTGGTATTTCCTGGTGGAGGGGGTTGAACATTGCTCCAAACCCTTGGGAAAAGGTTTTGCTGCAAAGGGCAGCTCCGTGCTCATCTGGAATTCCATTTTCCAGTAAAACGGCCCAGGGATGTCGGAGAGCTCTCGTTGTCCATGGCAGTGGGSTTGGAACAGGATGATCTTCAAGGTCTCTTCCAACCCAGTCATRATCCCAAGTCATTYCAAGGTKCTGTTGCTCTAACAAACRTTCATTAATGTTGGAAAAGACSTCCAAGATCATCACATACAACGTRTGACCAACCACCACCCTGTCWCCCAGACTGTGGCACTGACTGAACACCTCCAGGGATGGTGACCCCAYSCTGGGCAGCCCCTTCCAAAGCCTGACAGCCCTTTCCATGASRAAATCTTCCTGATGCCCAACCTATGRTCTGCAAAAGGCTGGGCTGGTGAGCTGCAGAGGTGAAGGTGCTCTTCACCCTTCTTTTACAAACTGCTCCCCAAATCCAGCCTGGATCAGAGGTTTGGGGCTGGCAGGAGCTGCTCTTTGGGCTCCAGGGAGTCATTGTCCCTCCTATTTAAAGAGAAATGTATGGACCAGCATTCCCACTCTCATTAATTTGCATCAGCTTCCCCACTGATGAGCTCCCCGGGGTGAAAGGTCTCAGCTGAAGTGGCATCAAGGTGAGGGTGACACCCCTGTCCCCACTGGGTCCCGGCAGCTCCAGGAGAGCCAGGGCTGGAGATGCAGTGAGCCAGAAGCGTTTATTCCATGAACCTCCTTCTCCAGTGGCTGCTCTGCTGCCGCCTCTCCTCGGATTAAGGATGCGAGAAGAACCGGAGGAGCAGCCTCAGACTTTCTATTCTGAGCAATCCCCAAAATCCACTCAGGAAGTTTAATTGCTYCAAGCAAAACTTGCAAATACCAATGGGGCACAAAGCACTTGAGCTGGCAATTTTCTTCACTGTTTCTGAGGATTCAAATGATATTTTGCATTCTCTWTTGTTGTTCTAAAGGTTTAGAAGAGCACTGAATTTTTTTTTTAGGGGGGGGAATTTTTTTTTTCCACTTCAAGCCCTGCACTTCTCTCCCAAAACATGTTCCAGTCAAGTTCATTGAAATTGTCTTGGTATTGTCAGAAAAATCAGTTTGACTGCTTCATCTTGTAAAACTTTCAAAGCTAAAAATTAACTGACATTTCCAAGTGAAATGTCATTTTGCTCCAAATAAATAAATAAATMAATCCAATGTTTTGACATTTTTAAAGCGCTCTTCCTTTGTAAAAGGAAAAGAAGTTTTTTAAATGAAAGTCGTGTCAAAACTGACTTTTTTCCCTCTTTTTTTTTTTCCTCAGAGAAATTTTGACTTTTACGGATTTCTTTCTGTGAGAAGAAATTGAGTGGCTCGCCCATGGGGCTGAGCTGGCCCCAAGGGTAACTGGAGGGATCKTGTGGGGATCCAATCAGTGTGGAGAGGTACTGGAGGAAGTCTTTGCTGGGCAGTTGGGTGGTTCTGCATCCCTGGCTGCATATAAATGAAAATTTCCCATCTCTGAAAGTGTGCAAAGCCAGGCTGGACAGGGCTTGAAGCACCCTGGGATGATGGAAGGTGTCCCTGTCCRTGGCTGGGGTGGAACTGGATGGGCTTTAARATCCCTTCCAACCCAAACCRTTTTGTGAYTCCATTATTTTATATAAATATATAGAAATCTTTATTCTGTGCAGGCTTGGCTGCTTGTTTAGAAGTCAGGAGACAAATTCCTAAAGCATTTGAGCAGCCCAAGCTTGGGACACAGAACCCCAGGAATGTCTCTTCTCTTCCACCAGACTCTGGAAATGTGGAGATGTCTGATCATGGAATCATCAAGTTTGGGAAAGACTTCCAAAATCATCAAATCCATCATTTTATGGGACACCCCCATGCCCACTAAGCCATGGCAGCTGTGCCACCCTCTGCTCGGTTTTGAACACCTCCAGGGATGGGGACTCCACCACTGCCCTGGGCAGCTCCTCCCAATGCTTGACCACTCTTTCAGGGAAGAAATTTTCCCTGATACCCAAGCTGAACTTCCCCTGGAGCAGTTTGAGGCTGTTTCCCCTTGTCCTGTCACTGTTACATGGAAGAAGAGCCTGACCCGGATCTGACCACAATTTTCAGGCACTTGTAGGGTGACAGAAGATCCCCCAACTTGCTGCTGTTTGGCTCAGCCTTGGAAACATCAGCTTTCCTCCTCATTTTATCTCATTATGTGCCTGTTAATGTGAAGGTAAAGAACATCATCTGAGCAAGCAGGTAGTCTCAACTCCAACTGCCCTGATTTTCACCCCAAGGGCAGCTCTGGGATGTGCCTGAGTGTGGGTTCAGTGCTCACTCACCCAGTCCCGCTCAATGTACTATTTGAAGCTGTGCAGGGCTGGGTTTTTTTTTTTTTTTTTATTATTATTTCTACATTGATTGATCTGCTCCCTGCCTTCAGTGGAAGTGACGTGCTTTGCTGAGGAAAGCAGATCCCAGTGTATTAAATCAGACACATTCCACAGCTCAGGGAGCTTTGAAAGAGCTCAGGTTTAAAGAGGGTGGGCAGAGCTCTCAAAAAACCATCAAGGTGGGATCCTGAGCCAGTGGGGCAGGGCACTGGGGTAGCTGGGGGCAGGCTGGGAAATACCTCATGGAAAAATGGAAAAAAAACCACTTGTCTAGCTGCTTCTCTTGCTTTCATGCCAGAGAGTGCAGCTGATGTTGGTAAATCATTGCAGAGCGTTGTAAATGATGTGTGGAAGGGGAAAAGGGAAAAAAAATCCCTTCTTGATGCAGGGAAATCTTCTGTGCTGAGGGCAATTTATGGCAGAGATTTCCTGGAATGACAGGGCAGGAAAACTTTCTGCTCTAAAGCRGTGAAAAAAATCCCCCCTTGTTTTTATTTCTATCTTGGTTTTTGTTTTAGTATCTTATTTCCCYAAAATCCATCCTCCCCAAATACTCCTGGGCCCTCCCAAGCCCATCCTTGGGCCAGCCACACTTCTCACACACCACCAATGGTTTCACCCCTCATTTTCCCTGCTGGTGAGGTTTTTGGAGAGGTTTCAAAGCCAATTACATTTCCCYTCTGGTGTTTKGGGATTTTTCTTTGTTTGTTTTGGGTCGATTGGAGTGTTTGGGGTTTTCTGTGTTGGGTTTTTTATATTTGGCAAGGCCACACAGTTCCCATGCCTGTGACTCCTTCCCTCATGCTTTTCTGGGGTGGTCTGGAAGCAGCTGAGCACAGAGAGTGGGAGARCAGCACCAACAGCCTCAGCCACACCAAAAACTGCAGCAGAGGAGAGGGGAACCCTGAGTGAGGAGAGCTCTTAGTCTTATGTTTAAATTTACATGTTTAAATTACAGTGGGGGAAATTCAACCTGAGCACATGGGAAATCCTTTTCTCTGTCAGGAGAGAGAACTCTGGAGCGCTTTGGGGCAGCTCAGACTCACGTAGGTGTTTTTATCGAGGGCACCAGAGAAATGCAGAATAAGAAAAGTGGTTTGAGAGGGATGACATAACTCGTTCATTTTCCTCCAAGTTGTAGGTGAGGCAGAGCTGGAGTGGCTTTATCAAGGGTTAGGGACCATCAGAGGCCTCGCTGGAAGGAGGAGGTGGTTGTGGCAGGTGGAGATGCTCATTCAGGAAAATTTGCACTGGCTCTTCCACCATCCCAGGTGGCTTCTGTTGGGAAAACCAATCCACAAACAGCAGATTTTTATGTCCAAAAAGGAGACAGAGGAGTCCTGTGACTTTATTCAAATCAAGGGAGAGGCCATGGGGCATTTCCATTGGATTTCTCAAATTGATAGAGGACACAGACTCTTTTATGCCAATTTCCTGGCCACCTTTCCCTCTCTCTTTCCCCATTGCTGAGGTACTCGAGAGGTACAGACTGCCCCAATCCCCTAACACAGACCCCATCTAAGGTGCATCCCCCCTTTTTATTCTTTGTGTCTCTGTTCTTTTTCTCTCAGCCCRGGGATTTAGCCCTGCCTTGGGTCAGTATCAGTCTGTGTCAATGGGTAGAATTCATGTGCAATTTATGGTTTCTCCCATTGCTCTTTTCACCTCAGTGTCTGGCCTGATCCACCAGCAGAGCCCACAGTTTCTTTGTAAAGGCACCTTCCTCTCATTTGTTTCACYCCAAGCCCTGTCCAACCTGGCCTTGGGCACTTCCAGGGATGGGGCAGCCCCAGCTCCCCTGGACACCCCATGGCAGTGCCTGATCCACCCCTGGGGCTGCATTCCCACCCTCCCCTCCATCCAGAGTGACCAGGGCTGGCTCTGGCCAGCACAGCATCACCTTCCACAAGAAAGGAGAGGACTTTATGACAATTCCTTAGCATGGCTTAAGATCATCTGAGCCCGGCCCAAGCGTGAGCTGAAGCCCAGACACAGCCCTGAGCCCACGGAGCAAAGCTGCTATTCTGGGATCGAGGGGAGGCGCGGCCCTATTGGGAATCTGTCAGGGCAGGCGAGCCGGCAGATGAGAGGTAGTCAATGACAGAAGAGATGTCAGGGTTTATTTCCAGTAAGAGCCRGTGAAGCTGGGAAAATTGCTCATTAATGCTTTATTGATATTCATGTTCCTATTGAAGAAGTCTGGGGTGGGAGGTGGAGCGGGGGGGCCGTGCCCCTGTTAATGGGGCCGGGCTGAAAATAGGTTCTTTTATGCCTGGGCAAAGGGGATGCACTGACCACGGGAGGTTTGCCTGTGTCAGTCTCTCTAAATAGAGTCTGGATCAGTGCTGTGCCTGAGCCAAAAGCTTTGGAGGAAAAAACTAATAACTCAGGTCAAACCATGCCAGCAGCGCTGGAGTTCTCGCTCGCCTTTTTTTTTTTTTCTTTCCACAAAGGAAAATTTAAAGCAGATTGTTGTAAAACTATGCAAAAATGTTCGTCTGTGGGGTTTGGGACTATTTAACCCTCGTGTTTGCTTTAGCGTTCTGTTTTTAGAGTAATTTGAATTTAAAATGCTCTATCAAAAGGAATTTATTTCCAAAATGTCAAATTACTTTATTTCAGAAGTGCTGACGGTAAAACGTTTGGCTTTTAAAAAACAAAGCAAACTCCATTAGCAGCTTGGCATTGGTGACATTCACAAATATTTTCTGGTTCCTTGGAACTCTTTATTCCATACATCTCCTCCATCCTGGCCAGTGTTGTAGCCAGGAACCAGGCTGAGCATCGCAGCTCCRCAGGGAATGTCCCCAAACCAAGCAACTCCCAGCGTAGTTGCAGATTTTGAGGCTCGCTGGAAATGGGATTTCACAGAATCACAGAATCCTGGAATGATTTGGGTWGGAAGGGACCTCAAAGCTCTTGTTCCACCCCCTGCCATGGGCAGGGACATCTCCCACTATCCCAGGTTATTTCAAGCCCCGTCAAACCCAGCTTTGGATGGTCCCAGGGTTCCAAGAGCAGCCACAGCTTCTCTGGGCAGCCTGTTTAGGGTTTTTCCTGTGTCTGGTACTCATCCCCTGCACACTCATCCTCTCAGCCTGCCCAGGCTCCATCTGGAGGGCCAAATCACATCCCCAGCCCTTCCCAGATGGCTCTGGCTTGGCTCTGCCTCACCTGAGCAGGGAATGGAGGGACCTCACTGAGGCAAAGGCAGCACTGGAGCAAACCTGCCACAGTAATTGGGGCAGTTCAGGAGGTAAAMCATCTCCTGATATCACATTTAATAAAGCTCTGCCTCTCCCCTGTCTCGTGAAGCCTCATTTCCTGGGCTGTGGATCAGCAGGGAGCAGCTGATTGCCGGAGCCCTGTTGGCACATCTCAGAGTTCTGCCATGTATAATTCCCATTTTCTTTTGAGTTTTGGCCTTTTTTTTCTCCCCTTTTTTTTTTTCCTGCTCCCGTGCCTGTTCACACGTTTGATCACAGCAGGATTTGTGGAAGGACAGGATGTAACATCCCAAAAGCTGAGCCAGACCCGAGTCTCCTTGCTGAACCACGAGCTGCCCTTTTCAGACATTGTTTTAAGCCCAGCACATTCCCTGCTCTACTGCATCCAGCCTGATCCCTCTGTCTGCTGGGACATGGTTTTAATGGAGCACTGAGCACTCCACAGGTGGTGAGGAGCTGATCCTCGTTGTTCCTGGCACATAAAAGCAGAATCACTTTTGTTTTATAGGCAGAGAACATTTTCCCTGGTGATGCCTCCTGTCACTCTGCTTTCCCAARGCAGCACTGTGGCAATGAGAAACCCCCCCGGGCAGGTGGAAAGAGGGATCAGTTTATTGCAAAAATAAGGGTTTTTAAAAATAATTCATTGTTATGGGTTTACAGTCTTGTGAAGGACAGCAAAGTGTTTTACCCAAACAGCATAAATCACACCAGGAACACATGATGGTCAGAACCAACCCCCACAYACCACRGGGTGAGCTCTCAYAGGTTYTATCCCTCATTTTCCAGGATTATGGAACTTGTTTTTCAYCTCTAGTTTAGTTGAATCATTCCCAGAATCCTCCTCTGGTTAGCTGAAATAACAGGAGAGAGCAGTAGTTTTGCAACTTTATAGGGTTTTATAAAGATTTATAAGGTTTTATAAAGGTTTATAAGGTTTTATTTAACCACAACAGCAGGACAGCTTCCCACTAAAACTCTGCATCATAGGAAAGGCTGGGAAATGGCTGGGTATTCCCTGTTTGGGACACACCTGGTGGGGCACCCAGAAGATGGAAAGCTGCCCTCAAATCCCTCCTCCCGTGCAAAGAGAAGGTAGTGATGGATGTTTATGGGCGCTGAGATGATGGAAGATGCTCCCGTCAGGGTTATGGCACTGCTGCTCCCAGACCTGAGGCCATGGAAGCAATAACACGCAGGGATATCGCTCTCCGCGGCTTTATGGTCCTTTTCATCACCACAAAGGTGCTTGCTTTGGTTGGAAGTTGATTAAACTTGCAGGGAAGGATGGTGATTTACGCCTGGCCAGTCCTCTCAACCACTTTGTAGCCACAGTGTGAATTAAGGCTGATTAAAACCGAGGGAAGGCTCCCCTCTGCCTCACGCTGGGTTTTTGGATTGGGATGTCGGGAGCATCCGTCCCTGCCTGGGCTCCTCCAGCTCTCCAGCTGCCAGGCACTGATGGGAGAGGAGGGCACGGGCCAAAACACAAGAGCAGGGCCCTTATTATTCCAAATGAAAAGCTGCTCTTCTCATTAAAGCCGAAAATTATGGTCTGCAGATAACTCTGGTGGCGGTTCATGGAATCAATAAACCCCCAGTTTGTTTTGAAAGCCAAGTTGCCGAAATGCCAAAATACATATTTTGCAAATTGCTTAATTTCCATTTGAAAAGATCAAACCTTATTTCTTCTGAAAGCYGAGAGGTGGGATGGGGGAGGCGACACACACACACAGCAATTTCAATCTCCTTTTTCCCATCCTGAAAGATCCATCATTYGATGGAAATCGAGAGCGGTGGAGAAATGGCTTCCTTTTGTTTTATTTTGCTTTTTAAACAACTGCCACGCAGGGAAGCTAATGGTCTGAGTTGTCAGAGTGTCTGGGCTAATTCCAAAGCAGCCAATGCTGATTTTTGGAAGCAATATTTCTGGCTGTCAGGGCGTCTTCTCTTGGGAGTTCTGCCTTTTGGAGGCGTGATGGTCACTGGGGCTCTCGTGGGCACTCGTGGCTTCTGAGGAGCCTYGTTGGCTCTGGGAATGTGGGATATGAAAGCTCCTGTCAGGGGTGCAGGCTGATGGGAACACTGTGGGATCACTGAGCAGGGGCTGCAGGGTGGATGAGGCCCCGGGATCTGAGCCTGGAGATTTCCAAGGGGTTTTGTCCTGAGCTGACCATGTGGGCAGGCACCAGCTCTGCTCTGCTGGGCATCTGGAGCCTGTCTCAGCCCAGTGTGGAGCTGAGCATCCTTCAGCCCCTCAGGTCACCAAAATTGCAGGAAAAACAAAAACTCTTCAAGAGCATTTTAAATATTAGAGAGTCAAGGCATTTATTTTCTGGCCAGGATGTTGTTCTGACCAGGATGTGCCACAGAAATAATTTTGCCCACACAGAGCCAGGGTGTGCTGAGAAAATCATTCCATGATACATGAATTGTACAAGATTTCCCCCAAACTTTATGCAGTCAAAACCCAGAGAACTTTATTGGTTTAATGTCTATTGGTCCAATGTTGTGCAGTTCTCAGGATGTGGGTTACTATTGGATCTGGATTTCTTCACCTCTGGTGCTGATCAGGTCCTTCTTATCTCTCTTTTCCCAGCCCAGGTGCCTCTGACCACACCAGGGGGGAGGTTTGGAGTCGATGCTCTGTTAATGGTCATTGATGGTCACTGACGGTCACTGATGGTCACTGACAGACATTGATGGTCACTGATGGCAGTTGATGGCTTTTATATTTTGTGCTTCTCCCTCTCTGTTGAGCTGTGAAGCTCCTCAGGCCTCACCTGCTGGATCAATGCCCTGCAAAGAAACTACAGCGCCTTCCCCCAGGGCAAAGGCAAACAAAATCTTGGACTAAAGCTGTATTGAGATTTTTAAACTGCAGTTCCAACACTCACACGTGTCAATAATATTCACATTGATTAGCTGCTGACTGCTCAGGGAGGGAGAAGCCAGGCAGGGGAGCAGAGGAGCAGCTGGAAGGATAATTCACCTCAGAGGTGCCCGCGGCACACACAGCCCTGCCCTGCGCCTCCACACCCAGGCACTTCTCTTTCTTTCCCATAACCACTYGAAAAATAAAGATGTATGATGCCTACTTGAGCAGAATAGATTGTTTTCGATTGCTATTCATCTATTATTTTAGAAAGTAAAATGAATAAAACTTATGCAGGTCACAGACATTAAAGAGCATTTTTATATCAGTTTGGGAGCGCTTGTCAGCTTTGATTTATTAAGTAACGTTCCCCGACTGGCTACTGGTGTGTGTTGTCAGTCTCTTGATAATGGATAGACCTCACAGCTGAATGCTCTGTGATTAGACTTCTCAACTATATATTTTTAAATAAAGGCATTGCTTTTTTGGGTTTGCTCATTTCCCTCTCTTCGGCGATTTCATTCATCTTCCCTCGCCCTCCCTCTCTCCRCTGTAAATTTGTTGTTGTTGGAAGCTATGAGGATGCTAAATGGGACACATCTTAGAGGGTTTGGGTTGGGATTTTTTTTTTGTTTTTTTGTTTCCCCCCCTCCTAAGCTTGCTTGCAGCTTATCTTGATGGATTAAATGTCATGGGGGGACAAAAGTGTCTGAGAGAGGCTCCTGAAGCAGCTCTGCAGAGGGACCGCGACACGCGGTGCTCACTCACTACGGCTGCGTCAGCGTTTTTGCTGTCACACTGCTCTTCCCTGGGACTCAGGGATGGAATCACCAGGGCCAYGTGCAGAGGTGGCTGTGGGAGCCCCTTGACCTCTCCAAAGGGAGCAGGGGCTGAGCAAACCCAGCACCGCCAGTCCCATCTCTTTAAGGTTGCTGGGAGTCAATGGGAATGGTGAGGAGTGACACACAGGGAACTTCAGAGGCACGGCTGTGTCTCCTCTCACCACAACAGTTTGTTTTCCCCTCGGAGGATGGCCAGGCTGAGCTCAAATCCCCTGCTGGAGCCTCTCCAAGGGTGGCTTGGGCACCCCTCGGTCACGAAGGGCCGGGATTTGCAGTGCTGGCTCTGAGCCGCTGTTACCAGGCACGTGCTGGGATCTTCTCCCAGGAACAGCAGCAAATGGGGCTGGGGATGAGTGTCCTGGGCTAAAATCCCCAGCTAGAACTGTAATTATGCTTTCATAAAGAGCTGAGCTGGAACGAGGATGAGATTGTTTCCCCAGGGGCTGCAGGAGCACCGGGACTGACTCATTAGCGTGGAATTGCAACGGGGCAGGTGGGAGGCCACCAAGTGCTTTTGTAAATGAGTCCTGCAGTTCCTTCAGCAAGGGCAAAACTCAACGACTTSCCTGGGATGCTGGGATGAGGCAGCGACCTCTGCTTTTGTTATCCAAGGCTTTGGTCTCAGACCAAAACTGACCAGACTTGGAAAAATACAAAATGCACTGATAAGAAAAAAAAAATACTGCACTGATTTCGTAAGTCTTTTTACTCTGTATGGCTCTGAAAATTGCTTTTGATTTAAAGGTTAAGATCTGACAAGCCAACAGACCTTAAACATCTTATCTTTCCCCTCCTTTTTTCCTCACGGTCTCTTTCAAAACTTGAAAGATGAGAAGATCTGTACAGGAACATCTGCATGGGGAGGGGGGCAGCAATTCAGTGGAGAAGCGCTCCTGCTGTCCCTCCACTGCTGACTGGGGACATGTTGGTCACACAAGGACTTGGTTACCCCAGGCTGTATCAGCCTCTGGTCCCTCTCACAAGAAGATCCAGGCCTGGTGAGCAGGGGCTGAGTGACCCATGGGGGAAGAGGAAGTGCCAGGAAAGGACAGAGCAGGGTTTGGAGTTGCGGTTTTGGAAGGACAAGTGATGTGTCTGTAGGGATTTGAAGTGATGGTTGGCTGCAGGAGGCACCAGGGTGTGCTCCCAACAATGCCTTTGCAGCTCATTGAGTGCCTCCTGCTGCTGTTTCTCAGCCTGCAGTGGCCTTGGTGGCTTTGGAWGTTCCAGTGACACTGCCATTACCTCCCAGTAACACAGGAATTTGTTATGAAGGCAGATTGTTTATTTGCACCTCAAAATGATAAGGCTGATGAACAAGATCACCTGAGAAATGTGTCCTGAAATGACTCATTAGGGGTGTTTTTGGCTTGTCCCTCCTGGCTGTTTTTCTTAAGCTGCCCCAGTGACGGGCAGGTGGGAATATCAGGGACAAGAAAGTGCTGGAGGCTCTCGTGCCAGTGGGGTCCCTGCTCTTGGAAAAGCTGGATTTGCCATCAGGGAGAGGGATCCCAGGTGTGAAGAGAAGGGTCTGCACTGAGATGGGGCAGCAGATTGGGGCCAGACTCCCTCAGGGTCAGTGGAGTTGGTGRGGAAGCATCAGGGGATTCCTCTGACATGTCCCAGCCGTGGCCTTGGAGGAAGGAGCTCTTGGCACGAGCAGTTGGGTCAGTTATGCCACCTTTGGCTCCATGAGGAGCTCCCTGGCCAGGCAGACCCTGTGGAGAGGTGGTGCTGTGTTTTAGGTGTGAGCAGGGCTGAAATCCCCCAGAGTATTTCTGTGACCTGGGATCCAACAGCTTCAGCCCTTCCTTGCTTTAGACCCAACATGAATGCAGGAAAACCTCCGTGTCCTACAGCAGAATCCACCTAACCATGGCCTTCATTCCCCTTTTTTCCTCTTCTTCCTCCAAATAAAAATGCCTACATTTTCTCCAATTTACCAGATAAAAATCCTGGAGCATTTCTCCCTGAGAATGAGAATAAAACAATATTCTCCCGTTCCCCTGTGCGGGTGGAGCTTCTCCTCCCAGCTGAACGTCCTCTGCACGACCTTCTCCATCCTTGGAGCCCTGCGGGGAATTCAGGGATTATCAGGAAGGGTTARGACATCCAGGTTGAGGGCAGTGAGGGAATTTGGCCGTGCCAGTGATGTCACCAAAGGGAAGCTGCTTTGTGCCCCCCCAGCCCTCCCGATTCCCGCACGGCTCCCGCCGGAGCACCAGATGGGCTTTAATCAGCACCGCCGGGCGCCGCGGGGTTATTATTAAGAGACATCTAGTTCTGGATGAGAGAAGATTATCCAGGGTTTATTTCCAGCTGATAACACTCTGCCCTTCCATAACACCTTTTATCTGAGGATCTCGGAGCTCTTCGCAGACTCAGTTAATTAAGRCTCGCGTTGGCCCCTGGAGCCGCGGGTGAGACCCGGGCCAGGAGCACCGAAGCTGCAATTAGGAGGGATCGGCTCTGGCAGGCAGATAAGGCTCATGATCTCCTGCYTTTCCTTCACCGTCTTATTTTGCATGTTTATCTACTTTGCGCAGTTGAGAGCAGCGAGCCCGCAGGTTGCAGTGCCTGCCCCAAGTTCTCACAAGGTGTCACACCGGGCTCAAAACTTGTGGGTCGCCTGTTCCAGCCCCAGAACGTGCTGGGTGTGAGGATACATCTGACTTTGTCCTCCAAGTCTCCCTTTCCTCTTTCCCTAGCCTTGGTTTCCATGAGCTCCATGTCTTGGCTCTGCTCGAGTTTYCTTTCCTCAAACCCAACCTCCGAGTCTTCCTTTGCTGGAAAACAACAACAAAACCCCTCGCAGGCCTCCAAAAAAAGGCCAAAAAAAAAGAGCTTTTGCTGCCTCTCCCCACAGGGCCAGATTCCTCAATAGTGATTTCTCTGGAGAATAGCTGGGCCCGAGGTTTCCTTCCCCTCGCCTTTTCTTTTCTTTACTTTCCCCTAACTAAAAATCAGGAAGCTCKAAAATCCTCTTTGAAGTACACTGTATGAAGAGGATTTATCCTTGTCCACTTAAATATTCATGACAGCTCGCATTTCTGTTCAAAAAGACACTTGTTTATTTAGATAAGATTTAATTTATTCATAATTTACCTAAATTTGCAGGAGCGTGCATGTACATTTTAGCTTATAAGTAGCGTAATACATAAAACATTATTGAGGCATGCAAATTACACAAATACAGCATTGGAAACTGCCTGCTTGTTTTAGGCAGATAACTAATTTCTTACCCTGAGTAGAGACACAAACACAATTGCCTGGGCTTGTTGCCTGGGATTTGGCGACTCTGAATTATGCTTCCCTTAATGCAGGAGGCGCAGCTTTTGAGCGGGGCTGTGGCAAAGCCCTCTTTCCTTGGACTGTGAACCGTAGTAATGCCAAAGCCCTTTGCTGGAGGAGTTTTTTTTTTTTTTTTTTCTTCCCAGTCCTCTCTCCGGAGACTCAGTTTGGGTTTGGCTCAAATCTCGCAGTTCCTCTTTGTTTCCTTGGTGTGGGGTTAGAATTTGCAGTGGGACTGGGGGGATGATGGAGGGTGGGAGGGATATCCCGTTCCACAGGGTGGGATCTGTTTTTCCTGTCATCGACCTCCTTTCCGTGAACAATGGAGCCACTCGCCCCTAATTAATCCCTGCAACCCTCAGGGTGATGTGACCACTTGTTGCTTTCCTCAGGGARGAGCAACAAATGCCCCAAAATTTCCTCATAGACCCCAAATATCCCATTTTCTACTCGCTTCCAGTTAATAATCACACAAATTAGTATCCATGGAATGTGCTAGGGAAAGCAGGCTGGGCTTCCTCCCAAATCTCCAGCCTTTGTGCCATCAAACAGCAGCACGAGGGCTGAGGCTGGTGGTGCAGTGGGGATTTTTGGGCTCTGGATTTGGAATCTGGGCAGGAGGCACTGACTGCCCCATCACTGCTCTATCACTGAGATTTAGAAATTGCTCCTAACAGGGGCAATTCCAGCCAGGAATGAGACGTTTGCAGTTGTTTATATGGAATATGGGATCTCTCAAGGATGTGRCTGTTGGGCAGACCCCACTGTGTCACCCCATAACCTCGAATTGAAGTTCCGTGACACTTCCTATGAGATTTCCCTCCTCTGACTGTTCCAGGCTGCAAATTTGGGCTGGAATTCCCAGGGCCAGATGTCCTCCTGGGCTCACAGGCTTTGTTTTGTTTATTCTGCAGGGATGGACAAGGAGAGATGGACACAGCCAGGGCTGGGTGATGCTTTTGCTTTCTCCCTTTTGATTTGAAATCAAAACTAACATTTTTCATCGCTTTCCAAGACTGAATTTAATGGGGAAAATACATTTTCCCTGAATTTGACTGCTCCAAAAAACAACTAATGAGTATCTCCAGAGCCTGAACACCTCAGGACAGGGAAAGGTACTTTCGGTGGGGTCATGAAAATGCTTTATTTTAATCTTAGCCCTTGCAGCTTGGAAAAATAAAACTCTTCCTGACATTGGGAACAGCGTTGAGTGTGCAGGTGGATAGGAAGGGTAGAAACTGCTGGGGAAATGCCCCCAGGGAACAGTTTGGGGTGGCCCTGTCCCCTGTGTCCCTTGTCCTCACTGCCTCAGGGCTGCCAGGTAACCAGAGCAGGGTTTCCATGGTCCTGCTGGGTCATGCAGYGAGGACAAGGAGGTGGCTCTGCTGCATTTGGTTTATAGGAAAATTTAATTACAGAGGCTTAATTACATGGTCACAGCAGATTTGGTTTTTCAGCAGGTCGTGCCCTCACTGGGTGGGCAGAACTCATGGAAAGAGCCAAGCTGGTTGTGATGAGCTCCAGGAAAAAAACCTATCCAGAGAAATGGGAAGCAAAATAAGACCAAAAAACCCTGCCCAGAGAAATGGGAAGCAAAATACGACCAAAAAACCCTGCCCAGAGAAATGGGAAGCAAAATAAGACCTAGGGAGAAATGCTGGTATTCAACATTTCCTGCAGAAAGGAGGTCTGTCTGTAGGTGGGCTGGAGATCCTGAGATGGGGTGGGGCAATGCACAGGGGAGGATTTTGGTGACATAAACTCAGCAATGCTTCATTTAGTCAGAGTTACCTGACCATGATCCTCCAATTGCTGAGCCCCTGTSTGCAGAGAGCTTTCACAGGAGGATCAGACGGGTTTTTACATAGCCCCAGTCCCCATTTTATCCTTTTTTCCTCTGGCCTTCACTGAAATTCCTGCATGGGCTGTGCTTTTAAGTGAGGATTTTMTGATGGAGTGGGCAGAGTTCAAATTCTGAGTTTTGTCGGGGCCTGTTGGAGCTGCAGAAATGGAATGGAATTCTGCCT
>NW_026623433.1:1270089-1300338 GCF_030028575.1 Malurus melanocephalus
CCTTCCTCCAAAACGTGTGCTTGGGAAGATTTTGGATTTTGGAGGGAGCTGAGATGAGGGASTTTGTGTTTGGGAGTGGGATGGGTGGAGAGCATCTGAACAAAAACTTCAGGTTTCAAATAATTCCACTAAAAGAGCTCAAAACCCTGTGAGTTTGACCACCTCAATGCCTGCCCTGTGCAGAACTGGGAGATGCAGTGTTTGGTTATTCCTGAGCATTCATTAATTAAAGGAAGAGATGAATATTAACTGAGCAGCCCCAAGCAGGGTGTATCGGAATAGAACACGCCATCGATCAGAGTGAAAAATAAATAAATAACAGAAGTGTCCCCTCCCAACCCCAACACCACCTGTAGATGTATTAGGCAGAGAATATTGAACCGGGCTCTCCTGGCTCCCGTGCAATTGATGCAATTTATTTTCAATTTGTCAAACGTGGCATTGGAGCAGCAATTGGTTTTGGTGATTTATTAGGAATTTTCTAACCAGGGCACTCTGTCATTGGAGTTACTTCACTTGTGCTCAAGTAGATTTTTGTCTTTCTGCAAGCTCAAGCTGTGAAGTCAAGAAGGTGAGTTTTTCTATATTTTCACTTTTTTTTTTTTTTCCTAAACCAAAAGGGAAAACTGAATGAAACTCAGSCAAAAAGGGAAATGGGGAAAAAGTAGCAGAATTGACATATTTTAAACATCATGACAGGATGGGCTGTTTAAATTGCCTCTGTGAATTGATTTAAAAGCTGTTGGTAGGCATCTCTATTTCATTAACTGTCTTTCTCCTTCATTTCAGTCACTGGAGTCATTGCCTCTTATTACCTTCCAGGTTCGTGATATCCATCCACATGGTTATTTTAGTTATTACTATCTGTATACACAAAATGTAAGAGGCAATTTTGGGACAGAAGTAGCTTGGGAGGGATGTGGGGATAGCAAAATAAATAATTTGATTCCCATATGGCACCCATGATTTAAAGCCATAGGGATTAATGGGAGTAGTTTGTGCTGGGTGTGCATTTTGGTCAGAACCTGTAGGGAAAGTGTTGGGGTTTGAGGTATCAAATCTGCATCTGATTATGAAGATTTTTGGCACATTGAATAACCAATAATGAGCCCACAGCAAATTTTCTCCTGGGAATTAGGTGCTGCAGTATTTTTCATGGTGAATATAATTCATGATATTTTTCAACCCTTCTGACGGTGATGGTGTCAGGAGTTTGGTGAATTTGAAGTGCATTTTTCCTCACCTCCTGCTCCAAGGAGGAGCTTGAGGAGGACTCCTTCCTCATCCTTGGGGACGTAAATGATCCTGTCCCCCAGGGAACACCAATTCTCCCCTCATTGAACAGGTGAAAATGTGAATRTGTGCTCTAAAGGCTGCCAGGTGTTATCCAGATCTGTGCCAGGAAAACAGGGGACAAGAAGGGGTCAAAAAGAGGAAAGCTTTTGTGATGTCCTTCCCAGAGCTCTTCTTGTCAGACCTAAACAACACAGCAGTTCCAGATTATTTCCACATTTTCAAAAACGCTGGAGCTTCCAGTCTGTTCTCCCAGAGCTCTGCGGAGTCATTAGCTGCTTACAGCACTTAAAAGGAAAATGCGCTGCTTCGGAGACTTCRCTTCTGTTTGCTGTCTTTACCACCAACTAATTGGTTGGATAACGAGCAAATATTTTTCCTCTGTTCCTCAATTTCCAAGCTTTTTGACTTGCAAGCAGGAAGAGCAGAAGCTGCCTGCTGTTAGCAGGAAGGGAGAAGGGAATGAGCTGCGGGAGCTGCGTTCGGGGTGTGATTGTGGGGCCGGGGTCCAGCTGTCCCCACGGGTTGTGCCTCTTCTTCTGTGCTTTTGTCACCAAAACCGTGGGGAAAACTCCCCAACAACATTTTCAATGTTCGAGAGGCAAGGCTTTAGTTTATTTTCTGACCAGGATGTTGTTCTGACCAGGTTGTGCCACAGAAATCATCTCATCCACACATCGCCCGGGTGTGCAGAGAGAATAATTCAGTGACACATGGATTTTACAAGATTTTCCCTCAAACTCTATCTAGTCAAAACCCACAAAACTTGATTGGTTTAATGTTCATCAGTCAAACATTGCGCAGTTCTCAGGATGTGGGTTCCTGTTGGATCTGGATCCTTCTTATCTCTCATTTCCCAGCCCAGGTGCCACCAACCATGCCAGGGGGAC
The DNA here is from genome assembly GCF_030028575.1 of Malurus melanocephalus. Lineage (NCBI taxonomy): Eukaryota > Metazoa > Chordata > Aves > Passeriformes > Maluridae > Malurus > Malurus melanocephalus. Next base: position 1,272,273 of record NW_026623433.1, read on the forward strand.
ATTTGGAGCCACTGCTCTATTAATGGTCACTGCTGGTCACTGCTGGGCTTTGATGGTCACTGATGGTCACTGCTGGGCTTTGGCAGTCACTGATGGTCACTGATGTCCCTTCTCTTCTGTGCCCCTCCCGTTCTGTTGAGCTGTGAAGCTCCTCAGGCCTCACTTGGTGGATCAATGCCTACAAAGAACCCCCCGCACCCTTCCCCTGGAGAAAAGACGAACAAAATCTTTAACTAAAATTATACAAAAAAATTTTAAACTGGTGTGTTTTCCAACAATTTTACATCCTCAGGTCTGCTCTGACCCATCCTTCAGAGCAGCTGGGGAAGGGAAGGGTGAAGCTCTGCAGGGCAGGGGGACAAACAGCTACAGTTCAGTGGGAACAAAGCAGCCAGGAGCCTTGGAAGGAGGGCTTGGATGGTCCTGTTATCAGGGTAACTGGGTGGGGAGAGGCATCTCCAGAGCAGAGGGACTGGCATTATCTTGATACAAAGCCCGAGCCCCGTGTGCTGCCAGCAGGAGCTGTGCCCAGCTCCAGACCCAGCGCCCAGGAGCATCAGGTGCAGGGTTTTATCCCATTCTCTGCTGCTGCTGCTGCAGTAAAGCCACCCCAAAATAGAGTCGAGTCTGAGATGGTGAAGGATCTCAAGGGGCTACAAGACGAGGGGCTGAGGAGAACTGGTTTGTTCAGCTGGAGGAGATGAGGGCAGAGCTCAGGGGGGCTGCACTCAGGGGAGCAGCTCTGATCTCTGCTCCCTGTGACAGGTACAGGACCCAGGGAAGGGCTGGAGCTGGGCCAGGGCAGGGTCAGGTTGGATCTCAGGGAAAGGTTCTTCTGTCCCCAGAGGGTGCTGGCACTGCCCAGGCTCCCCAGGGAATGGTCCCGGCCCCGAGGCTGCCAGAGCTCCAGGAGTGTTGGGACAGCGCTGCCAGGGATGGACAGGGGGGGATTGTTGGGGGTCTGTGCAGGGCCAGGAGCTGGACTGGGGGATCCTGTGGGCCCTTCCAGATGAGGATATTCTGTGAACCCTCCTGGCTGCCTGTAAATGTTCTCTGACTCCCTCCTGCTCTTGGAGTACTGAATACTTGAATATCCAGAAGAACAAAGACACCTTGGCATGAGGCTCAGAGCAGCAGCCTGGTTCCATCTCACCTGCCCCAGGTGAGTTTTGGGAAGGAMAGATTGGGAATGCTCTGTGCTGGTTTAGCTTTTCCCCACTGCCTTCATCTGATCTGTTTGGGATGGCCTCGTTTGTCTTCCATCCAATGCTCTGTGTCCCTGCATGAAAGGAATTCCAAACTTCGGGAATTTGCAGGACCAGGCTGAGCTCAGAGCTCCCAGCTTAAGCAGAGACCAATGCTGCCTGTGGCACCTCTCAGACCCACCCCATGGGCAGCAAGAGGTGACCCCACTGTCCCCCACCCACAGAATGACCCCATTACCTGTGAACACRTCTCTTGCAGCATCCAGTTTCCAAGGCCCACTGCTTGGAAATGTTAGTGCTGTATCCTGCTGTTTCACGTGCTGGATAATGGCATTTMCCAGCATCTATCTCAAATTCCCAGGCCTTTTTTGCGCACAACTTCTGGCACCAGTGCCGCCTTGGGGTGTCAGGATGGGAGGTGGCACTCTCCAGCCCAAACAAAGCACATCCCCAAATTTTATTCATGAAGATTTGCAGCCGCTCCCAGGATTTGGCAGCTGCCTGCAAAGGCTGGTGACAGGATTCATCTGGTGAAAAGTCCCGGTGATAAATAGCAAGTGGGAGTGATTACCCAGCCGTGGTCAGTTCATGAGTGGGTTTTTCATGTTGGCTGGGGTGTAATTTGGTTTCCAGTGGGAGCAGAATGTGTTATTTCTCCTCTCTTTCTCTCTCCTCCATCTCCTAAAGACACCGCAGGACTGAGCTCGTAAAGCAGCAACTGTTTGCAGGCACTCACCTCGTTTAAAGGCAAACTTGATCAGCCTTGAAAGGAGAAGGAGCTGGTGACGCCTGAGAGCTGGGACGTGCTCTGGGCAGAGAGGGAAGGGCTCTCTGCAGGTGAAAGCAGCAGTGATAGTTATGGCAGAAAATCATCCTGCTCCATCTGGGCTGAAAAATTTGCTAATTGCAGCAGGGTGCCTTCCCGTGGGAGAAATGACTTCCGTGTTTTCAGGGCTGTCCTGTGAGGGTCAGGGATGCTCCCTGCCTCATCCCAAGGCTGCTTTAGCTGAAATACCATCAGCTATTTTCCTTCTGTTTCCATCCATCCCTGGCACTCCCCATCTCCAGCTCGTTASAGGCTTGGCAGGGAAAAGAGGCAGGGGGAAGAGAAGGGGAAGGAAATCTTTCATTTCCATTTCCAAAGCCGCGTTTCGCTGCCGAGGAGCAGGCACGGAGCTGATGATGCTCATGGAGCTGCCTCTGACAGCTCCATGCCACAGGGAAACCTGGGCTTCCATTTCCAGCCCTGTCCCCCCTGGGCAGAGCTGAGGAGTTYGTGGGGATCAGCAGGGAGAAGGAAAACAATTTGATCAAGGGGCCCTGGAGTCAGGCACATGGAGAAACTGGTCTGGTGGGGTTTTTCAGCTTTCATCAGTGTCAAGTTGATTTTATTTTTAGAGCAGTGATGATATTAAAAATAAAAGGAAGGGGGGCAGTGAGTAAAGCCCCTACAGGTACGTGGGGCAGAGCCCCATCAGCTGCTCAACTGGTCCTTCCTGACCACTCCAAGCTTTTTGGGGCTGATTATAGGGGATTTTACAGGGTGGGTGGGGTCATAGGTGCAATATTTCACTGCATGGAGCCCCCTAATCCATTGCCTGCATTTTGTCCAATGCATGTCCCTGCATTTTGCAGTATTTGGGAGTGGGGAGATTGTTTTATGGCATGACCAGAGTGGTGAGGGGGAAGGGGAAGCCCTGGGAGAGCTGCTTTGTTGTGTCAGTGCGTGGGGACTGCGCTTGGTGACAGTTCCCACAGCTGCCAGGGGGACAATCCCAGTGAGCCTGTGTCCTGTCCCTGCCTGGGGCCAGCAGCAGGGATTTCTGAGGAAGATTGGAGRAAACCCCACAGCAGGCAGAGGTGAGGGTCCCCTGCCTCCAGACAGGTGCTGCTCCAACTCCTGATTGCCAAAAACTGCTCCAAGGCCTGAAGCCTGAGGTGTTCACTGTCTGTCCCAAACTGCTCCTCCCCTTCATCATCCACTGCCCTCCCTCACTCACCCTCAGCACCCAAACCAACCTCTGGTTCCTTCCAAACCATCAGGGTTGTGTTCCTGCTGCCACACACATTGAGAGAAGTGAGCTGATGTTTGGGGGAGACACAGCCCCCTTTTACAGGCAGTGAGTGGGGACTGTCTCCAAAGGTGTTCCTCGAGTTTTTGAAACATTTTTCATCTGTGAGAGAAAGGAAGGCAAAGCTGTGGGTGGCAGAGCATTGCCTGGAGAAGTTCTACTCTCTTCTGCTTTCACCCAGACCCAAATTCTTCCCTGCTAATGATGGTCATATGTGGGACTATAAAAATATATTTTTTATCATCGTTATTATTTTTGTGTTCCAAATTGCCCCAGCAAAGCTACCCTGAGCCAGTGCTGAGGRAAGATGAAAGTTCACTGCTTTCTGTGCCAACGAATATGAAAATAGGAGGGGTTTTAGACTTCTCTGACGTTTTCCTTGTCTTCTGAGCAAAAAAAGTAGCAGGAAAGCAATAAAATAAGGCTTCCAGCCAGGACTCCAGCTGCCAGGAGAGTTATTAGTCCTTTGCAGCCTGGGCTCAGGAAGGGCTTTTTTAAACCCAAGCCTGGCAGGTGGGATGAGACCCTGGTGCTCAATGGGGCAGAGCAGCACTGCCTTTCACGGGGCAGCTGTGGGCAGGGTAAGATCTCAGTGATGGCAGYGTCTCCCCCAGCCTSGTGTCAGGATAAACAAGGTATTCCYGTGATTTCAGTCTCCTTTGTCGCAGAGCTGGCGCTGCCCTGGCACAGACAATGAGGCCATGCGGCGCAGCCGTGACCCCGTGCTGGCAGAAATGCCACGGTGCTTTAATGAAGAATCCTGAGCAGAGCRTAAAAACACCCACGTTAATGCTGGCTTGGAGCCTACAGAGGTGAGCTGGTCCTGGGCACAGAAGGATGGGTGGAAATTGGCCTGTGCAGCTCTCGCCCAGCCTCAATTAATGGAGATAATGCTCTGCTTGCAATGAGCTGATGCCTGATGATTTATGCCTTTCCTTTTTATATACCTTTTTATATATTTTATATACACTTTTAGACATTTCTGCACCCTTTATGTGTCCCCGTACCCTTAGCCTGCATGTTTTTAATTCCTGTAGCCTGATATTCCAGCTCAGTTTTGGGGTTCTGCTGAGCAGAGACCAAACATCCTGAGGAAGGAGTCAGTGTGCCCTGTGCTATCTTAAACCTGAAAGTTGGAGCCTTCTCTCTGGAATACATTATGTGAACTGGGCTGTGGCCTCACCCCGGGATGGGATTCTTTAGAATAGGGGGGCCATGACTTCATTTGTTAAGTTTCTTATTGGGGAATTCTAGACAGACATCCTAATTTGTGAAGTTTATTAAACTTGTATCCCTGCTATTCACTAGGTGCATCTTCCAGCCTTCCATGCATTTTCCGTCGAGTTATGCACCTGGGATCCCAAATACCGAGGCAAAACCTTTTTATCTCCTTAACTGTGTCTGCATGATAATTAAAACTGGCCACAAGGCAACAGGGCCATTTCTGCTTCGCCACTTCCCATGACCCCACTGAGCTTCATGGCATCGGTGGGGATGCAAACACATGAGTCCCATGCCAGGAAAGCCCAGGGCTTGGCTGGAAAATGCAAAAGTGGGAGCAGAGCGTGGATTTGCCATCATCCCTGCCAGCTGACGGCGGAGGTGGGCAAGCAGAGGCTCCTCAGCAGAGCCACAGGTGACTCGGGCTGAGTGCCGCAATCAGGAGCTCATTTATCCCAGCTTGGAGTGTCACGCTCTGGTAACCAGGCACTTCCTTGTTGCTCATCTCGAAATCCCAATCGAGCGCCTTCATTATCACCCAGCGGTGTTTCCTTTGTGGATAACAAGTCGTACTGCGAGCATTAATGGAGCGTCGGATGGATTTGTGTTGTGGGATTGTCGGGAGCGCTGATTGAGGTTTTGCCTGCGATTAGGGGGCTCAGCCAGGTGTGAGAGAGGGAGCTCTGCTGCCTCTAAGGTCGGGTTTGTGGTGCCTCTCCAAGGGGTGTTATCAGGGTGTGCCTTACAAAGTCAACCTAATGAGTTCCATGCTTGAGATCCCGAGTTTCCCTGATCCTGTCTGGCACCTGGTGCTGGTGTTGTGGCACTGCCTGCTCTGGAAGGCACTGTTTGGGGTTTCAGCAGCTTTCCGAGGGGCTATGGAGGGGCACTGTCCTCCCTGCAGAGTGTGGACCTTGTTTTGCAGAGCTGAACATAGAGGGAGAAATATGAGCTCAGCTTCTCACCCGCTCACGAATGAGAAAACATTCCAGGGACATGAGGAACGTCCTTTCCTTGTTGTGTGGAAGGAACAGGAGGTCAGGTGGGGCAGGAGCTTCTTGTCCAGCAGCTGTGGGAGCTGAGAGGCGAAGTTGCTCCACCCCAGCTGAGCGCTGTGACACTTTGGTTCCTCGAGGAGATCAGTCGTGGTTCCTTAATTGGGATGAATGTAGAGCTGGGGGAGAGGCTGGTGGCACAATCTGTCAATTTTACCGATGAAAAATGATGGGAAGTGGCATCCTCCCTGTCTGGCAGGCTCCCAGCCTCCTCCCCTGCACACCTCATTATCCCGTTCCACTGCTTCATCTCCATAACACTCAACCCTAACGATGGCGGAGGGATATTCATTTTCTGCAGTGTTATTTGATTATTACCAGCCCAGCCCGTGCTCCTTCTGGGATGGCAATGGACAATGTTTCCAAGACATTGTGGCTTGGGCACAAGCTGAGGGTGAAAGATGTCCAGRCTTAGGGTCCTGCCTGATGTGTGCAATATTTCTAATTCAGCCTTTCCATCCCTGTTTCTGGCCAGTTTCCTTGGTTCCAGGGTGCTTTAGCAGGAGAAGAGTGCTCAGACCTGCCAGGGAATCACAGAACTGAGTTGTGGGCTAGGCCAAGAGCTGAAAGGTGCAATAAAAACGGGCAAAGCTGGGGGTTACACTAAAAACGTGTGGCCAAACAATAAATCCGTTAAATTACCCTGCAGGCTGTGGGCAGAGTAGGCTGTAAAACTGCTCCTCACCTCCCCAGGGAGCCTTGTGCTCTCCCTCAGGGCAGCTCCTGGCACTGTGGGGTGTCCTTGTGGATCTTCCTTCTCTGCCCAGACCTCCCCATGAGTTCCCCAGACCCTTCAGGGGTTCCCATCAGGGTGACCCCSATGGACTGGACACTGCCCATGGCTCCCAGGCCAGCGAGAGGTGCCACTCACAGCTCCCGTGGCCACCGGCTCAGGTAATCTCTTCAAAAGCTCCTAACAAGTTAATAAGGATTGATCTGCTCCTCATCAGATCATCCTGGCTGTTCTTAATGAACCTGGGCATTTCTTTCCCCTTAAAAATGRGCTTCCAAATAAATACTCTCCTTCCAGTCGATGGGCAGCTGATTCCCTCCACATTGCCCCAGCATTAAGGAGGCAGCGCTCCGGCTTTGTGGTGGTCACGAGTGTTGGTTTTGGAGGGAGGCTTAAGTTAAGCAAAGCTTACATTTGGTCTTAAATAAAGATGGATTTAATTACAATTAACTGTCTCACTGAGTGCTGGTTTGAGAAAGCCGGCTCAGCCCTGATTTTTCTATCKAAGATTTAGTTGTAAGCCCTCAGAAAACACCCAAATTTTAATTCTCTCCTGGAGAGGCTAAGCCTCGAATAGTAAAAATAAAGGTGGAATGAGCAGTTTGAGAGGAGCCCTCAGAACAATGAAATTAGTGACTTTTCTGTCCAAAAAAAATGTTGCCTGAGGCAGCTGGGATAATCCACCCTGCTGTCTSCAGCATGGCCAGGAGGGAGTTGTCAGCGTAATGGGGTCTTTGAGAGATCACTGGTGCTTCTGGTGWAAATGCCCACCTGCTGTTGGAGCTCTCTGTTCCCTGTCGCACCCGTTTTCAGGGAATCCACGGGACTGAAGTCCTGCCCTGTCACTGCTTCCCCCTGTTTGGCAAATCCCTCGTGCACATGTTGCCATCTGCTCCCTAATGCTTTGTGTCAGTTTAAGTTCCCCTAAGCTGTTATTGACCATTTCTTGTGTTATCTGCACACTCCCTAATTCCTCTTCTCCTCTCCCCGGGGATCTGATCCCTGACTTAGGCAAATCCTCATCCTCTTCATTTGTGAACACAGATTCAAAAGTAAATATTGTAAGTGTCGATGTCAGCCTCTTATCCTCGTCTGCCTCCAATTTCCCTCTGTCAGTCTTATCTGTGCTGGATCCACTTATCTCCCGTGTCTGCATAATGGTCTTTTCCTTCTGTGTTTCTGTAAAAGCCGGGAGATTCTCATCGTTAACTGTCTTTTCTCCTTTAATTATATCCCCGTGTGTTTACCTTCCCCAACCCATGGCCCTGCTTCTAACACATCCCCACTTCTAAGCAGGCGAGTTCCCTTTGTACCTGGCTTTGATTAAAGATGGGAACGTCACAAAATCCCGTGTTCTGGAAACTCAGAGCCTGGGGCTGTTTGAAGCCGAGCCTGAATCCTGCGTGGAGCCAGCGCTGCTGTGGGTGCTGGGGTGGGGTGTGAGGATGCTGTGGGACACCACGCAGCCCTCGAGTGATGAACTGTGAGAAATCAGGAGGGGTTTTATATCCCTGTGTCCAGATTTTCCTGTCTGTGGGACGGGGAGAGCGTTTCCTACAAAGAGAAGGGGCAGCRTGGGTGCAAGCAGGGCAGAGGCAGAGCTGAGCTGCCTTTTAYTCTGTGGTTTTTTAGGGATGCAGGAGCATTTTGGGGCAGACCACAGCCAAAGGGAGCATTTAATTTAAGCCAAAATACAAACATTGAACTGCCCAGGAGCTTTGGAGTGTGTTTCTCCTCCACCACCAGCCCTGGTGGGTGCTCCCTGCTTTGTGCTGCCATCAGATCCCCCCCCACCTTCCAAGCCTCAGGATTTGTGCTCTGATCGTGGCTGTTGTTCTAACCTCGATAAATCGATCTATTTTACCTGTAAGTGCCCCACAATAGTGTTTATTACATAACAATCCCTATCAGGAAAGTGTCTCGGTGTATGATGTACAGCAACACTAAACGCTGGGGTAGCGGGAGGGCCCTGCTTTCTGCAAGCTGCAGCAGTTTGTAATTTCAAGATCAATATGATGATGTGTTTTTTGAATTTTAATGAATAAACTACGCTGGCATTTGTTGTTTACCTGCTTTCTGATTTTTTAACAAGTGGCTCTAGTGATAATTACCAAAATTCTGTCGTCGCAGAAGGGGGGAGGAGGGCGAGGGGGGAGAACCTGGATCCTTCATAACTCTCCAACTGGGCAATTATCTCCATACTGTATGTGCTGCTTTTCTATAAATGTTGAAATTCAGTAATTACCACTAGAGCCAGCCGTGACATTTCGAAAGCAGATACATAACAAATAGGGATGCCATGGAGTCATTAAAATTCAGATATCAAAACAGCTCTCCCTATTCTTCTTTGCATGAATCCATCTCTTTGTTTCATGAAGAATTCAGTTGCCAATTAAATACCTTTTCTTTCCTTTTTCTTCTTTGTTTTTTTTTTTATTTTTTTCCCCATTTTCTTTTTCCTTTTGCAAATGAATTCTAATCTCCATGAAAGGAGCTGAATTGACAGTCGTGACAGTTGGTGCATTAGGAAAAAACATGGACGAGTTTAGTCCTTCCTGAGGAACACAGCCAGCACCTCCCCAGCTTTGGAAATGATGAGGTTATATCRAAAATTTTGAGGGAGAGGGATGTTTTCCCAAGCAATTCCCCTTCTCTCCTTCTGGCACCTCTTTTCCTACTCAYTCTGTAAGGAAAAGCATCTTCCAAGCTGGCCAATAACTTTGGGAAACCTCTTTTTGCCTGTCCTGCCAGAGCTGTGGTTTCATGGCCAACAGGAATAGCTCAATTATCTCCCAAATTGTTATTCCTGCTGCAGTCTCATAGCAATCCCTGGCATCTGGCAGCCGGGATTTTTTATTACTTGGTGGGTTTTTTTACTGGTTTGGTTGAGGGGTTTTTTTTTTTTTTCATTTTTTAACAATGTTGTCTTGTTTACGGGTTTGACTCTTGGAAGACAGGATGTGATGCCTCCCAATCAGTCGCTAATGAAACGGAGGGATTGACAGGCTGGAATTGATCCTTCCTTTGTGATCCGGGAGCAGCAGACAGGGCTGCCTGTGAACCTGTCAGGGGTTGTGTGTAAGACAGGTGTGATGAGGAGCCCGAGYGCTGAAAACAACGGAGAACAGAACCTTCCACAACCTCACGAGCGCGAAAACCTGCGGGGTTCCTGCGCCTCCTCCCTCCCTGAGCCTGAGCACTGCTCGTGTGCTGAGCCAGGGATGKCTTTTGGAGACAGCGGGGTGGGTTTGTTTGGAGAGGGGCTGGCACGGGGTAGGGGAGGAATCCTGGTCCTTCTGCACAGAAAAGCACTACAACCCCGAATATTCACAGAGCACCAGAATGGGTTGGGTTGGACATTAAAGCTCATCCAGTGCCACCCCTGCCATGGGCAGGGACAGCTCCCACTGTCCCAGGCTGCTCCAAGCCCTGTCCAGCCTGGCCTTGGACACTGCCAGGGATGGGGCAGATTCAGCTTCTCTGGGCACCCTGTGCCAGGGCCTCCCCACCCTCACAGGGAACAATTCCTTCCCTATATCCCATCCATCCCTGCCCTCTGGCAGTGGGAAGCCATTTCCCCTTCTCCTGTCATTTCAGACCTTTGGAAAGAGTCTCTGTCCATCTTTCTTGTCAGCTCCTTCAGGCACCGGAAGGATGATAAAGGGGCTTGGAGAGGTCCCTGCTCCTAAAAGCCGATGCTTTTGTCTTTTATGACTTTATCCTACACTTTCTCTGTATTTGCCTTCAATAAAGACCTCCTCGTGTCTTGGCCCTGACCTCTCTGTTTCAGGCAAATTATTTATTGTATTATAATTATTATAATTMTTACATTATTATATTTATTACATTGTTGTAAGAAATTATAATTAAATTATTATTATAATAWTATTRTAWTTCTTCTGGRACTGAAAGACCTCATTTTGCAYGGCCCTAAAGGAGGRGCTGCAGTAGGTTGTACAATTTTAGAGGCCTCAGGTCCATCCTTTGGTTTCCCAAGATGTCCAGCTTTGCTTTTCCTCCACCAACCCYTCTCTGGGAGCAGAACCTCAGATGAGCCCACTCACGGGGAGCTTGGTTCGGGTTTATTTTCAAGCCTGGTGCTCATATGTTAAGGTGAACAGGAATAATATTCACTTCAAGGAGAGATGAGGCCCTTGTGTTGACTACATTATCATTTACACGAACAAAAAGAGCTTAAAATGTTAGCACATCCTTTTGAAAACGGAGCTTTGCATCCTATTAGGAGGAAGGAAACACAACCTGCGGCGCATTATGTTTCCAAGCGCCTGTCAAGAAACACTTAGGGCTGTCACCTKCTCACGGAGCATCCAGCTCGAGGAATAAATTGGGAAAGCTCCCCGAGAGCTGATCCCCCAACAAAGGGGTGGGAAACGCTGCTCTGTTAAAATCCAGCTGAACTCAAGGCTTGGATCCGCGTTGGACACGAACTCGGGGAAATTGGGGCACTGAGAGTTGTGAATGTTTCCCGGTGTGGATGGAAACCCATCTCCCAGCTGGGCTTTGCAGGGTAGAGGGATTTGGGTGAGATTTCCCTGTTTTGTGGGTTTTAGCCTGGCTGGAATAGGGAGAGAAAACAAATTTAATTTGACCTCTGTGATTTGGAAAAACATTTCGATATCAAGATTGCTTTTSCTGCTGGTATCAGGTGGCTGGGGGRTTTCAAGGGAATGAGCTGGAAGTCCTCAGCTGCAGRTGGAAGGAGGTTTGGAATATGTAGCACGTGGCTCATGAAGGTGTGTCACACCCAAACTGGCCTTTGGKATTGTGCWTTCCATCTTTTAAATCTGCKCTTCCATCCCCTGCATGAGGCRCTCAGTTCTGCCTGCACCAATGCAAGCAGAGCCTTTGTTTTAAGGAAAAATTGGGAGAMAGCCCTAAATCCCAAACAGAAAACCTCCAAAGGCCTTTCCCCAAGCAGGGCTTTTGGAGATAAGCTGCTGCTCAGCAATTCACTAATGTGAACTTGTAGCCCCCTGGAGCCTTTGTAGAGCCAAAATCCACCTTGAGGGGAAGGAACAGGGTATTCAGGTGCAGAATTGCTTTGTCAGGYTGCTGAGTCTGGTGCTTGAAGCCTTCTGAACTTGCATCTTTTGTTCTGGGAGAAAATCCCTCGTGTGTCCTGCTCACTCTGCCACCTCTGCTGAGCTGCACAAGGAGGGTGGATGCTCTTCCAGGTGTATTTTTGGGGTGGAAGGGGCTGTGTTTGGTCTGGCTGAGCTGGAGTTGTTTCCCCCAGCAGCCCTCCCAGTGCTGTGCCCTGTGCAGGAACTGGAAAGGTGTTTGTGACACACGCTGGTCTGCCGTGGGCAGGGCTGGCACCGCCTCAGTGCTGGCTCTCAGCATCCCCCACATCCAGAGCTGGGTGGGTACAATCCCGGGAGAGGACACAGCCAGGACAGCTGACCCCAACGGACCAAAGGGATATTCCAGACCCCCTGGCATCAGCTCAGACCAAAAAGCTGAGGAAGGGAGGAGGAAGGGGTTGTTATTTRTATTTCTGTCCTGGTGCAGCCTCTCTGTGTGCTGCAGCCTGACTTCCCRGGAACTGGCTGAACTTCCCTCACTGGCAGGAAGGAGAGAATAAACCTTTCTTTTCTCTTTGCTTGTGCACACAGACTGCCTTGTGCTTTGCTAAACTGTCTTATCTCAGCCTGGGAGTTGTTTTCCATCCTGTTTTATCTCCTCTGTCCAGCTTCAGGGATGGACCAGCTCAGTGAGCACCTGGTGTCCAGCCAAGGTCAGCACACCATGGTGATGTAAAATCACAGGACCAGAGAATGGTCTGAGTTGGAAAGGACCTYAAAGATCATCCCTGCCATGGCAGGGACACCTCCCACTGTCCCAGGCTGCTCCCAGCCCCAATGTCCAGCCTGGCCTTGGACACTCCAGGGATCCAGGGGCAGCCACAGCTYCTCTGGGCACCCTGTGCCAGGGCCTCCCCACCCTCACAGGAACAATTCCTTCCCAATATCCCATCCATCCCTGCCCTCTGGCAGTGGGAAGCCATTCCCTGTGTCCTGTCCCTCCATCCCTTGTCCCCAGTCCCTCTCCAGCTCTCCTGGAGCCCCTTTAGGCTCTGGAAGGGGCTCTGAGCTCTCCCTGGTTCCTTCTCCTCTCCAGGTGAGCACTTTGAGCTCTCCCACTCTGTCCCAGCCCCAGCTGTCTCACCTRAATGAACATTTCCATTCAGGCTCGGGCTCAACCCAAACATCCTCATAGAGCAACTTTCCCAAGCTGCAAATCCAGGCAAAGCTTTCAAAAATCACCACTGTTGTTTCAGTGAAGGTCTGGGGGTCTCAAGCTGCTGTGGCACTGCAGGGTGGGTTGGCAGCAGCTCCTGGGTGAGGCAGTGGCATGGACAGTCCTTGCAGAGTTCCAGGGTGCACAGGGTGCAGGAGATGAGGTGAGGGATTGGTAATAGATGGGACCATCTCTGTGGGACTCGTTTCCCCTCCGTTCCGTCCGTGGCACACGCCCTGGCTGGCTCCACGAGGGATCAGGAGAAATGAAGATGTCTCTCTGTCCTTTCTCATCAACACCAGTGCCTCCCAGATCCCACTGATAGGCAGAGCACCGTTCCCTCACCTGTCCACTTTGATTAATTCGGTGCCTCGTTCCTGRGCTCTGTGAATTTGTCTTGGCTCTGCTCTTCCCCTTGAGGCTGAAGTTTCCCCTCTCCGTTTAAACACTGCTACAAAGCCCCACCCAGGCTACACAGAGAGAGCAGCAGGAGACTCTGTGCAAAGTCCAGAGCACAAAATCCATCCGTGGATCCTCTTTGCAAACTCTGGGAAGCGTCACTAACACCGAAGGAGCAGCAGAAGGAGCGCAGCAGCTTCCAGGCCCTTCAAACCCAGCGCTATCAGGAGGGCTCTGCGCTCACACAAAGCACTCCCAGCTTCAACACAGAGCAGGGAATAAAAGCTCAGCAACAGCAGAGTCCGCTGGAAAGGTTTCCTGTGTGTGCAGGAAGATAATTTATGGTAATGAGGACAGCACCGAGTTGCTGTAAGTTACAAGAACTTATCACTGCTCTCTGCTGTTGCGGCACATTCCCGGGATTTGGTCTCGCCAAAGCAGCGTGAATAGATTTATTTTGCATTGTTAGGCTGTCAAGTCACCGCAGAGCAACAACTTTCAAATGATAACTTGTGCGGCGTGCAGGAGTCGGGAATTACACGCCTTTAGCCCCCGCCAGGAGCTGGGGTGGGCTGGCAGCTGCTCGGCAGGGGCTTCTTCCCAATTGTCAGGAAAATTAACCCACAAACACCACAGGTTCATGTTCAAAAAGGAGACAGAGGAGTCCTGTAATTTTATTTGAATAAAGGGAGAGGCCATGGGCATTTCCATGGGGTCTCTTCAATTCATAGAGGACACAGCCTCCTTTTTATCCCAATTTCCCAGCCCCATTTCCCTCTCTCTTTCCCCATTGCTGAGGTACTCGAGAGGTACAGACTGCCCCAATCCCCTAACACAGACACCATCTAATGTGCATCCCCCCCATCTTTTTATTCTTTGTGTCTCTGTTCTTTTTGTCTCAGCCCAGGGATTTAGCCCTGCCTTGGGTCAGTACCCGATACTTAGTCTGTGTCAATGGGTGGAATTCCTCTGGAATTTATGGTTCCTCCTATTACTCCTTTCACCTGTCAGGATCTGGCCCGATCTACCAGCAGAGCCCACAGTTAGTTTGTAAACACACATACCTCTCATTCCTTTCACAATCCTGCATCCCAACCCCTCTCCATGCTCAGGGTGTATGGTCAGCAGCTCCCTTCTCCCAGCCCGACAGGGCTGTTTTGTAGGATTATATCCATTTATTTCCAGTGGCTGAGCATGCAGAGCAGCTGAGGTGTAACCAGGGAGAGGAGAAACCACCATGTGCTGATTTTTTCATGGTGGTGGCTGGGCTGCTCTGGTCTGGTTGGGTTTGGGKCAGGGCAGGAGGCTCAGGGAAGGGGATGTCTCATGGTGGACATCCAGAATTTAACTCCCAGGAGGAGCAGCTGAGGGCACTGGGGTTCTTCAGCCTGGAGAAAAGGAGGCTCAGGGGAACCTTGTGGCTCTGCACAACTCCCTGACAGGAGGGGCAGTCGGGCGGGTCGGGCTCTGCTCCAGGGAACAGGGACAGGAGGAGAGGGAACGGCCTCAGGCTGGGCCAGGGGAGGTTCAGGTTAGTTCTTAGGAAAAAATTCATAACAGGAAGAGTGGTTAAGCATTGGAACAAGGACATGGAGGAGTCACCACCCCTAGAAGTGTTCCAAAAACAAGTGGCTCTGTCATTTCAAAATATGGTTTAATGGGCCTGGAAGTCAACTTGGTCAAAGGTTGGACTCSATGCTCTTGGAGGTCTTTTCCARMTTTAATGATTTCATTATTACATGATAATTCCAGGAATTCTATCACTTCCTTGCCTGATGGATCCACATGTCTTTTCCCGAGCTTTGCCTCTGACGCCATCCCTGGAACTGGTGATTCGTGTAACAGTGTTGGGGGTGACTTCAGCAYGGAAACCCCAAACTCTGACCCCAGAGCCACAGGAGCTGGAGGGAGTGTGGGTGTGGATGGTGTTTAGTGGTGTCACAGCTGGGGTGACACCCTGGGTGTCCCCATCACGGGCTGTCCTGCAGCAGGATGCTTGGTCCAGCCTTACACCAACCCCATGGAGAGCTGTCCTGTGGGAGCAGGAACTCCTCTGGATGTGGAATAAAAGGGAAAGAGTGGCACATGGAGTCGTGGAGATGAAACACGTACAGAGGCTGGGAGGAGAGCCCAGACTTCCTTTTGAGCTTTCATTTGGTCCTAAAAAGGTAAAAATAACATCTGATCCTGCGTAGTTACGACTGAGTTGCATTTTTTTGCCCTTYCCTTTGGTTCTTCTGAGTATCTGCACAAGTTTATTTCTTTCTGTGGTGGGTGTTGCACACCAGGTCTGGTCTGAGCCTTTTTCTGGGTTCCTGCAGTTATTGGGTYGGGTGTAAATTCACAGAAATTGGTGTTGCAGTGCCGCCTGCCTCGTCTTAAGGAGGTACAGGCACCAGCTCGGGAATGCAGAGCACCCTGCAATAGCCTTCAGGCTGGAATATTTTGCTATTATTTTTTTTTAATATTCCACTAGAGTTTGAGACTGTATCAAGAAACTTCTTTTGAAAAGGAAATAAACCCATAAATTATGGCATAGTCTTTGCAGGAAGGCAAAAGGAATACAAGATTGTTTAAACGTATTATTTGCTGACCTTGACAGTTTACTTGTAATGTTATTTAAACATTTGGGTTTGCAGGGCGGGGGTTCTTATTTATTTATTTAATAAGCTGCCAGCTTACAAATTGCAAAACTTTCGCGGCTCCTCTTATCTTCCACAGAACCACTGAGATGGCAAAATATATTCTGTGTCTCAACAATTCCGCCTGCATTTGCATGAGGAAATTGGAAAGCGAGTTGTTTTCCCTCGTCTGCATGACAATACCCCGAGCACAGCGCAATTCACCCTTTAATTTGGGATAGTTAGCGTGGGGGAAGGATGGACCCAGCAGTTTGACTCGGTTCCGTTGGTGATGCTGTCGTCGTAATTAAAATTGATTTATAAGTAAAGGCAACAAAACCTGTGCTACCTGTTTATTCAGCACCTTGTCAAACTGCGGAGCACAATGGTCGGGGTCACCGAGATCACATCTACTGCAGAGCTGGAGGAATTTCGCCAAATTGAGTTTTCAGGGCGAGCCTTTAATTAGTGAAATGTTTCCAGATGGTTRATGGTGAAAATACCAGACCCAAAATGGGAGCAGGACCTCCACTGGCTCTGCAGGAGCGTGACCTGGAGTCCATCAGGACATCCTCACCTGGACGGGTTTTGTGGGATAAAACATTCCAGGAGTGACTCAATCCTCATCGCATTAATTTGGCAGCAGCAGCACATCTCTGCTGATGAGAGCTCGGGGYGGTTAATAAGCACTTGATTGGATTGAGGAATCTCTTGAATGCAGGGAAAACAGCTGAAATGGATTTGGGGTGGGAGGCAGCCCCTGAGGTTTGTTGGGATTTTGTGTYGTGCGGGTGTTGTCAAGGATGGTTTAATGTTCCAGGTAGAGTCCCCAATGTGAGCTGTGAGCCTTGTGCTCCCAGATTTGTGGGATTTTAGTCAATGGGAAGCAGCCACCTCAGGGATGATTTGTCTCAGCTGAAAATGGGCCTTTGAGGAGCCCTGCCTGCTAAAGGTGCTCATTCTTCTCTCCTGGCTGTAAAAGAAATCTCAGGCGGCGGATTCATCCCTCAGTGTCTGACTCGAGCTGTCTGGCCTGCTCGCTCCAAACAACTTTGAAGCTCTTCGCTGCTTTCTGAGTGTTTTAAGARGAATTGAATTCCCTGGCTTTGGCTGTACGTCACTGGACTAATCCTGGAGCTGGAAACAATCTGTCTGGAGTGAGGCAGCGCCATCGGAATTATGAAGATGTTGAGACAACGAGGACTGTGTTGGACAACTGGTTTGGTCACGAAGGAGCTTTGAAAGGCAGATTTAGGCCGATGCCAAATAGGCTTTCAAAATCCCCCTATTTACTCTTCAAAATATGCAGGAGCAGAGATTTTATGAGTAATCCTTGTACTTCTTCAACACAAGGAAATATTAATATTAGATAGGGACCCTCTGACTTTGTAAAAGGATAAATAAGGGCAGAAAGATTGAATGGTTGGAGAGAGCTGTGTAGCAAATGAAAATCCATTTYGCTCGCCCTCAACAAGCACAGGCCAAGGTTGGAAAAAGGCTKGAGTTCTGGAATGCTTTAAATAAGGGTCACTGAGGAGGAGCTGGAGGAAATAAGTGTTCACATCCTTAATGGCTTCAGTTACCTCGAGTGTGGGTTTTTTTCGTTGCGTTCAAGTACTAGGGGTGAAGATTGAAAGTTATATTTTGAAGGGGTGAAGTTTATGGTGTGAAAGAGAAAAGATACAGCAGTAAAAAAAATAAAGCGGTCTTGCAGTCCTGCTGCAGGACCGAGGCTCATAAAAGAAAAATAATAATCCTTGATAAAAGTTCCCTTAAAAGAAGGGATTTCTCCAACTATAGAGTRGTGGGGGCTGGAATTGGATCRTCTTTAAGGCTCTTTCCAACCCAAAGCACTCTACAATTCTGTGATACCACCAACAGAATGACTGTAAGACATCTTTTTTCTGCTTCTGTGACAAAACAACCTCTGAGGATGTCAAGAAGTGGTGGAACCCCTCCCCTCCATCCCWYRGGAAGGGAACTGGAACTGGGAGACRCTGCCCACCAGACCCAGCCCGGAAAGGGGAGCTCCCAGCAGAGCTCAGGTGCTGGAAATGCCCAGCGTTTTTTGCATATCTCTGTGCAGTGAGCAATGTTTGCCATTTCTGATTTTTCAGGGGAGACCTGACTTTATAAAGCATTCATGAGCTCGGCCTCCTGGAACGCATTTTTTTCCCTTTCCCCTGGTTATTAGGAAATATTCAAATACTGCAAACAAATGTCAGTCTGTAGAATATTCATGAAGTCTCCTGTTCAAGTGGGTCCCCCAAGTCGCTGCTGGCTGGAATACATCAACCTAATGCTGATTGCGTACATTTAGGGTTGAATAAAGATATTCCGCTAAATAAGTGTGGAATGGCTTTTTCGAGTTCTGAGACTCTGGGAATTGGAAAGGCTCGCACAGGTCCTGGTGCCAGGGAGCTGCTAATGGAGGTTGTTTTTCTGTATGTTCAACCATCAAGGGTGGGATTTATCCCCTCTGGCTTCAGCCACCCTAAATTCTTGCCCTGAGGTTTTAGTTGGGCTCCCCTCTTTACTCCAGCATAGCAATTTCAGCCTGGAATGGGACAAAATGGCAACGTTGTGAAAACATCATTTAAAAACAAACAAAAAACCCCAAACCTCGCCCAGACAAACCACTTCAAATCRTTCATTCTTTCATTCAACACATGCAAAACTGCGCTCTGACGATTCTTGCTTACTTTTGAGAGAGATATAATTTCAAATGAAGTACTTGGAAATGCATTTACTTACCTCTGTAATACTTTTGAAATACCATTTCGTTTCAAAAGAACACAGGGCTGATACAAAATTGCCAGAATAGGACGTGCCACCACTTTGAAAATGACTTTGTAAGTGCTTTTTGGCTTGATCAAGCTGGAAACAGCTTTGTAAATAAAATAAACGTTTCAGATAAAATAAGGTTACGAGGTGGTAAAATGCTTAGGGGGGGAAAAAAAAAAAGGAGAAGTTTAGAGCTTGGTCTATCCCTGTCTTTCCACGTGCTTYTGGATTTGGATAATGTACAGAGGGGTGAGAGACAGGGACAGCTTGATCCCAGRAGAGCATTAGGAAGGTGGTTTGGCCAGGCCATCAGAGAGGCACTAAAACCCCATAACTGGAAGATGAAAGCTTCCAAACAAATTTAGTCTAAAAAACAAGCAACACCTTTAACAGGAGCCTAATTAGCTCCTGGCACAGGGTGCCAGGGGTTACGGCAGATCTTTTGTTCCTGGCAGAGTTTCAGTGCAAACCAGATGTTGTGCTCACAGCCAGGTGTTGGCAGGGGAAGCMCTCGTGGTTTGGTGCTTTTTYGGGTCCCTTCCAYCCCAAACCTTTCCTGTTGAGCCCAGAGATGGGAATAGMCCATCCCAGTGGTCCTGCACGCCCCCAAAACCTGCAGGTCCATCCTCAGGTAGCCCATGGATGCTGCTACAAGGCACGTAGGTTGTAAAAGAATTTTGTGATCCCTTCCTGTGGCAGCCGCTCGATTTTCAGTGCCCATCTTYAGCATGCAAGCCGCAGGGAGAAATAATTACATTTAATGGAAACGGTGGGCTCCCAATGAAGATGTACAGTGCTGTACACAGCGTGCTYCTAATGAACAGAAATGTCAGGCCAAAATAAGAGATGAGAAGGATTGAATTCTCCGAGGTGGGTTGTGTGATTACCCTGCCTTTGTGTGAGGCTGTCTGGAGCCGCTGCGCTGCAGCTGGAGGCAGGTGTTGGACGRGAAAGACCGAAGAGTTGATCAAAAAATGAGGGAATCCCACAATGCTTTGGAGAGCTGCTAATTAAAGGGTTTAACCTCAGGTTGTTTGCTGAGGAGGGGCTGGGAGGGRAAATGCCGGTGTTTGGGCRGCACAG
Source organism: Malurus melanocephalus (assembly GCF_030028575.1). Classification (NCBI taxonomy): domain Eukaryota; kingdom Metazoa; phylum Chordata; class Aves; order Passeriformes; family Maluridae; genus Malurus; species Malurus melanocephalus. The sequence goes on from NW_026623433.1 coordinate 1,291,707, forward strand.
TCCCCAGTGGAGGTGGRTAAGACAAGATTTCCTGGGGCTCAKGTGAGACCTGGGAGTGGAGATGGGCAGGACAAGCTCTGCTGAGGCTCAGGGGTGACCTGGGGGTGRRKATGGGCAGGACAAGCTCTCYCAGGGCTGAGRTGATCCCTGTGGGAGGTGGGAAGGCAGGGCAGGTCTCCCTCTCTGTGCCCCACCTGCCCATTTTACTGCTGTGGCCACCCTCAGCCRTGGGAGCTCTCTGGATCCTGCAGTGGGGCTGGGGGAAGATCTCTGCAGTCCCTGTGTTTCCTCCTCCTCCTCCTGGTGCTGAAGTGCCTCACGTAACCACAGCTTATGACCCCGTCCTGCTGAATTTTCATGAGGTGCTTGGCAAGCTGCTGTTCTTCAGCCGGTGCACCTACTCGGAATAAAATCCCGGAGACCTTAAACCTCGCACTTAATTTTTCACTCCCTGTTAAAATTGCTGCATAAGGATATTTGGAGAAGTCATTGCCCCCTGCGGATATTATCACTTAATCTTTTTTCCTTCTTAATAAAAGCCTGGCACGAAAGTCGCTGGCTGAAAACAACYGTGTCCTGTGCTGCCAGTGCCTCGCTACAGTATTTTTTAAGATCATAGCTCATAACCATAGGGAGAGGTCTCTGCTGAGGGAGCGAGGAGTAACTTTCTGTTTATGGCCATTTACCTTCAACTGTAATGTATTTAAGAAGGAAAATTGCYGCTTAGACTTGCAAAGCAAATTGGCTGGTGCTCAGTAATGGCTTTCTAGTGTCTGTCTAGGAAAGGTCATCCTGGAGACTTCTGCACTGCAGAGCTYGGTGCTGGTGGCCGGAGGGATGTGGCGTGGCCCTGGGCTGGCGTTTTCTCCCGCTGCAAAGACCTCTCTCAGCTTTGCCAGGTTTCTCCATCCTCTCCATCCCAGCTGGAATGCAAAGCTGTCCTTGGTGTCTTCTCATGGGCACAGGAGCCCCCCAGCATGGAACCCTGAGTTTGGGAGAGCCACTGGCTCTGTGTCTCCCCTTCCCTCCATCTCCCCCACTCTGCAGGGACATCAGTCCTCGTGTCCCACTCCAAAAAGGGCCCAGGTTCCATTTTAATGTCATTAACCATCGCCTTGGCAACAAACATAGATGTTGTGTTTGCAACAGCACCGTTTCACAGCTCCCCGAGGAGCCTTTACCCTTGAGTGCACTCAGYTGGTAACGAAACCAAAGCGGGCGTGAAACCAGCGGGTCGGAAAAGAGGCACCGGCCTTTCTCCCGAGTGCAAATTGCCAGGTGTAGTAGGGGATGCAGCTGAGTGTCAGCCTGGGGGTAAATCTCCCCCACTCACCCATCCCCACGGGTGTAAAACAGGCAGAGTCACCAGCTCGGTGTGGCAATGCTGGCCTGGCAATTATCCTAATAACTGCAATAGCAGCAGCAGGGATGGGAAATGCAGCTCTGTGTGTGTCTGAGGTATCGTCACCTTTATCAGGGATCAGTCTGGGGGAACAGCAGGAGATGAGAGAGGTTTTGTTATCACTGTGTGCAGCAAAACCATCTCAGGTAATTGCRGTTTGGGCTGTGGACATCRCCTCCAAATGCAATCCAGAAATCCYCRCTAKWTGCCGAGTATCTGGTGTTGGGCACATTGGAGAAGAGGCTAAAGCCTCCCTGAGGGCCAGGAGATCAGGACAGGAGGGTGGTGAGGGTGCTCAAACCCAGGCTCTGACAGATTTAATCCCAGGAACAGGGACCAAGTCACGGCAGCAGTGGCAGGATTGAGCAGGAGCCCTTGTGTCAGCACATAACCAGGACAGGAGAAACCTCCAGAGCTCCAGTGATCCATCTCTGCCTCAGGAGACAGCAGCCTGCCCCTWTTTCTCCCTCATCTTTAAGCTGCTTTGCATCCCCCAGCTCTTCCCTGAATTTTCCCTTTCATCCTGCGCTTTCTACTTAAACCCAATGAAGCCAAARCTGGCATCACCTTGCATTTCCATCRTTTTCCTTGCAGTGATGCCCTGATTCCATCTGTCCATCTCAGCCCAAATGACAGCCAAAGGACATTTCCTGCAGCGTGCATTGGCAGAGTGGAGTGGTCCCTTCCTTCTTCCCTCAATCCATCACTCACAGCTCCATAAAATGATCTCCCTGGACTTTGGGGCATCATTAAACTTGAGCACCAGCAGACCTGTGCAGCTGAATTTGGGCTGGAAAGGGGAAATTTGTGGATGATCCCTGAAAAACATTGAGGAAATGTCCTTGTCACGGGCCAGAGGAAGGAGTGTCACAGCRGGGTTTGCTCACAGATCCTGCTGAAGGGATGCCTGGGGCTCGTTACAGTGGGAGTGAAACTGGAAGGTCAGAGTGCCATGGGGCTGGTTTGGGCTTAGGGGAGAAAAGAAGGAATAAAATGTATTGGAATTGTCTTTTGTCTCTTCAGAGATTCCAGGCACGGCAGGCTCAGAGGGCAAACTTCTCACAGGAGGCATTTCYTGCTCCTCCACTGCCGAGGAATCCTAATTGAGATGGTGTTGGTTCCCCCCGGCACTTCTCCCTATCCCTGAGACAGATTTCAAACAAACATCCTGATCAAAGTTTTCCATTTACTGTGGTTAAACTTTCCTGGGCTCTGTCTCGTGGCCTGTGCTGGGGTTTTGTTGGGAGCAGAGCATTGCCTTTCCTCTCCCCAGGGCACAGAATAAGGAACTTGTGCTGAAGGGTGGAACAAGTTTTATATTTTATATTTTATATCCTTTATCGCCAGAGAGAGGGGGCACTTCCCTTCACCCGGCCTCTTTTCACATCTTGCTTTTTTGTTGCTGTTGTTTTGGGTTTTTTTTCATGTTTCTTTTTCCCTCTAACAGTGAAGTCTCATCATCCCTTGTCAAGTTTGGTTGAGATTCACCGAGAAATTCAAAAGTACTTACGAGACACTTGATTGATGGACCAACGAGGCTGTCAAAACWGCTTAAGGAAATGAGGGTGAAACTAAAGATAATAATTAATGAAACGGATAAGAAGGAGAGAGGCTGGAAGGTTTTCCAGCTGCTCGATCCAGTGGGGATCATAAAGGATCCRGCACCTGGAGTAGAGACTGTAGAAAATGAGCTGAGAGGTCTTCTGCTGAAAGCTGAGAGGCAGACAAAGTCTGACATTGTTTTCATCATCTGCCAAATACATTTTTTAGGGAAAAAAGGCAGAATATTCCCCTAGAAGACACTTTGATTGATGTACCTGGAGAGCTGCTATGCCTTGGTTTCCTCTGCAAATGGGTCCTGGCTGCTGGCACCTCTTTCCTGTGATGCAGAGGCTGTCAGAGTTCTCAGGAAGGTGACACAGAGGCTGAGGGAGCCCCAAATCCCCCAGGGATTCACAGAGCAATGTGGGAGACTGGCAGGTACAATCCTGAGTGTGCTTTACAGCAAGGCTGGTTTGATGTGTGATTTTTTTTCCCTGCCAATTGATTATCTTCTGATCAAGGATAAAAGGCTCTGAGATAGCCAAAGGCAAGACAGGTTGGTCCAGCCCCTGTGAGCCGATGGATCTGAGGGTTGGGAAGACCCCAGCAGGGTCTGACCCCTCCCAGCCCATCCCTTCTGGACCAGCAGAGCCTCTCCTGTCCAGGGCAGCAGGGGGCTGAGTCTGCCTTGGGCAGCTGAAAGGTTGAAAGGAGCCAGAATATTTCCTCAGCATGAGAAAAGATCTGGAGCTGCTGGAGAGAGTCCAGAGGAGATCACAGAGATGATCCAGGGCTGGAGCCCCTCTGCTCTGGAGCCAGGCTGGGAGAGCTGGGGGTGCTCACCTGGAGAGGACAAGGCTCCAGGGAGAGCTCAGAGCCCCTTCCAGGGCCTAAAGGGGCTCCAGGAGAGCTGGAGAGGGACTGGGGACAAGGGATGGATGGACAGGACACAGGGAAGGGCTTCCACTGCCTAGAGGGCAGGGATGGATGGGATATTGGGAAGGAATTGTTCCCTGTGAGGGTGGGGAGGGTCTGGCACAGGGTGCCCAGAGAAGCTGTGGCTGCCCCTGGATCCCTGGAGTGTCCAAGGCCAGGCTGGACAGGGCTTGGAGTACCCTGGGATGGTGGGAGGTGTCCCTGAGGTGGAACAGGATGGTCTTGGAGGTCCCTTCCCACCTAAACCATTCAGTGATTCTGTGATTTGTGCACGTCCCGAGGGTCAGGATGTGAGGACTCTTGGGAGCAAGGGCAGAGGTGAAGGGTCAGAGCTCAGGTGAGCACGAGGAGGAGTGACAGGGACCGGCTGGGGGTGGCACAGGGTGATGGCAGAACCAGGACAGCCCTGATTTGGGGCTCAGGTGCCAGAGCAGGGCTGTTCCACTCTGTCTGTTCTGGCTTTGCTTTTCCCCGCCACGCTGAGGAATCCTTTTGGTTTCTGGGAGGCCAGATGGGAATCCCAAACCCTTGGCCAAGCTTTGCAGGAGGAGCCTCACAGCCCTGCCTGGTGCTCCTGATGAGCGTGACGGGCCCTTCACRCTCAGCACCTGTGTTTATAAATATGGAGGAATTGTCTCAAGCTGGTCAAAACACAATTATTTCATTTTCTTCCCCATTCGCAACTGTTGTTGTTTAGGAATAAATTGCCGCCGCTGATTTACAGGAGCAACAAGGACAGCATGAAATGGGCTCAGTGAAGTGATTTTGAATTTCCACTACAATTACTCTTCCCTTCAACCATATGATTCCCTTTTGCTCACATGCACCAGCCAGGGCTGGGTTTGTTTTCTCACTGCTGCCCTGGGAGCTCTGCCCGCCCTCGCTGTGCAGCAGCCCCGGGCTGAGCCTGCACAAACCAACCTCAAGTGCTAAATTGCACTTTATTCCAGGAAGCTGGCAGGRAAGTGGGATCCCCAAATCCCACTGCACTGGCACTGAGGGATGGTGATTCTCTGGCTTCGGCAGCRAAGTCAAGAGCAAAGACCCTGGATTTGTTCTGGCAGTGTTGTGTKTATCTACTGAGTAAATTCCTCCTGCTCCTGTCCCTCAGTTTCTCCCCCAGGACACYCTGGGTAAGGTCTCCTGACCCCACAGAGCWCCTCACTGAGCCCMCGTGCTTCTCRTGGTGATCCAAGCAGGCTTTGGAAGCTCACATGGATATGGGACTCTTTGTGTGTCACCATCAAAACTCCTCATGGCCCAAAGGGCCCTGGGGAAGGGGCTGCAGACTTGGTAGAAATTCATCATTCTGTGGCCTTCTCTGGCTCGTTCAGTGTGCCCAGGGTTACACCTGGAAATGGGCTGGAAATTCCATGTTCAGGTTGGCAAGTGAGGAGCCCACTCATGGGTTTGTGCATCACTCAGGGTAAAGGGGCAATTTAAATGAGCAGAGAAATCATTTGTGGGAATTCTGCTTTTCCTGCTGTTTCTTGGGTTCGGTTGGTGTTGGAGAAGGCAGTGAGCATTGCCTTTAAGCTGTGTTTTTTCCTTTRCATCTCTTTCCCCTCCTGAGTCTTTCCTTCACCTTTACCAACACCTCCAGGAGCTCTGGRGAGCCCCAGAAAGGTTTAGATGGGAAGGGACCCTAAAGCTCATCCAACCCCACCCCTTGGCCAGGGACACCTTCCACTAGACCAAGATCCTCATCCAACCTGGGCTTGAAGCACAAAACCCCCTCCTGACCCGCCCGTGACACTGGGATTTTTGGATGGTGTTGCTAATTCAGGTTAATTTTCTATTTCACATTGTTTAATGAAAGGTGTGTGCTGAGGATTGAAGTTATTAACAAACCCTGAGCTCGGGTAACAGCACGAACACAAACCCACGCCAACAACGCTGAGCTCTAAATAGCCTAATAAATGTGAACATCTCGGGTGATGTGATTTATTATTGACAGCGTGAATAGGAAAATAATAAAACAGTGTAATGATTCTGCAAGAGAACTGAGGGGGTTTTGTGATTATTCATACTTGGAAGGGTGYTTGCAAGGCAGGAATGAGGTCAGGCTTTTAAAGAGAGCCACGGATGCCAGATCCCAACCATCTGAGGAGGTGTAATCCCCTTCTTCCAAGTTCATTTGCGTGGGGAATTGGGCTCCCCAGTTTCATTAGTGCTAACAGACCCTGCCTGCCTCTGAGTGGCTCGAGAATATYGGAATGCCGGGTGCACAGAGAGCTGGAGCTGCACAGCTCGACAGGGAATTCGCTTTTCCATGCCTGGCAAGGGGAGTGATGGGGGTTGGGAGTGGGATTTGTTGGTTTATCTCAGGCTGAGATGGGATTTGTAGGTAAAAAAGAGGAATATCCGAAGTGCTGTAGGGGTTTTGGTGAGAGGGAAACTGAGGCACAGAGGGCRATGCAGCTGATCTGGGGTGGGGCTGTTGGCAGGATCTCGGGCTCCATCCAGGGAGGGTCCATCAGGATCTGGCACAAGTCAGCAGGGATCCCGAGGGACAGCCTGGTTTGGTGTTAGCAGGGCACTGCTATGGGCACTGGCACCCCAACACCCCCTTTTCCCCCCCTACCTGTTATCCCTGCCAGTWTCCAAAGATCCTTCTGCTTTCCCAGGGACAGCTGAACCCATCACCTTCCCTCTGCAGTGCCTGGTGCATCCAGAAACCAAGGGAAGGGCTGGAGCTGTGCCAGGGAAGGGTTAGGATGAATTTTGGGAAAGGTTCTTCTGTCCCCAGAGGGTGCTGGCACTGCCCAGGCTCCCCAGGGAATGGTCCCGGCCCCGAGGCTGCCAGAGCTCCAGGAGCGTTGGGACAGCGCTGCCAGGGATGGACAGGGGGGGATTGTTGGGAGTCTGTGCAGGAACAGGAGCTGGACTGGATGATCCTTATGGGTCCTTTTCCAACTCAGGATATTCCATAATCCTGTAATTCCCCAAAAATGTTCCATCTGTGKTTTTATTCAGCATTCCCCACACAGCAGCACTTCCCAGGACTAAACATCCCTCATTTTCCTCTTTGTTTTACATCAGCCCAGCTCCACTYCAAGCCCAATTGGATTTTTCATTACTGTGGCAGGTTATGATCCTTTGGTTACTTTTCCTGTAATTTCCATGTTTTTCTTTTTAATATTTCTCATGAGATTGAAAGCTCGGGATAAGAGCTGGGAAGCTTTTGCCCAGCACGTTGGAGAGGAACCTCTGGAATTCGAATGAGGTGAGAGATGCCGGGRCTGGTGGCTGTGGAGAGGAGGGGAGGTGATGGAGCTGAGCTGGAAAAGCTGCACTGCACGAGGAGCATCCACAAAAACAGCATTTCCTCAGGCCCAGCAGTGCTAAATCTCTGCGCCTCTCTGACAGCTCCTACTGCCATCAACATCTCCCATGTTTTTCAGCGAAGTAATTCTTTTAGATGCTTCAAATATAGATAGATTTTTGTGTATAGAGGGCTTTTTTTATTATTTATATAAATATATATATATCTGCTGTCAGCTGGTATTACAAAGAGCATAAAGCACATCCCCAGCTTCTGCATGTTCAGCTTGGCTGGGATCACSTCGTGGGAATGAGAGGAGAAATGAGCCAAAGCCCATCGTTTCCATCACCAGGGGACACCTGGGGGGGTTTCTGCTGTTGGAATGGCTGGGGGATGCTGCTGGGATCTGTGGGATCTCAGGTAATCCTGGATGCTTTGGTAGGGAATATGTGTAACTGAGCGTTTATGGGCCCTTATTTTCCTCTATATGAGGACAAAAAGCACTCTGGGCTTTTTTTCTGGGATTGCTTTGCCTGGAGACTGCCAGCTTCTCTGCCTGCATCCCTCTGGGAAGCAGGGGCTTGTGGAACTCCTCTTTATCAGCAAGTTAGATAATGGCAATTATCCTGATGATCTTTAAGGGCCCAGCCCAGCCCATTCCACGGTTCCACGATCTCACTTTTGTGTCATTAAACGCTGGCAATGACTCTCAGCTTCCCCCACCTCCTGTGGCAGAGAACATCATTTCACTTGGCTGCAGAGCCTGAGCCACACAGGGATACGGTGTCGGTCCGCAGGAAATCTCAGCCGTGGGACCCAGATATTGCATTTAGATGTAGTTGCTTTCATTAACTCCCCATTTTATAGCACTCATCAGTCTTTCTCCCCTGCCAGAAAGTCTCAAATGTACTGAGGAATATTCAGGCCTCTTTTGGCAAGCGTCAGAGATAAGTGGATAATAAAACACACCTTGAAAATATTCTCCATCCTATTATTAGCCGCCTTCTTATTATACTTGCAAAGAAAAAATTCCAGTTATAAAGCAGCGCGCTCCTCTATATTGTCAGTCCATCRTGCTCAGACACTCGCAAAGAAAGTCTTTCAATAATATTCTCACTATTGTTTGTTGATTGGCTCCATTAATCACTTTTCCCAGCCTCAGCTCCACATTTCCATGAGCGTGCACAGTTTAAACCCCCCTCCCTCCCCTCATCCTCCTTTTATGCTCCCATGAAACTTTGAGGATGCCTAAACCCCTGCTTCAGCAGGAATGAGAGGAGACGGATCTGCAAAGCTGCCTGCTCTCCTTTTAGCGAGAACAAAAGCTCCCTGGAATAGCAACTGTTATTTACTCATCTCTCATCAGCAGATTTGACCTAATTTTGCTCTCCCCAYGCCTTTGTTTCAAACACCTGGCTGCGGCATCGCCGGCGGATCCGGATCTTTCACAGCGGCTGCGTTTATCTGGTGGGGGAGGCCAGCAGCTC